>NW_004524738.1:285259-332758 GCF_000260255.1 Octodon degus
GTCCCTGCAACCCAGGTCTGATGTGATACAACAGGAACATGGCACTGCAGCTGTGCCCAGCCTGGTCAAACCCTTGCTAATTTGCATGTGCTCAGAGCCCCACCCACTGCCCCAGGATTTCTAAATGGGCTGCTGCCCGCTGTGCAGGAGTCATCTCCCTCAGGACACAGCATGGACAGGAGAGGTCTCACAAAGCTCCTGGGGCTCCTGCTGCTCTGGCTCCAAGGTGAAGGACCGCACTAGGGATCTGCTGGCTCTTTGGGGAACTCTATCTACACAGATATGTGTATTTATTTTTGTGTTTGCATTGTCAGGTGCCAGATGTGCCGTCCAGGTGACCCAGTCTCCGACCTCAATTTCTGCTGCTGTAGGAGACACAGTCACCATCACTTGCACGGCCAGTCAGAATATTTTCTATTACATGAATTGGTATCAACAGAAACCAGGAGAAGCTCCTAAATGGCTCATCTATGCTGCAGACACACTGCAACCAGGGGTCCCCTCGAGATTCAGCGGCAGTGGCAGCATGAGTGGGACACATTTCACTCTCACTCTTAGCAATGTGCAGCCTGAAGACGTTGCCACTTATTTCTGTCTGCAGTATAGTCGTATTGGCCCTCCCACAGTGATACAAGCCACGACAAAAACCTCCCAGGGAAGCAGAAAGGTGGGGCTGGGTTGCCCCAGCTGCATCTCCTCCTGCTGCACCTGCACAGAGGATTTTTCAAACACATGCAGCATGTGATGGTCACAGAAAGGTCTTTCTAGAGAAAGGCCACAAGGCTCCTCTGCATCCTGACATTGGCGTCTTCTCATCCCTAGTAGCACAAACTTGACCATGCCTCTCCTGCTTTCGCTGAGGACAGAATTTGGTGCACCTAAGGCTGCTAGGCTGTGATATCACTTGGGAATGATACAGTCATTTCTATCACCATCATTATATAGTCATAGAGAAACCACAATTCCAAACAGGAATTGCCTTAACACAGGCATCTGACTCCAAACAATGGCTATAAAAGGCTTAGAGGTACAGAAAGCCAGGGAAGTTAGTGCACTAAGTAGGGATTATGCGGTGCCCCGTGAGCACCTCTGCCCTATGGCACCATACTGGCTCCTAAGCCCTTGGGGATCAGAGCTGTCCCAAGAGCACTGGGATGTGTTAGTGTTGCTTTCTCTTCCCTGCAGTAACTTACTAATGATCCTTTCATCGCTGATACAAAATACCCCACAGGAGAACCTTAAAGAAGAAGGGGCTTCTTTGGACTCCCTTTTCTATTTAGTGTTAGGCTGGCTCCAACTCAGAAACAGGATGGCAGATGGACCTGTCACAAGCAAAGGCCTTCAGCCTGGAACACCAGGAAGCAGAGACAGGAGGAAGCAGAGGGAGGCGAGTACACATCTGCATCTCAGTAATGATGCTCAGAGGACTGCCCTTCCCTAGTGGAAAAGATGATGTCAAGAAGAAAATTCATGAAATAGGGAAGCTGGAACATATAAGGGTTCTATGCACTGACAATCTGAAGAGCTGAGGGAGACTCGTTCTGTGTTGGTCATAGAGATTTTGCTACCTGCCCATTTACTAGGAGCACATTGTCACTGTGACCATGGAAAGGTAACTGATGCTAACTTTCAGTAAAACAAAGATAGTAAAAGGCACTTACATGGTTTATCAATATTCTTAATTTTCCACTCATAGACAGAGTGGACCTACCAAGTATTCAGAGCTCGAATGGCCACCAAGAATGAAGATCTGTCCGTTTGCATAAGGCGGTTCTCCCAGTACTAAAATTTCTCATGCAGAGAGCATATTTCATACTTATAGAAAATGGTGAAAGACAAAGGTGATATAGGAAGGGATGATGCACAGTAGGGGGCGCTTCAGCGCATCAGCTCCCAAGGAGGAGGACTGGAGCTAAAGCAAATAGGGAAACAGCAAATATCTCTGGGAAATTGTAGCTCATGCCAAGGAGCTGGAGCTTGTGCACATCTCTTATTAGAGTCAATCGTCGTATCATGTGCTGGGGTCACTCATGCTAGATCCATGGGCTGCCGTCTGCCCAGAAAACAAGCTGTCTACCGCAGAAGAGAGAGAGAGAGAAAGAGAGAGAGAGCAAGTGAATCCTGATTATTTGGTTCTGTATCAAAGAAATAGTGGTTACTTCATGGGCTTAGTGGATTGGGTAAAATGTCCCCACTGTCAGAATAAGAGAAATTGTAGATGTATGCTATGTGGGAGATTTTTCTTTGCACATTTTAATTAAAGGTAATTAGAGAGTGAGATTCTCCTGTATCAAATGTTTGAGTTCTAAATCTACTCCCAAGTGTTTTTATGGGAGACGGGTAGAGGGACATACTCCGCAGACCTAAGAGACCTGGAAATAACCGAGAGGAGTCTGGAGAGATTGATCACAGCAAAGAAGAGTGCAGCTTCCCAGGCCTAGAAAAACCTGGAATTAAATCTCTCCTGCACGCTCTCCTCAGAGCCCCACCAGGAAGCACCAAGGCCTTGGTTCATTGAAGTAGTTTCAGCTTGAGTGAATCTGAGAGAATAGGTCACCTTTATTTCAAATAACAGTTTTTGTATTTTGTTCCAACAGCCCTGGGAAAATAACAAGAATGGGACTCAGGGAAAGCCTTGACTGCCATGAGGGTTCGCAATGCTCAGGTTCCTAAAGCTACACAGCATCAGGCTGGTGGAATTTAGGATGGACGAGGCAATCACATCAAACACCGAGTTGGTTGTGAGTCACAAGACAGTTGTAGAACAAATATTCCTGACTTAGTATGAAATAACATTTGATTAAGAATATTTTACAAATTCTCTTCACTTAACCTATACAAAGATAGGACCTATAAAGGACCTGCTTTTTCCCTAAAAATATATCTTTTCTAGAAGAACATGTGATTTCATTCAGGGACAGCATTTGGAACATTTTCTGCTGCCTTAAGGAGAGAATTTCCAACCAAAGCACACCATGCTCACTCCAAAGTCAAACAGCCAGTGAGAGCTGTGTCTGTCCTTCCCTGTGTTCCTTCCAAGTAGCCCTGTTATTTCAGAGACGAATCCCAAGCCTGTAATGGAGGTAGTGATGCAAAACAAAATGGGAGAGTACATTCATAACTACCAACTTCCTCAGCCCCACACCATGCTGATCTCAAAATTAAACACAGTCATTTCTGAGAATCTTTGTAAACTACACTGTCCAAGCCTTCAGAGGATCTAACAGACAGATTTCAGACTTGTGGGTAAGGATAACCCTACCAGACCATCTTCATTATTCTTTCTTGTCTCCACACTTTATCTCAATTGTTCTTTCTCATATTCTAATTAATACATCGAACTGTCCTGCCTAATGCAAAAACAAATGATGCCAATACTCTCCCCTTCCCAGGTGGACAAAGAATAAAAGTGTCTGACCCAAGAACAGGTTTGTGACCTAAGGAGAACTGTGCTCTTAGCTCTCTTTAGCATAAATTATTTCCTGTCTGTCTACAAACTAACAAATATGCACAAGGTTGAGATGGTACAGAGACCAGAAGGCAGTCACCTACTCAGTGGCAAAGGCTGTCTCCCACTTGTACAAGTTCACTGTGAGAGCTCTAACAAATCAGAGCTATTCACCCTCACGCTGCAACACCAGTTTGGACTGTCTTGTTCCCCCTCTGTCTCTTCGTACCCACAATGGGCACCACTGTGCTACATTAATCTCAGAGAATTCAAGCTCTATTAATTAATACTCAAGCTCTATGCCCTTACTCAAGTACATGTGCCATGTTTCCCTTATAATATAACATTTTATGGGCTCTAAAGATTTATAACGGAAAGGTGGTGGGTGAGAGGAGTGAGGTATTTTCATCCAGCCACAGGGTTTGCCATCCGCAGTGTCTTCCTTTTTCAGATCTCACTGGTACCACAGGTGCAACACCTTAACTTAAAGGAAGACAATTCATTTTGCCCTCCACTTTTTACCCATGGTTGGATGGCTGGGAGATAAAAACATGCTGATAGAGTGACATGGCACAGGGAAATGCATTCAGGCTATGACAACCTAAAAGCAGAGTGAAAAGAAGGATCCAAGGATGATTGTGTAAGAGGTCATGAACTGGTGACACTCCTCCGATAAGGCCTGACCTCCTAACAGCTCATTCAGGCTCTGAACACACAGTGGTGGGTCCACTATGGAGCAGAGCGACCCCATGATAGAATAAACCTCTAAAAGTCCTCCTCTGCATATATGAATTGTGCGGGTGGGGATTGAAGCAGCAAAGATAGTTCCCAGAAAACAACCCTTCTCTAAAGAAAAGAAAATTTCTGGAGGTAGATGCATGAGATTAGGAAGCTGGAAAACATTAGTGCTCTAAGAGACACAGAGTTAAGAGCAGGAGGGTACGAATTCTGTATCTCTAAGGGACATTTCTCAGTACAGAGCTGATTTGCGTATGACCAGAACACAGGCCACAGCCCTGAGGGCTTTAAAAGGCTGGTCTCTCCTTTTGAAGAAATCAGTCCCAGTCAGCATACATATGGCCATGAGTGTCCCTGCTCAGGTTCTGGGGCTCCCGCTGCTCTGGCTCTCAGGTAAGGAGGGGCAGCGCTGGGAATTTTCTTAGCACAGTGTGCTCTGTGCTGCTCTTCATCAAAGTCCTCTTGGAATGTGCTTTTTTGTGTGGATATTTGTTTTTGTGTCTCCAGTGCTAGGTAGGAGATGTGACACCCAGATGACCCAGTCTCCAGCCCCAATTTTGGCAGCTGTACGACACACGGTCACCATCAATCACTTGCCAGGCCAGTCAGGAGATTAGCAATGACTTAAGCTGGTATCAACAGAAGCCAGGAAAAGCTCCTCAACTGCTCACCTATGGTGCAGAGAACTTGGCATCTGGGGTCCCATCAAGATTCAGTGGCAGTGGATATGACACAGACGTCACTCTCACTATTAGCAGTGTGCAGCCTGAGAATGTTGCCACTTATTACTGTCAACAAAATATCATTCTCCCTCCCACAGTGCTGTACACCATAACAAAATCCACCCAGCGAAGCCCAAGTGTGGGGCTGGGCTGCCCCAGCGGCATCTCCCCCTGTGGCACCTGCTGAGAGGATTTTTCCAACATGTACAGCATTCGATGGTCACAGAGAGGTCATTCTAGGAAAAGGCTCTGAATCCTAACCATTGGTTGGGCTCATCTGTAGTAGCGCAGACCTGACACTGCCTCTCCTGATTTCACTGAGGACACAGTTTGGTTCACCTAAGGCACCTGGGTTCTGACAACATTGGGAACTTACAAAGTCAGTTATACTACAAGTATTGTGAAATGATGGAGAAACCAGTTTCAAGCAGGAGTTGCCCAGGAATTTTGACTCTAAACAAAACACATTGGAAGGCTTAGAGGGACGCATAGCAGACAAGTTGATCTTCTTTATCGGGATTCTCTGATGCTCTCACATTACCTCTGCCCTGAGGTGTCGGTCCCTAAGACCCTGGGGCTCAGACCTGCGCCAAAGCACTGGGATGTACTGTTGTTGCCCACAGTTGCCTGCAGTACCTTACTGATGATCATTTTATCATTGCAAAAATATCTTACGTGAAAACTTCAAGAAGAAGGGATTTATTTTGATTCACTGTTTCCTTCAGACCCAGCCCAAGCCCAGCGTATGAGTGAGACCTTCAGCCGTGCTCTCGGGACCCCCCGAACCCCTCCAGAACCAGCCCAGGCTTTGTAGATCTGCACCCAGTAAGCTGAGACACTTTGCTAGACTCAGATCTATAAAAGCATCCTTCCTCTTTCTCTCTTGTTTGAGAGAGGGGCAAAAGGTAACCGGGGTGAACTAGTCTGCCTGGAACACACCTGGTACATCAAAGTGAGGCGATCAGACAGAACTTAGCAGAACTAACTTAAACACAAATTCCTAATTTAATATCTGCTTAACTATATAGACATAATGATTGCTCTTACTGTCTAAAATACAAACCCACCAGTTACAAAAGTTTGTCACTTGCTAAATGTCGTTACCCATTAGTAAGGGGCCAGGGAGATGGCTCAGTGGAATAAGCGTGTCCCTGGCAAGCACAAGGGCCTGAGTTCAATCCCCGGTTCTGAAAAAAAAATCATTACCCATTGTTAGTTTTCCTAATTGTAGTTCTGTAAATACAAAACTATAACTACCTTAATCATAGAATCTCTCTTGAGTAGGAATTTCAGTAGGTGCTAAGGTTATAACCAACAAAGTTGTACACCATTGTTCAGAGGACAGTGCTATACAAAATGACCAAGAGAAGGAGCTAAATGCAATCTCAGGTCCCAAGCCCACCTAGAACAAGTGCAGAAGACACGAGCACAGGAGAAATTTGGAATCACACAGCTGAAATATCTGAATGAATAGTGTCTGAAGTAAAGAAACAACTGCAGAGAAGGATAAAGGAACTCAGATCAGAAATAACCTCTGAAATTAAAAAAAAAGACTCTGAATTAATAGCATCTGAAGTAAAGAATCAAATTCAGAAACATAGAGAGGAAATCAGATCAGAAATAATCTCTGAAGCAAAAAAAAAGAACAACTATAATTGATCCACTGTTTCATTCCATGTGAGGCTGGCTCCAACCCAGAAACAGAATGGCAGGCGTACCTGTCACAAGGAAAGGCCTTCATCCTGGGACAGCAGGAAGCAGAGAGAGGACGAAGGACATGGAATCAGGCCGGCTCGCCAGGCCATGCTGCTGGAGCTCACCCACTAAGGTCTGGTATCCCAACAGCACACTGCGCTTCTAAACACACGAAAGCATTAACGCACTGCAGACTACAGCAGCTCTACGTGGCAGAATATACGTTCAGATGCCCACCAGAGAACACACGACGCTCAGTGGGGACACTGGACATGTCAGTAATCATCTGACTACTGCCCTTACCTAACAGAAAAGAAAATGCTAAGAGGAAGATCCATGAAATAAGGAAGCTGGAAGACACGGGGCCTAAGAGGTAAAGATTTGAGGAGCTGAACGAAGCTCATTCTGTGTTGGCAAAAGAGATTTTAGACTACAGTACCTACCTATTCATTAGGAGTGTGTTGACACTGTGGCCTTCATAAAGTAATTAATGCTTCCTTTCAGTACAAAGAAAGAAGAGTAAAGGGAACCTATATTGTTTATCAATTTTCTCAATCTCTCCCACTATGCACATGCTAACACAGACCAGAATTCCGAGCACAGGAGGCCTCCACGAATGAAGCTTTGTCCATTTGCCTAGATCGGTCCTCTTAGCAATAGCGGTGCTCATGAAGACAGCACTTTTTGGTTGATCTTGTCTCTTTGGGACAGGGTCTCGCTGTGCAGTTCAGCCTGTCCTTGAGCTCACTTTGTCGCCCAGGTTAGTCTTAAGCTCACAATGATCCTCCCGACTCTGCTTCCTGGGTGCTGGGATTCCAGATGTGCGCCACCTAGCGGGAATCAGGGAGCACATTTACTACACACAGGAAATACACAGAAATGAAGGGGAAAACTGATAAAGGAAGGGAAGATTAGGGGTAGGGGGCGGTTCCACACTTCAGCTCCCAAGGAGGAGGCCTGCAGCCCGAGCAAATTTGGGAACAACAACTATCTCTAGGATATTTCAGCTCATATCAAGGAGCTTAAATGTGTGTGTGTGTGTCCCTTACTAGATTCATATATTGTCCCTGTCCTGGAGTCACTCATGCTAGACCCATGGTCTGCCTTCTATACAGAAAAAAATCTGTCTGTCACAAAAGAGAGAGAACAAGTGAATCCTGATAATTTGGCTCATGTGTCTCAGAAATAGTGGCAACCTCACTGGTTTACTGGATTTAGTATGATGTCCCTCCTCTCAGGCTCATAGTAACTGTGAATGTATTTTATGAAGAAGATGTTCCTTTATAGATTTAATTTAAGGATATTTAGATGGTGAAACTATGTTGGATTTAAAAAATGGACTCTAAATGTAATTTCAAGAGTGTTCTAAGAGTCCAGGGGGTGAAGCCATAGCTCACATGGAAGAGAAGACGTGGAAGTCACAGAGAAGAGATGGAGGGCCTCACACAGCTGAGGTCCTCCGCCTCCAAGAGGTAGGAAAACAAGAGCAAAATCTCTCCCACCTACAAATACCTAGCTGTTATTCACTGAAGTTTATTTCAGACTTTGGCCTCCTGACTGAGAGAATTGGCTCCCACATTGAGATAAAACTGTGGGAATTTGTTACAAAAGTGTTTGGCAAGGAACACAAATGGAGCAAGGGACACAAAAGGCAAACTCAGGCTGTTCACAGTCTGCTTGCTGGGCTTCCTAATGTTACGTGGAAAGGAACTGTTGTAAATGTTGTATGGTCAAAGAAATCCCATGAAACACTACATTGTTGAGTGAGTCACATAAATGTCATAAAATAAATGTTCCTGGCTTTTAGAACCACATTTGCTAAATGGCATATTACAACGTCACTTCATTTCACCTAATCAAAGGCATAAAGGAACTGACTATTGTCTAAAAATATATATTGCATAGTGGATCATGAGCAGAGTCCCAGGAAAATCTTGGGAATGTTTAATGCTGCACTTAGGAAAGAATGTAGGATTAGAGTTCACTGTGGTTACTACAAAATTAAATGGTCAGTGAATGCCTGGACTAAGACTTGAAACCAAGTCTGTCTGCCCTTGAATATATTCCTTCCATGAAGATACTAGATTTCAGAGATTAATGCAAGGCTTAAACAATAGGAGGAAGAACACAGCAGAATAAGCACATGAGATTGTATGTCTCTGTCCACACCGTGCTGATCACAATCCTATACACAGCTCCTTCTCCAGGCATTTTTTGTTTTTACAGAAATCAACTCTTTCTGAGCCTTCATGTGTTCTAACAGTTAAAATTCAAGATGAAGAGTGCATCTCCTGTGAGCCTGATTTATCTCTTATTCTTTTTATCCCAACACTCTGGCTCCATCTTCCTTACTCGTATTCTAAGTGTGTGTCTAATTGTCTGTCTGGCTACAAAAACAAGACATGAAAGTTCCCTCTGTATGCAGCTTCTGTGTGATCATACACCAAGATATTCTTTACCTAGACTAACAAGAGACAAGAGTATTTTACCAAGATCTTTTCTGCCTAAGGACAAGCCCTGGGGTAGCTCTGTTTATTATGAATTCCTCCATGAAAAGAAAAATTCTTTGGGTTGGGGAGATAGCTCAGTTGAATAAGCACTTACCTGGCAAGAGCAAGGGCCTGAGTTCAATCCCCGGTTCCGGAAAAAAAAAAAAAAAAGAATTCGGAATGAGCTAAATGCAGGAGTGTTGATTATTATGTTCCTTTCAAGAGGCTGTCAGAGGCACCAGCGGGACCTGCCAGTACAAGCCCAGGCCCAGCGTGGGTAAGACCCTCTTCCACCCCCTTTGGATGCCCCCCACCACTCTGCAGCATGCCACCCAGCCCACCCAGTAGGAATTTCTGCCACGTTCCAGGCACCCCCAGATCCAGTCCTAGCCCAGGCCTGGTGAGTGTGTGGGAGAGCTTCTGGCTACCCTGCGCCAGTGGGACCTGCCAGTCCCAGCATGGGTGAGACCCACTTCCACCGACTTGGGACACCTCCCACCACTCCGTAGCACCCCACGCCACCCTGCTCACTGAGTGAGAATTTCTGCCACGGTCTGGGGACCTCCAGATGCAGTCCTAGCCCAGGCCCAGTGAGTGTGTGGGAGTTTCCTCTCCCTCCTACTACACCTTGTCCCCTCCAGACTTGACTCAGGCCTGGCATACAGATGGGGTAAAACCCTGCAACTGCAATCTATGCAGAGAGAGTAGGGGACAGAACCACCCAGCTAGTCCAGGAGTAAAACATCTTGCCAGAGGGGCACAACAGGTTCACTCCCAAAGGTGGCAACAGGAAGGAGCTGAGCACAGCAGCCAGACCCAAACAAGGCACAACTGGATATATCCAACCTTTGTAGATCTGCATCTGAACTTCAGTAGGTGCTAAGGTTATAACAGCACCAAAGATCTACAACAAAGGTCAGAAGACAGTGCTACACAAAATGACAATGAGAAGGAGCAAAATGAAATCTCCGAACCCAAGCCTACCTGTAACAAGTGCAGAGGACACTAACACAGAACAAATTGGGAATCACACAGCTAAAATCAATGAATCAACGGCTTCTGAAATAAAGAAATGGCTGCATAAAGGTATAGAGGAACTCAGATTGGAAATGAAAAAAGAAATATCTGAATTAATATCATCTGCAGTAAAGAATCAAATGCGGAAACACATGGAAGAAACCCAGTGCCCACCCAGAACAAGTGCAGAGGACACTAGCTCAGCTCAAATGTATGAATTAATAGTGTCGATAGTAAATAAGCAACAGCAGAAAGTCATAGAGGAACTCAGCACAATTCTTTTCTGAAACAAAAAAAGAATTCTCTGAACTCATAGCATCTGAAGTAAAGAATCAACTCCAAAAGCATAAGGAGGAAACCCAATCTGAAAAAAAACATTGCAGTAAAAGAATTAATAATTGCTTCTAAAGAAGAAATTGATTTAAAAAAGAGATTAGAAAAATGACAGATTACTTGAATGAGCAACACAAGAAAGAAATAGATCACATGAAGCAGAATCAAAGAGATATAGAGGAATTTAAAATCTCAATCACAAGCTTGCAAAACCTTTTAATTGAAAGTGAAAACAGAGTTTCAGATCTCGACGCTGGTGCAGCTAGTGAAAAGGTAAGAAAGGATCTCTTAAAAACAACGAGGATGCAGGAAAGAATAATCCATCACCTGCAAGATGATGCAAAGATGAACAATGTGAGACTAATAGGCATCAATGAGAAAGAAGGAGTCAATACAAATGACATTTAAAAAAACTACTATACCCTGCCAAACTGTCTTTCAAGTTTGATGGAGAAGTGAAATACTTCCATGACAAAGAACAGCTAAAGAATTTCATGATGATAAAGCCAACCCTGCACAGGCTCCTAAAAGATGCTCTAGAGAGGGACCAAAGTGATCAGAACTCCACAAATGAGATCAGAAGCAACCAACTAAATAGGGCAAGCAATTAAACACAGGAGAAAAAGGAGTAAATGACAACAAGTAAATAACATGTCAATCATAAGTCAATATATCTCAATTCTAACCATCAATGTAAATGGACTCAATTCATCAATTAAGAGAAATAGACTGGCACAGTGGATTAGGAAACAAAATCCAACATTATGCTGTATACAAGAAACACATTTAATTCATAAAGACATTCATAGGCTGAAAGTCAAGGTATAGAAAACAATATTTCACGCCCAGTACCTCAGAAAAAAGCAGGTGTAGCAGTCCTATTCTCAGACAGTCTCAACTTCCAACCAAATGGAGCTGGGACAGATTTTACTCTCACCCTCAGCTGCCTGCAGGCTGGAGACTCTGCAGCTCTTCCCTGCCAACAGCATGATGAAGACCCTCCTCCACGGTACAGGAGCCATGACATCAACCCCCTGGAAAGCAGATGCATGAGGCTGGGCGGCCCCAGCTGCTCCCCCTGCTGCCTGCACCTGCTGCTGAAAATGATTCTCAGATTCAGGGCAGATGTGATGGCCCCTGCAGCGTCTTGGAGGCAGAGGCAGTGAGACACCTGCATATCCTGTATCTTTCTGTTCACTCCCAGCAGCATAGACATGACAGGGCCTTTCCATACTTCATTGAGAACAGAACTTGTCATGGATTTTTTTTTCTGCCTTCTTGGGAAATTATTTAATAAATAATTATTATTAAATAAGTATTAAGACTTTGAATACCAAACCAAAGAAAAGTTAAAATACAAATAGAACAAGACCCAACCTGTAACAATGTTCCAGAACTAAGCAACAATAAAAAAGTATTCAGTTTTTCTTACCAAGATTACTCACCAAATACAGTCCTGGCATACACATTTTACAACACGCTTCTCATCTGCAGGGAAAGGGGCCATGGCCGTGTCTAAGACAGTAGGATCCAGCGTGTCTGATGTGCTATACCTAGGCGATCCCTGGCTCTCTGAACTTCATTCCTAAGCACGTAGCTCCTGCAGGAGTCCACAGCATACATCTCAGACATCACTGTCTCCCTCATCATGTCATTCTTTCTCTTCTTCTAGCAGTTCATATTAATGGCTGGATACCAGACAGAAAGTTGGGAGGAGTCTGCCTACTACTGTACACGGGGCTCGCAAGAACTTTTCATATTTGGAGCATGTAGGTTGTTGAATCACTTGGAATTTATAGTGAAAAATAAATTGTCCAGCAGGCATCATGTGGAGGCAGGCATGGGGAACCTGACCCTAAACTTTAGCCATTAATTGACTTAGGGATTCCGATAGCCAAGAAGCTCATACTAGAAATAGGGATTCTTGATGCTTCCTCAGAGTGTCTCTGCTGTAAGGGACACACTTCTCCACAACTCTCACAACCCCTGGAATCCCCGAGTTGGGGTGACAATGGTGATCCTGCATTAGCCATCAGTCCTTCTTCATCTGCCTGGAAGTACCAGTTGGTATTGAGTTCTCCTGCATTGAATTCCAAATCTGATGAGAGAACGTATATTTGAGCAAGGGCCAGAAGATCTCAATAAAGGGTTGAGACGATACCAGAGTTGCTGATAACACCTGAGAGCGCCTTCCCTGTGCTGTGCTCCATCCTGCAGGAGATGTCTGAGAAGCTGAGTGGCAGTGACCACTCTGGGTCACTGTTTCCTTAAAAACTCACCACTGGGCTGAGGACACAGCTCAGCTGCTTAAGCACCTGCCCAGCAAGCACAAGGTTCTGAGCTGGAACTCTGATTTAAAAAAAAATCCTCACCATCAATGAGGGAGATGGTTTCTCATGAGAAGCAGTACCTTGGCTATGAACTTAATATCTTTTCCAATTTGGGGGCAGATGGCTGCTTTTATGTTTGTGTAGGGCAAGTAGTCATGTTTGTGTTTGTCACCAGATGTGGAATTTGCACAGTGAAGCAAAATTTTCCCGAATGCCCTTGTTTGCAACCTGAGCTGTTTGTAAGCAGGGGAGTTCATGAACTGAGGCATTACTGGAATTCCTAACAGGCCCATGATGCAACGCTGCTCGACCTGGAGTCTGCCTCCAATTTTGCAAATCACAATAGGAGGACTTAGCAGGTACCAACAGCCACAGTAGAATAGTGGAGAGTAGAGGCTGCTGCAGAGACACCTGACTGTCTCGGGACAGCTATCAGCATCAGTACCCTACCCCGTGTTTCTCACAGGGCTGAGGAGTACCAGATTTTAGTACATCTGTGCTCAATCCTCTGGGGAATGACCAGAGAATTTGCTACTTGTAGAACAAAATTTAAGGACAGCCACACTTACTTAGCCAGTGAATGACCATAGTATAGACACTAAAGCCCTGTAGTAAAGAAGAGTCTGCTTAGAAAGAAGAGTCAGCTGGGCAGCCCAGCCTCACACTTCTGCTTCCCCAGGAGGTTTATGTCATGGCTTGTATCACTGTGAGAGGGAGACTGTTACCCTGTTGGCAGTAATAAGTGGCCACATCTTCAGGCTGCAGGCTGCTGATGGTGAGAGTGTAATCTTGCCCTGATCCACTGCCGCTGAACCTCGTTGGGACCCCATCGTGTCGAATGCTGGCAGCATAGATCAGAAGTTTAGGCCCCTTCCCAGGTTTCTGTTGATACCACGCTAAAACACTGCCTATGTTCTGACTGGCCTTGCAATTGATGGTGACAGTGTCTCCTACAGGTGCAGAATGAGAGCTTGGAGACTGGGTCATCTGGATGTCACATCTGGAACCTGACATGAGAAACATGAAAACAAAAAGTCAGCATATTAATCACATTAGAAGAATTTTCCCTGAAGAGCCAGCACTGACCACAGTTGGATGGGCAATATGGACTTGTTTTACTTTACCTGGGAGCCAGAGCAGCAGGAGCCCCAGGAGCTGAGCGGGGACCCTCACGGCCATGCTGTGTCCTGACTGGGACTGACTCTGCACAGGGTCTGAGCAGTCTATTAAATGCCCGTGCTCTGGGAACAGGCAAATCAGTGATCTGGACAGGGCGATACACAGCTGCGGCGCTGTCACATCTCAGCAGCTCAGTGCCCACCAGTAACCACAGATTTGCCTACAGAAAATATGTTTCTTCTGAGGGACATTTCATTATAGACAACGTGTGGGGAAAATTATCAGCATTCTCAATGAATCTAGGCTGAGATTCATAATCAGTTTCACAGATGAAGTAAGATTTTATAGTATACACTTGTTTGGAAGCAATACAAATTAAATTATGGCAATGAAGGCTTCAACTTCATAGTAAATATTTCTGTTAGAGGCAGGTAGATATTTCACAATCTACTTAAGTCATTTCTGTGGCTATAAAATTATTTTATTTTTAATAAATAAATTCAGCCCTTTCGTGAATTCCCTTAGATATACTCTAAATCATTTTGGAATGCACTTATACCAGTGTTATTCTGTTGAGTGTGAACTAATCTACTGCAGATGCCTAGGAATAGGAAGCTGTTTCTTTAGTGGCGTGTTTGCTTCAGAGATCCAACATTATTCAAAACTAAGGATCACTGCTCTACCATGATACAGAAAGGACACACATTATCACTTGGGGATCATTGCAGATTCATCAGAGCTGTGAGAACGACAGCAAGGCTGGATATAGTCGGCCACAGGAGTCTCAGATGTCTTGTCTGTCTGAACCCTGAACTGAGCATGCACAACCTATTTATTGAGATGCTTAGAAAGTGCCAATCACTGACAAAGAGCAGAGCACAAGAAGCCCTCTAAATCACGAGGTCCTGATCAGTCACATACTACACTTATCTTAAGACTTTAAAGTACACAAGCTTTCCTCCTCTAGAATAATTTTGTCTTGGTTGATAGAAATTGCTCAGAAAGTGTTTCGTAGTAGAAAGGATGCAGAATAAAAATCCAGATGGAAAAGAGGAAAGGGACGCTAGCAGCGTACAGGAAGGAAGGCCAGTCAAGAAATAGGAAAGCAGGCTTCCCTGGATCCAGACAGGGAAGGGGCATGTCAAGCAACAATGTCCAAAACTGCTAGAGAGAGGAAAAAGGTGTTTATAAGGGAATCATAAGAAGTTTCAGATTGATGAGGTCATGGGTCTTCCCCTCTTAGTCCGAGGGAACCCATGCTAACTACCAATATAAGGAAAAAGCCTGTTAGACTTTTGATAGATGTTCATGTAGATTTGTCAGTAGTTACCCAAATGGTGGCTCCACTTGCAAGCCGGAGAGCACTCCGTGCTTTCCCTAAGCCTGGCAATTCATGCAATACATAGAGTAGCAGTAGAGTTGATGAAACCCACAAGGCCAGTGCTATCGGAAACAATGCTCAATGGCCACGGAAAATAGAAAAGATTAAACCCCACATTTAAGAGATCTCCGCTAATGGACCTACAGAAGTTCTGACTAGTCTTTTTATAATTACAAACTGTAGAAGGTTATTACAATCCACATCCTTCTGCTAATGCCTCAATAGCTGTCTAAGATATGAAACATCAAATCAATGATATTGCAGACTCTGAATTCCCATGAACCTTGTCCATATCATCTTTATGGGAAGCCATTACAAGATCCTCCTGGTGGAAATGGTTGTTGACTGAATTCATAATTAACCTCCTGTTATTTTTTGGCCCATAGGTATTTAATTGTTTCTTTGTCTTTGTCTTCTACAGATTCAAAGTTATACATCTACCCAAGATAGTGCCTGATGTCTATTGGGGACCTTTAAATAGAACCTCTGAAAGAGTATCTCTGACTGCCTGTCAACAACTTCAACCCCATTCCACCTGAAGAGGCCAGAGGTCATCGCCTATTGTTCCCTCACAGCAGCTCAGGCCACTTCTTCAAGGGAGGAATGTTGCAGGCAGCTAAATTAAGTAAAAATATTATAGGTAGTCAGACAGGGCCAGGCACTCAAGGAGACAATATGGAAGACAAGGTGACTTTGCAAGTGGAAGGGACAGACACTCCTGTGGTGGACAAGTCCTCAAGACAAAAGAGCAAACAAATGCAGCCACATACTTCCCTAGGGAGAGGCATAAGGGATTGATATTCTAACTAGGTATCAATCCCCTTAAGGAATCACTAACCCATCCTCGAAGGGCAAGAGACCCTGTTCCTTATTCATGTCCCCTTGCTATGTGACTGGCTTCCCCGTTGGGTCCTGGATTTAATCAATGTTACCTGAGCGATGGTGCTTGTAACCTTATGGGTTGATCTTAGTTCTGTCCCACGTCATGCCCACCTAGGCAGGTTACCATGTTCTCCACCTTAGGCCCACTTCACCACATAGTTTTACTCTATAAAATATCCTGAAAGACACAGCCACATGGGCAACCTGCTCAGGTGCCCCTTTTGTCCCTCTCAGGACCAGAAGCTTTCTTCCACCCACCCCAATAAATATTCTGTTCTAAAAAAAAAAGTTTTCCTCCTCTGGTCTCTTAAGATAGTTCTGAGAAAACAAACCAGATTGTTCTGTGCATCCTGCTTGCCACCAAGTAAAACTTCCTCCTCTTTGTTGTCCCTGAACTTTGTCCTCAGAGATCAGTCAGGAATCATACAACAGCGGATTCCTCTCCCACTTTCCCTCTGCTTTTCTTCCATCTGCTAATATTTCTCACAGTCCATCAGAATGAAAGACTGACCAGTGTTGTGAGACCCTTTAGCTACAACAAAAATCTCTGTTTCTGTCTCCAGTTATAAAGGCCCAATTAAGTTAAGAGTCATTTCTGCATCATTCCAGACCCTCTAAACTCGGTTCTTCCCAGGAAGGCACATACCCCAGGCATGTCACCTGGGAAATTTCCCTAATGTACAAGCCTTGCCAACACAGCCCTTGGGATTTCAGTGCAGCTCTTCTGGAACCTGCGGCTTTCTAGAAAGCAGCTGGAGAGGGAGGCCATAGGGAGAGGCCAGTCTAGCACCTACAGTGAGGGGCTGCTCGTGGGGGAACCCCTCTGCCCTGTACCTCTTGAACTCATTAGCAGTAGTTGGGGGTGAATATTTCCACAATAAATATGAGAATGTGACTATCTCTGTTGCGTCTTCATTTTCTTTGGATGAACACTCAGAAACGGTACAGCTGTGTCTGACAGTAGCTATGTTCTTAGTTTGTTGAGAATCCTGTATATGGCCTTCCATAACAGCTTTAATAATTTACATCTGCAAAACATTCCATAAAGGTTCCTTTTACTAAATGCCCTAAACAGCAGTTATATTTTATTTTTGTTTTTGCTTTTGGTACTAGCCATTGTGACTAATTTGATGTGAAATCTTAATCCAATTTAAATTCTTAGTGTTCTGATGGCAAAACATAGGAGCATTTTATCACATTGTGGTAACCATTTAGACCTCTTCATTTGAGACTGCTCGCCCCTTTTAGTAGGTTATTTGTTCATTTTTTTCTTGAGCTCCATGTATACTCTGCATATTAATGTTCTGCAGATGAACAGCGGGTGGACATTCCATGTGCTGTGTCTTCTCTGCACATTTTGCTTCGCTGTGGAGAAACAGCATGATCTGATGCCATCCCGTTGTCTGGTCTCCCTCTTGTTTCTTGAGTTATCTGAGCCCATTTGAGAAAATCATTGCCTGTGTCTGTGTCTTCTATTTTCTTCTGACAGTTGGAATATATCAGGCCTTATGTTTATCTCTTCAATTTTGAGTTGATTTTATGACAGGATGAGACATAGGAGCCTAATTTCATTCCTCTAAATGAAAAATACATAACTTTTATCAAGATGGAGATATTAATCAACATCACTGAACTGAAGAATTTTGATAATGGAAAGAATTGACCTGGTCAGCCCAGTGTAGATTCAAGGGTCCACATAATAGCGAATGACAAAGTCACAACCCGAGAGGGCATATAATTGGCAAGGGACAGCAGAGGGACTGCGGGGTGAAAAGATGCACTTACAAGGCCAGAGTCACGCAGTACACCTATTTCTGGCTTTTCCCTTAAGGCAAAATGAAGAAAAGTAAACATTTTTAATTGACTCTGGACAGTGACCCAGCCACATCACAACAACTAAAAAAGAAGAAGGAAGAATTTCCAGAACTGCTTCAGAAGTGACAGGGACAAAGAGCTATCTTCCCATGAAAGGATTTTCTAATGAACTAAAGGTAATAGATCTTTTACAATTTAGATGTTCTCAATGAAGGACCAGACTGATAGCTCAGCAGATTAAAGCACCTGCTTAGACAGAGCACAGTGGCCAAGGTTTGATCCTAAGCCTGCCATGCCAGCCTCACCCACGGGGTGTGCTGAGACAGCGATTGAGACTGGGCATGGTGGTGCATGCGTATAATCCCAGCACTTGGAAAGCTGCAAACAGGAGGATCACTATGAGTCCGATATATGTAGTGAGACCCTGTACACCCTGGAGACCCTGTCCTAAACTACATTTATAAAAAAAAGATGTTCTTAATGTACTGTGGCTCTTGATCAGACCCCACATAACCTGAGCCCCAAATGAAGGAATTCAGAGGAAAAGGTCAGAAATTCTAGGTGTAGCCATAACAGATCTGAGCGATATCATGAAGTATGATTAATTGTTCTTCAATGCCCAGAAATATTATGAAATATATAAAAAATCATAATTAACAGGGAAAATGACAAAGTAGAAGAAAATAGTCATCACTAAACTAAGCAGTGAGCACAGTAAAAGATGCTCTACTGGGTGAGGATCCACTTTGTTTTCCATATGCTGACAGAGAACTGATTTTCCCACCGACCTGTGTGTTAGGTATTTTTAAGTTGTAGAAACTTGGTGGATTACAAGAACAATGTCCTGGACTGGGGACACAAGAGCCCAGGGGCATAAGTGCCAGCCTGACAATTCCAAGGTCCCTAGTTCCATCCCCTGTACCAAAAAACAAAAACAAAGAACCATGTCCTCCATCACCAGATGAACCGAGAGCTCAGTGGGCAGTCATGAGGCCCCATCTGACTTTATTGTTACGGGGCACATGCACGCTCTGCTGCACCAAGTGCTCCTATTCTCTGTGACTCTGTCCATGGTGAAAGGCTGAGGACGAGGGAACGTGGAGTGGGCGTGGATGCCCATGGTGCACTGCTTCAGGGAAAACGCCTGGAAAGGAGAAGGGTAGAGAAACAACAGAAATTGTTCTTCTTTGTTTATTATCCCCCTCCCCATCAATAAGAAAGCTTTAGGAAAAGGACTGTGAGGTCCTAAGGAAAAAATAAAATAAAATCTGTAGTGTGGTTAACAACTTCCCATGTCATGGTGCTGGACAAACTGGCTTTCTATGTGTTGAAAAAAGAAATGAGATCTATATCTTTCACCATGCACAAAACTAAAGTCAAATATCTAAATACTAAAACAGAAGTAGTAAATCTGCTAAAAGACAAAATAGATAGAACAGTTCAATACACAGGTGTAGACCAACACTTTACGAACAAAACCCTGATCACAAAGAACCAACAATAGGGATCTGATCTTGTTAAAAAGCTTTTATCCAGAAAAAAAAAACCCTAATGAAGTGAGGAGACAACACATAAAGTGAGAAAAATTGTACCAGCCATTTCTCAAACAAAGGGTTATTATTATTATTATTATACATAGAGAACACACAAAAATCTGACCTCCCAAATGTAAAGATCTAATCCAAACATGCGCAAATGAAATGAATAGATACTTCTCAGATGGAGAAATGGAAACAGCAAACACACATGAAAAAATGTTCCGCATCATTGGTGTTTCAATAAATGCAAATGAAAGCAATGCTGAGATTCTATCTCACCGCGGAAGAATGGCTGTTATCCAGAAATCAACTAACAACTAATGCCAGCAAGACTGTAGGCAACAAAGAGCCTTCTCCACTGCTGGGGGGGAGTGTGGACTGGAACAAAGATGGTAGAAATCAGGGTGAGGATGTCTCAAAAACAAAACAAAACTAAAACTAGACGTTCTATTTGACCTAAATAGTCCTCCAGTTGATGTTTTTCCAAAAGAATTACAAGCATCTTAAATTACAAGCATCAGATCACAGCCATGTATGCACATCCATCTATAGAGAGGGACATTTTTAATAACCGAATCTTTGAAGCAGCCCAAATGCCCATCAGCTGGTGAGTGGGTGATTTTTACATACAATCTAATAGGACTCCGCCATAAAGAAAGTCACACTTGGTATATATTCAGGTAAGTGGATGTACCTTGAGCACTAATTGATATAAATCAGACATGGATTCATACATACTACATTTTTCCTTCATGGAAGAAAGCAAAAGTGTCACTAAGGACTCAATGTATACTAGATACCATGGAAGGAAGAAAATATTTGACTAGGAAGGGGAAATGAGGATGGAGAGAGTAGGAAAGGTGAAAAAAAGTTTGAAAGTGAAAAATGAGAAGGAAGCTTTTTTTTAAATAAGGAGAGGAAGAGGTAGAAGAAAGGTAGAGGAAACGGAAAAAGAGGACCACGCTGTGTGCTGCACAGGCACAGATCCCCTATGGCGAATGTGACTACTATGTACACCTAAAATGTACCGATAGTAATTATTTTATTAAAAAACAGAATGTTGCATTTACTACTTTGACCCTTTACCCAAACACGCCTAGAAGCACAAAGTAGAGCTGCCCTGGTAGGGTGCGCCACCTGTGAGGCCAAGCCTCGCTGAGCAGCTGCCTGGGGAGGTTTTTGTGCAGAGCTAGAGCACTGTGAGAGGGCTCTCTATCCCCTGCTGACAGAAGTAGTCTGCAGCATCCTCGAGCTCCACAGGGTGAATGGTGAGTGTGAAGTGTGTCCCGTTGTCCCAGCCATTGAACCGCTCTGGCACCCCAGAGGCTCGGCTGTATGCAGTGTGGGTCAGGAGCTCAGGAGGCTGACCTGGCTTATGCTGATACCAGTGCAGAAGCTCAATCCCAAATTTATTAACACTCTCACTGGACCTGCAGTAGAGGGTGGCCTTCTGTCCTGAAGCCACAGCCAAGGAGACTGGAGACTGGGTCAGCACAATGTCCCCAGTGGAGCCTGGAATGATAAACACACACAAACAGCCATCAGTGAGAGTGTGACACTCAATGTGTCACTCAATGTGACAGTGACTCCAGTTAACTCCTGCAGGGACAGCACTCTGATTAAGTAAAAACAAGTGGTTTGGAAACTTAAAATTCAGAAAAAATGCCTTCATTCTAGTGACCAAGAACACAGAGAGTCAAGGGAAAATGATGACCTGAGAGAACACAACGAACACTTCCCTATGGCCCTCACCTGGAACCAAAAGCAGCAGGATCCACAGCACGGGAGCCTTTGACTCCATCTCTCAGGACTGAGCCAGGGGCTGCACCTCACAGGCTCTTGCACGCTGCCTTTATAGAGGCTTTCTTTGCCAGGCTGGGCCACTGTCTAGGGATACAAAATGCAAATCAGTTCAGATAAACTTGGCTCGCTGCTCAAGGGAGCACCTGCTCTTGTTTCCCCCAGCAGGACTTGAAGTTAGAAAAAAAAATTCCAAGCGCAGCTCATGCACACCCAGGGCAGGCTGTGAGCTCCTCCAGTGCCTCCCAAGCTCCTGGTTCCCCAGAGCTGCCAAGTGAGGTCAAAATCTGCAGCTTCCACGCCATACAGCTACAAATGTCCTTTCAAAGCTATTAGTTTCTAAAGTTAAATTTTCATATCATGTCAAAGAATAAAGCAAAGATTGAAGGAAAATTATACTGTGTATTTGAATGTAATTATTACAGTAAAAGGCATTTCCATGCATCCCTTCAAAATACTCTGTCCTGCATCAGTCAGCCTTTCTGCATTGTTCTTGAAGTTTACAAGCATCTCCAGACGTTCTCCTCTGTGTCTTTATCAAGCATGATTTAGAAACAGTGGGGAACGCTGCTGCCCACTGCAGTGCAACAAAAAGCAGGCTCAGGAAACATCACCACGAGTCCTCACCCAGCAAATTCATAAGGCCTAGCGCTACATGACTTCTGGCTCTTCACAAAGGGAAAATGATCACAAAGAGACCTTTTAAAATTATTCGAGACACTGAGGGAAATACAGCAGTACAGCTAGAGGCCTTATAAAAATGGGCAGCCACAGCGGCGTCCTCAACTTGGAGGATGGGGGCAGAAGCTTCCTGAAGAGAAACCACTGGACCCTGCCCTCCCAGTCTGAAAGGCGAGGCCTTCTGTCTCCTATCGTGAGCTTGCGGGTCGTAAAGAAGGACAAATCAGAACGCTCGAGGGTCAACTTCAGCTCCAGCACTGGAGGAGCGGAGACATCACTTACAAGAAGCCCACTCACTGCCTCAGACCCAGAGCAGGAGGGCAGGCACCAGCGAGCCCTGAGACGGCCTGCAGAGGGCGCTCAAGGGTGCAGTTCCACAGCTGCGCTGTCCTGGGATAGCTGGGACTGTTTCTCCTTGCAGGACAATAGGGACAGATAGTCTCACTGCCTGAACTTTTCCTTTCCCCCTTAAAAATATAAGAGAGAACATGAACATTGCATGTAAAGAATATTAGGTAGAAATTCCTATGTAGCACATAAGTCACTGAGTTTTGCTTGGTATCTTTTTTTCCTTCGCTGTTAAATAAAACTTATTTTATGTAGTCTAAGTAACTTTAGTTATCTGCATGATCTCTTCATTTATTAAAAAAAACAGTGTCACAAGAAATTTGAATTTTATGGGCATTAAAGTGAAAACCCATTGTGAAGATTTTGTCTGTTCCGTGTGTGTGTGTGTGTGTGTGCACGCACACGCGCGTGTGTGTGTGGTTGTATTTGTGTATTTTCTTCTTTGGCCAAATAATTCATGGCAAGAGCTATCTGAGCCTGAAGTAGTTTTCCTCATACAATAAAGAGGTTGAATTGCATTGTTTCTAGCATTCCTTTTGTGTTATGCCTGAGAAAAAGGCATTTTGCAACTCAACTGTGAAATAGCCCTTTTGCATCCAAGACTCTCCCAGGTAAAGCACTATGGGTGGAAAGAAAGAAGCCTGTGAGGATGAACGTTACCTGAGCGACAATGGGAGCCAGGCCAGCTAGTGTTATCCTGGGTCTGCCTTCCTCCCCATGTTGAACCAGCCTTTCCTTGGAATGCTGCTCATACAATAAACTAAGCGAGCAAAGGGCATGAGTGCCGTGCACTTCCGTAAAGCCCCTTCCTACAGGACCTGCACATGACAGCGCTCTGTGCAGCGCTGCAGTTCAGCAGATGCCACGCAACATGGCAGGCTGTTCAGAGCCCTGTGAACACTCTGAGTGATCTCTAAGGATGTCCCCGTCTGGCCCAGCATGAGATCTTCTGGTGCTATCCCAGTCCGCCTGCAACCCCTGGGTCTTTGGCAACTGCCTTGTCACCCTACCATCACCAAATTCTTCCTTTTCTCTAGTAATTCTTGGTTAGTCCTATACTTGTTTCTTAATATCTTAAAATGTATCTCTCCTAAGCCATCTTTTGTCATTTTCTTTGATATCTCACTGCCCCAGTGCATGTAGGCTGTGGACAAGATTCCTTCCCATGACAACTCTGCTGAGAGAGCATAGACTCTCAGTAGATCTCAGGTCCGTATCCCTGAACCAGCATATGATTTCTGGTATTAGAACAGGTATGCTCTGAGGGAAGAAGTTAGAAGGTCTACCCATCAGACACTGCTTCCGGTGTTCACTGCTCCTGTTTCCGTGTCACTAAGTCCACAGTTCATGGTGACTCTCTCCACACGTGGTCCATCCACAACTCCTGGACCCTGAGTCAGCTCATTTCCACTATGCCTGAGAAAGGATGAGAAAAACTCAGTGATATAAGGCCAGCAAATTCCTGAATATCTGAATATTCTGTTATTAGGATTGTTTTTTAATTGTTTTAATCAAATACTCTACACAAAGACCAGGGAGAAGGTGACATATTGTTATTGTAGAATTGTTTGGTGCCTGGATTTAATTATTATGAAAGAAAGACACTTTCCAAGTGTAGCAGATGTAACAAACTTAAGAATTTTGCAATAGGTGCCTCATCCTGAACTATCCCTGGTCCCCCTTCACCTCCCAGATCTAGAAACCACCTGCCCATCCTGGACTGCAGGGCATGCGTGTGTCACACGTGGACAGAATACGTTGGGCCAGCAGTGCTCCACAGCGTGCCCTTCTCCACCGTCTCCTTCCACATCTGCCTGTGTCCTTACCAGGCAGCCAGAAGATGAGCAGCCCCAGGAGCTGAACACCACCCTCCTTTGTGAGAGTTTGAACTCTGCAATCCTGCTAAGTAAACGCAAGGTCATGATGAGTTTTTGTCTCAGGCCTACAAGGGAAGGTCCTCCCTGGGGACACCATGCAAATCCCTGGTGGGTGCAGCTGTGTGGGCAAGCCAATCCCTGTAAGCCCTGTGGGCAAAGTCATATAAAGTCTCTTTACATTTTAAATAAAATCATATATATACAATACCTGCTGCCTAGGTGGGGGAGAAACAAAGATTCCTCCTTTGTGGTAGTCCCAGTTTTTCCATACTTTGATACTTTCTTCACATACTATACACTTTTCTTTGCTGTTTCCTTAATCATTTTATGATTATTTACTGCTTAACATTGTCTAAATTGTCTACATTTTTCAGTTCTTAATAGTATAAAACACACAGAGAATAAAAAAAAAAATAGGAACGTGAATTATGCCACCAATAGTTTTATATACATCCACCATGGAGATGGAATTACAGGCTTTAAATTCTGATACCCCTTTGATATCTCTATATAGTCAATAAGCTAACAAGGCACCTGTTATTCTGACATCCATTTAATTAGTTTAGACCTTCTTCTACATCAACAATATCTTAAACGAAATAATTTTTTGTTTGCTTGTACATATTTTCTTCACTGTTTTGGAGGACCTTTCTGTCCCATGGATTCCAGGAATGTCACCCGTGCCTTCCTGACTCTGGAAGATGTCTTCCTGAGCTCACCTAAGATGTGGTGGCAATCAATGACTGCCCCACATTCGTGTTCACCTTGCCTTTGTTTTTGAAGATCAGTTTCCCTTGATTTAAAATTCCATTTACATAAATAAGTTAATTGGTACAATTAGATATGTATGATGATGACAATCATTATACGGAAAGAGTGCCTATAGGTGACATACCTTCTTTTTACTCCAGTCCTCCCCCTGTCTTCAATTTTTTGTGACTTTCTTTCAACATTTGAGTATCTCAGTTCATGGTCTTCCGGGCTCTGCGAGTCATAATGAAATGTTACTCAGTACTGTTAATTTTCTGCACAGTGATTCAGGTTTTCCGTGTTGTCACACTCAGCATTTTCTGTGCATTTTGTCTTCAGTTATGGTGGCCGGTGCAGTCCGGAAGGTTACTGATTGCACCTCAATGAATTGCACTGCATTTCCTTATAATATAACTTGAATATGCCCAATTCACTTAGCTTTGTTGGAAATGGTTCTCCAACTGTTCAATCTTTAATGTTTAAATGAGAAGGAGCACTAAGGAGCAAGCCTCTTTCATGGTTGTTACTCAGGTGCCCAGCCTTGGGGACAACAGCTGGAGTTTGCTGCCACATGCAGGGCAATGGCACTGCAGGCCAAGTGTCTAGTATTAGAGTAGATGGGCACAGATTTCTGTTTTGACTCAAAACTCCAGTAGCTTGAGAGCAAGTGGTTCTCTATTAATTTTCTGCCTTTCACAGTTTCCAAAGAGGCAAAAGAGTGATATTTAGTAATTTTAACATTTGTGCTTTGAGGGTTTTTTTATTGCTTTTCCAGAGAGAAAGTATATAAACATACTCATCGAGACACATCACAATATTCTAATTTTTAAATATTTTTCATCATATTCTGTAGGGACTTAAAGTTCAACATATCAATACTTGAGAAAAAATACCTGTTCCACGTTATGCCTAAGATGTTTGATATTCAGACAGATAATGAGCTTAAGCTTAACAGCCTAGGTTGTATGGTAATAACAATAAGCTTCTCTTTTGGAGGGTTAACAACCTAAGTTTGCAGACCAAAATAAGAGAAAAAGGAGGGCCACAAGGAAAGCCAACATTTTGGCCCTAGCCTTCTAAGGTCAATTAAGACTCAGGACATATGAGAACTTGTACTGTAATGTCATGTAACTCGGTAGTGTCCCAAATTTTCTGATCAAGGAGATTATGGGGCCAAAGAGGAAAGTGATCGATGACGTAGAGTGTGCCTAAGGAGAGTCACATGGAGAGAAAACATTCGCTCAGGCTTTCACAGAGAACACATTGGCCAAGCAATGGCCGTGACTCATCTCATGGCTGACACTGACAAAGGTTCTACAATCTGAGGTACAGGATCTCAGGATAAATCCTGAGGGGATTTCACTGACCTTCTCAGACCCAAAAGCTACAACTCTTGTTGCATAGGTCCTGCTTTACCTTGGTCTTAACCATCCAGCAGAAAAGTATTAAAATGAAGTATAAGAAGTAAAACCATGCTGTTATGTTGAGCTGTAGGGGACTTAGGTCAACAATTTCTGACATTGCCAATGAAGTGGAAGACCCAATACTATTATGGACTACTGAACTCTTTTATAATATTTTCCTGAGTTTACACACCTATAATATTTAAATGATGGAACTTAACAAAAAAAGGGAGGGTTAGAGATGAATGTCCATTTTGTATCTGTGTATTCAAAGTAGTTAGGATAGATATATAGTTACATTCTCTTCATGAATAGAGGGATTTGTTCTAATGGTGTTTGTAAATAGGATATCAAATCTGCATCTTGTACAGCAATTAACCTCTAGAAGGAATATATGCAATGTGTTAATTATTGAAACTGTCCTACCAATTTGGTTTGAAACTGTCTCATTGCTATTTGTTTATCAATAAAATTATGGAAAAAAAAGACATTACAGAAGAAGGAGGAAGCCTTCCCAAATAAATTTAAAGCACAGCACACTTACATGGAGGGAGAGAGAGTGTGGACTAACTTGCTACATAAATCACACAAGTAAGCTGAGCACAAAATCTGGAAGCCAGGTTTGTGGACAAATTCTGGTGGTGCCAACAGAACAATGACTATAATTTGTAAGGATACTGATTTTTAAAGAAAAGCGCAGTACTCCTTTCAATCTCTATATATTTGGTCATGGAATCACTACTACTGGGAATACTTTCAGGCTTAGCCTAATATTTTATAGAATTTAGTTTTTAAAAAGCCTCCTACCCAACAAGGAATACTGAAGAAGCAAACTGTGCTCACTCTTAACTGAAAAGTGATTGTGTAAAGGCCTCTTAACACTTAAAGATGGTAACCCAAAAATGAAATGAAAATGGGATTATTCATAAATGGGAGCCACCCAAAGAATTAGTGTGCTGTCTGCATTCCTACCAGCAGAGGGAGGCAGAAAGCTTTAAATTTTTTCCAAATAATTGAGACCAAAACATCACTTATTTTGATCATTCTTTTTAAATAATAAGCTGCATAATTTTTCTTTATTCTTTTCAAATACTTGTGCATTCATAGGAAATGATATGGAAACATCCTAGAAGAACACCCATGTCTCTCACTAGCTTCCTCAAAGGTTCATATTTCTACAACTATAAAGACCAAAAAACTATAATTAGTATAATCCATAGAATATTGGTAGTTTTCTCAAGTTACATACAATCACATTTTTTATTTGTGACTATGTACTTGTGCATATGTGTGTGTGTGTAGCTCTACACAGGTTTATCTCCTGAACTTGTCTTCCAGACAGTGGAAGCACCAGTGTAATCGGGATATTCAACTGCATCATAGCTTTCAATATCCATGAGCACAACTTTAATGCACCAAACTGAACCCTGGAATCCACTATGTAAAAATCATATGTGAGTTAGGGTTTGGTGGTGGGTCATGGGCCAGGCCCAGGTACAGGCTGCACAGTCTGCAGCATATATATGTTGAACCTGGTTATATATATAATACATATATACATTATATATATTATATATATTATATATATTATATATACATATTATATATATATATATATAATATATATGGACAGCATCATCACTCCTCATCTAAGTTAGGAATGCCAGTAATTCACTGCTGAAATATATGCCATGTCTTACATATACATATACATATACATATACATATACATATACATATACATTACGAACATTTCAGGGAACATTTGTGTACCAAGTTCTGGCTAATATATTTTAATTTTCTAGAATAATTCCCCAACAATTCATTTGTGAACTTGCATAATAAATCCATTCACAATTTTGGATATCTACTTAAGTGTTTCCTAGGTGGTCAAAAGATTTTAATCTTGAAAAAATTCAGTCATTTTTTTAAGCTTTATAAATGTTGAAAATGTACTATGTTTTTATTACCATTTCCTGGGTTACCATTTATAGTTAGAAACATTTTCTTTCACTCTTAAATATTGATATTTTTCTGAAATAGAATTTGTATTCTACATTGACTATAGAACTGAAAGTTACCAATTTTATTTAAATATTTCTGTCATAGCTTCCTGGCTAGGTAGTAGACCATGAGACTCTTAAATATTTCCATCATATTTTCCTTTTGTACTTTTTTGTTTCCTTTGGAATTGTGTTTTTGTCTTCTGAATAATAGTTGAATATATGGGCAATGTAGAGAAAGGGAAAGAAGAGTGATAAATGAATAAATAAAATTTTAAATGAGAACCACAGTATTTGCAGCAAATTATACTTCTGCCAACAATAGAAAGGGTTCCTTTTCCCCATTGCCACAATAACATTGGTTCTTTGTTTTGTTGTTGTTTATGATGCTGTATTTTGTTTCCGGAATTCAAACATTCATTATTTGATTTCATCATGGCAACCATTTTTTTTTTTTTTTTTTGGAGTAAAATGGATTCTCAGTGTTGTTTTAATTTGCATTTCTGCAATGACAATATTCCTCAAAAAAACTAAATAGCAGTTCCATTTGACCTAGCTGTTCTCCCAGGTATCATCCGGAAAGACATAAAAGCATCGTTCCACGGTGGTACATGCCCACCCATACTTACAGGAGCACAATTTATGAAGCCTAAATCCTGTAAATAGCTCATGGGCCCAGCAAGAGATGAATAGATGAAGAAAATGTAGCATTTACATGCAGTGCAGAGCTACTCTACCTTAGAGAAGAGTAAACCTCACACATTTTTAGGTAAATGAGTGCACTTTAGACCATAATTTTAAGTGCAATAAGTCAGACACACAACGTTGAATCACACATTATTGTTCTTGTGTGAAGAATCCCTCTTGTAAATAAGGAGTACAGTGAAGGACAGATGTGGGAAAGGAGGATGAACGTTTTCAAATGAGAAGGGGAACAAGGGAAAGGGAGGGAGAGGAAGAAGATGTTCTTTGAAAAAAGAGACACTGGATGGAAAAATGGAAATAGAGCTTCTGTTATTGTAGCAGAGGAGGAAGAATTCAAGGCGGGGGAGGAAAATGAAAAAGGGATTAAGATACATGATGAGCTCCGTCTCTCTAATCTCTGCCTCTTCTTCCACTTCTCTATTTTGTCCCTAACCCACTTAAAAGTTAACCCCAGGGGCTGGAGAGATGGCTCAGTGGTCTAAAGCACCTACTTGAAACAAGCTTGGCAAAGTGTAGGGACCGCGGTTCGATCCCCCAGCACCAAATGCCAGCCAGCCGCACCCCCTGGTGGGCTGAGCTGGCCACACACACACACACACACACACACACACACACTAAATAAATGTAAAAAAAAAAAAGTTAACCCCAGAGGACAAAATGGCCCCACTAAGGCTTGTATACTACATATAGTTTTCTGGTTTATTTTAGATTTTGTTATATAATCACAAATCCTGTTTATATGGTTAAGAGTTCCAAATTAATGATTGTCTTAGTTGGTGGTTTTCTAGACTTTGCTTTCTGTTATTGTTCTTGGTACCACTATGTCAAAAGTGGCATAATGGTTCTAAACAATTTTTACAAACATCAAGCCAAATTAAAATAAAATAATAGAAAAGGAAAATGAGGGCAACCTTGAATAACACGCAGCCCCAAACATTGCCAAAGGCAAGCCCAGAGGACAATGAGGGGGGACAATCTGAATCTACCCAGTAGGACTTTCTGAAGTGCTAGCCACAAAGGAACTGAATGAGGCTCCGGAGAAAATCAAATCATGAATGATCACTGTGGGAACTGCACAGACCACGCCCACAACGAAAACTACACTTAGTGATGCTGGAGCAGAGATGGCCAAGAAGATGAGCTCAAGACAATCATGGAAACCATGAAAGGTCAGATTTGGGCAGAAATGGAATCCATAAGTCAGATCCAAGAAGATATCTGGGAGAATCTTTGCCTACTTTTCTTCTCTGGATGGAATCAATACCTGACCTTTATGGAACTATCCCTGAATGTATTTAGACTCTAAATCACACACTGTGATGCTTGTTTTCCAGGTGCATTGTGGGTAGCGAGTCATTTGATCACACTGTGAAAGATGGGCAAGACCTCAGCAAACAGCTGAGAGGGAAAGGATTGCCAGATCCCTGGAGTTTTCAATAGAAATTGCAAATACACTCAGTGTATTTCACAAAGCGAAAGATGCCTCATGTACTACACTATAGTTGACTAGGTGAAATAAAGCTTATTTGCACAGAAATACATAGATAATGCTCTGAATCATGTATACGTGCCATCTCAGAAGAAAAAAGAAAAAAACAGAGCAGAGGAGAATAAAGAGAAAGGGAGGGCAAAGGAGTGAAGGAGAGGGGAGGGCAGGGGAGCAGAGGAGAAGAGAGGAGAGCAGGGGAGCGAAGAGAGTGGAGGGGAGGGCAAGGGAAGGGAGGAGAGGGGACCAGAGGGGAGAAGAAGGGAAGGGAAAAGAGAGGAGGAAAGGGAGGAGAGGACAGGACAAGAAAAGATAAAATACACAACTTCCCTGTACCAACTAGTTTCCACAAAGAGTGGCAAATATCACTGGATATACAAGGCAAAGACCTCATAGCCTGCATCCTCCTGATTTGCATGCCAGTTGCTCAGAAACCACAGCATCTCAGAGTTCTTCTTAAGGAGTGATTTTAAGAGAAGAGACCTGCTTAGTCAGAGTCAAGCTCAGGAAGCACAATGGATTTTCAGGCTCAAATTTTGAGCTTGCTGCTGCTCAGTGTTGCAGATGAGAGAGGAAGCTCCATGTATTACATGATAGGAAGATCTTCCTGTGTATTTGTACTAAGTTCTTCTTTCATCCCTCCTGCATGAACAAAGTGCCCAATGGAGACATTGTGCTCACCCAGTCACCAGCATCTCTGGCTGCTTCCAAGGAGACCAGATCACCATCACCTGCATGGCCAGCTTCATTGTAAGCATCAGCAGGTTCAACTGGTACCAGCAAAAGCCAGGAGCCTCTCCAAAGCTCCTGGTTTATAGCAGACCCACCCTGGCCTCTGGAGTCCCATCTCGCTTCAGTGAAAGTGGCTGTCACTTTTATTCCCTCACAATCTCCACTGTGGAGGCTGAAGATGTCACAACCTATTACCATCAGCAGGCATATCGCTATCCATTCACACAGTGCTGCAGACCACCTTGTTTCAGAGTCTGTCACAAGGGAGGGGATTTATATGGGACACAAGCAACCAGCTGATCTTACAACTGTGCCTGGGCTGAATTTTATCCAAGGGTATTCAAGTTCTATAAAAGACAGAATAGGAGATAAGTAGATAGAGATTAGAGGATGAGGTTTTCAAAGAGCCCCTTCTAAGATCACCTGTTCAAAGTAGGCATTTGGAGCTATGATACAGGAACCTTAAACTGGGTGTTGACCTTAACAGGAAGGTTGTAGGCTTTTGAAGAAATGTGTAGCAACTTGAAAATAGCCATTTCCACAGGTGCTTCCATTTTCTGAGTACTAATTATTGAAAAATAACCTAGGCCAAGGATCAAGTCGTGGTCATGGAGAAGATATGTTTCCTTTAGCCTTCTACATCATAAATGACAAGTATTTGTATGCTTCTAAAAGCATAAAATGTCCTATCCATTCCAATCACATATTCCTGAAGCTACAGCATTTTACACATTGTAGACTTCTATATTGGAATAGAAATTTTTGCCTCTCACCTACTTTGAAAGATAAGGACACATCCATATGAGTGTCTTGAGGTCTTCCCTTTTTTGAGATAAATAAATGACCATGTACTTTCAATAGGCTGATGGTATGGGCATCTTGATTACAGGGTGGCCTCCTGCCTCACTGACAGGGGAACAGAAGAGAGGCTTGATCCTGGTATTCCAGAACCCCCACTGAAGCCATCTGGGAAATGGGGATGCCAAGAACTAGAATTTTCTTTACTTGGTCATGAGATAATCCAGGTGCCCAGCTAATCACTCAGTCACATGGAGTCCTCCACTTTTTTCCAGTTCTTTCTGAGGCACCAGAAACCTTTTTCATGATTTGTAATTAAATACATCATACAAAACACCACAAATCATAACATTCAATGAGCAGAAAGAAATGCTTATGTCTTCAAAATGTCAACTGGAATTTCAATTTCTTCAAAAATATCATGAAAGACTAAAGATTTTGAACATCTCCAAATTTATTTTCTTTATTTGAAATTTGATTGACATGGTATGGCACTTCCCACTTCTGATTAATGGTTTAGATCATCTGTTGTTAAAATCAAAAAGTGGAAGCCAGGCAATGGGTTGCATGCCATTGTGCTACAGTCCCAGAACTGTGGGAATCTGAGACAGGAGGACTACAAGTTTAAGCATGTCCTGACCCACAAATTGATTTAGCAAGATTAACTGTCAAAACATGAGATCTAAAAGGAGCTAAGGTTTAATTCCTAGCAATGAAAATTTAAAATTAAGTTTATTGGTACATTTTAAATATGTATAATAATCAAATTCATCAAAAGGAATTTGTGCCTATACATGATACATTTAGATTACACTTTTTACACCAAGCCCTCTCCTCCCCTTAGCCCATCTTCTCCTCCCTATTTACAGAGTTTTATTTTCATATTAACCTTTTTTAAAATCATTTTTCCCTTTCACCTCCTTCCTCTCTGCTTCCCTCACCCTAGTTCTTCTTTCATATGAGCCAAAATGCATAATAGATATCATAAAATGGAAAGAAAAAGTAGTGCAAATTTTATTGAAAATCAAGGAGTGAGAAAAGGAAGGGAGAACAAGTCACATGTGCTTAGAAAAGCAAACAAAAATCAAAAAATATCCACCTTAGAGGGAAAAAAGGGTGTGAGCCGGAGTTCCTCACGGACACAGCACTTGGGCTGGTGAGTCAAGTGATATAAGCTTAGACTAGAGAAAGTTTGAGGCATCTGTACTCTATTCGTCTTCCAAATCTGCACCACCCAACTCTTAAAAAAAAATAGTGGTTGTGTTTATGTTCTAGCAATCTAACACTAGCCATACACTACCGTCTGCTTCTTTTATTCATAAAAAGAAAAGGCCACAAAACTCCTCTTTGAGCCTTGTATGTTTGCACTACATTAGGTAATCTTCTCATACCACTGAGTTTTCCATCCTGGACCTCTTCAGTGGCCCTTGTTCCAGGCACCACTTCATGTTGAGGGGCCACCATGGGGCAGAGCAGAGGTACCACACCACCTTCCGCGTCCAGCTTGGGAAGCCCCTGTGCGCTCCTGGGGTGTGCCAGGACAGCACTACAGGCACATTGAGCCATATCTAAGAAGGAGGCTGGAGAGGACGAGTGGAAACAGAAATGCTCTGCTTAATGCCTTGTGTGGGCTCTGCCTCTGTTCTATGTGGTCCTTTCTGAGAGAGCTCCTGCCTCTCAAAGTTGCTGCTCATGGATCGTGAAGACAGGAGGAAGTTCAGCTGGAGTGAGTCAGGTCTGCAGAGTGGAGACGTGATCTCCACTTTGGCATTTGAGCTCCATCCTTCAGGTCAGAAAAGGAAGAGGAAGTGCTGCTTGATTTCCTTCCCATGGGCGCTGGCACAAGGATCCCCATGGGTCGCATCATTCTGCATACTCTTGATAAAATCTTTCATCAAGAAAACTTATTTGTTACTCACAGTACTTTCAGTAAAAGCCAAAAGTGTATATATTTGAATGGATTAAATGCATTTCATTTATACTGTCTCATGAAATGGTAAAATTCAAACTGGCAGCCCTAACAGCAAATCTCTGGTCACCTTGGCTCTCTGTTCTGGAGGAAAAACTTCTATAGCCTGCAAGAAGAACCCCAGGGAGAAAATGAAGCTTGCTTCAGGGTGGCTTGCTTCTGCCTGCAGATTTTTGCTAAAAGTTGACATTGAGGAACAGAAGGAAAAACAAAAGGGAAAAGTGGGCAACGTCATCAGCAAGGAAGCACCCTTGAAGTTAGGGGCTCTGAGAGGGTAGATGTGGTGAACACTAGAATGAAAAAGAAGCCAAGTGCTTTGTGCACCCACCACACACAGATGTCCTGAGTGCTTCTTAGGAGTCTGCAATACCTCACCCACCATTAGCTCAAAGGGGTAAAAGTGAAAAACTTTCCTTTGGGAAACAAGTCCCAGGGACCCCACTTAATTTAGTGCCATCAAGGAAGCAACTTTCCAAAATGCGTTCTTCCAGGCAGCCACGATCCGAGAGAAGCTGGTTACTGCTCAAGCTCTTCCAGTCCTTACTTTCATCCACATGATGCTGGTTTTACAGACCTGCAGGCCCCAAGATGTGCGTTGTCACAGAGTTTCTACAGAGACTTCAGAGGAAGTTGTGGGGGGCCAGGCAGTGTGTCTCTGAGTGTCCAGAGTGTCAAACTGTGAGGGCGTAAATGTGTGATCAGTGGGGAATGAAGGAGAGAGAGATGGCAGGAACCAGAGACAACTGCAGAGGAAAGCCAGGATCGGTGAGCAAAATCTGGCTGAGAGGCCATGAGGGCTACAGTGGCAACACCACAGGGGCAGGACTGCCCAGGCCTCAGAGGTCACAGCGCTTCAAAATTTGCCCCAGTGTGTTCATGAAGCTACACTGCGATGCCACACTATGGAATGTCTGCCCTGCTGGGTTTAGTTCTCCCTTTGGGTCTGTTCCTTTCTCTCCTTTGGGAAGGGGAATGTGTACCTGTGACATTGTGTGTCAGGAGTGTTCAAAGGTTGACATCTAAAAGGCAAGTGGATCACTGGGTGCTCTCTTCCTCGGTGGCGTGAATCCCAGGTGAAGCCACAGCTGAAAGTGTTGTTAGGTGCCCTTGGGATTAAAACTGGTGGTTCACTAGTGGCATGGCCTGGAGGCTACATCACCCTGTTCACTCCCCAGATCTTTCTCTTTGCTCCTCCCTCCTTCTCTCCCTCTTTCCCTCTCTTCCTCTATCTTCTTTTATTTATTTATTTATTTATTTTGGCAGAACCAGGGATTGAACTCAGGCCCTTGCACTTGCCAGGGAAGTGCTTATTCCACTGAGCCATCCCCCTGGTCCCGTCTATCTTCTTTCTGGCTGCCATGACATTAGCAGCTTTCCTCCATGCAGAATTTCAACTATCAGGTTTCTACCCTGGAACACATTCAATATGGAAGATAAACAAGAACATCAACAAACATGCAACACTCTCTCTGAGACAATGTATGTGACGGGCAGTCACTTTTCACCACATTTGAACAACAAAGGGCTTGAAGTCAGCCTATTCAAACTAGCACAAATAAGTAAAATTAATAAGTGGACACATACATAAACATGTTTGATAAACATGTCCAAGAGCAATAAATCTAATTGTTGTAGTAGAAAATGACAGTTCTGAGCCAAGGAGATAGCTCAGTGGCATAAGCAACTGCCTGGCAAGCACAAGGTGCCAAGTTTGGTGCCCATATCAAAAAAAAAGAAAGAAAAGAAAAGGAAAATGCCAGTTCTTTTATCATGTTGTTGCTACCTGACCACTAGATGGATGAATTATTAACAACCTGAAAATGCTAAGCATTGGTAAAGGCAAGCACCACAGGCAACTGCATGTGCTTTTAACATGTATGTACAATAGTATATTACCATTAAAAGTAGTTTATAGTTCTTTACTGAAAAACACATGCACACCCTCTGACCCAGTACTCTGCCTCCGTGTATACACACAGGATGGGAGATGTGTCGCAAAATACGTGGCTATGTCATGACAGCATGATTTATAGCAAATAAACCAGATGCAAACAAAATACTCAAGAAGGGCCCAGTGAAGGTCTGATTTATGGCGCATCTGCAGACACAATCGACTGAAAAGCAGTTCTAAGTGTACACACATGATTCAGGTTTAATGTCATTAATGTGTTTCATAAAGACAAAACCAAATAAGAGGCCAATTACATGAAATAATGCATGATGATAGTCCGTGCAGAGAAAGACAAAATGGACACAGAAATGTTTGTTTTTAGAATGAAGACACAGATGACCTTTGTGGAAGAGATGCAAGGTCTGGATTTTATCAGCGGTTGTGGGCCACCCAACCTTGTCCACTTCAGGATAATTTGCTGAGCTGTGTCCACTCAAGATTTTGTACATTTGCTTCCCAAAATGTTTTAAAGGTAAAAATGTATTCTTTAGCTGCTTCACTGAGTGCCTGCCTTTCTTTGTACTCATATGGAGGGGGAAACAGCAGCTAGAAATGGCAAATTCACACATTATGTTCAGGTTTTCACTTGTTTATTAAATATTCAGTGTCTATAACTAGTTCTTATTATACTTATAAGTTATATATAATAATGGGTTTGTTTTATATTTATACATGAATGTAATATACATAAATCATTTTACTCACGTTACCCCATTTCCTCTTTGTTCCTCACTCTCCTTGTTTCCTTTTTCTCTCTCTTTCTCTCTCTCTCTCTTTTTTTTTTTTCAGAACTGGGGATTGAACTCAGGCCCTTGCGCTTGCCATGGACGCGCTTATTCCACTGAGCCATCTCCCCGCCCCCACCCCTTTTTCTCTCAATAGTCTTCCTTCTATTTTCATGTCGTTCCATCTCACCACGTCACATCTCACTGTCATGCTCCCTCTCTGCGACTTTCGTCCTGTCTTTTCCAGGTCCCGCGGTATTCACACTAATCTAACCCAGCCAATTCAGCGCTCTCCTACGCTCCAAGCTCTCACTCAGCCTCAGTAGCCAAGTTTCCTTCGGTGTGTCACATACTGCTGTAGGTCCGAGGAGTAGAGCACAGAAATGACCTTCGGCTGCGGTACTTTTTCACCCACCTCTAGGTCTCTCCATCACAATGCCTTAGCTACTTGGTTGTCACTGGCCCAGAATAATGACAAACATAACTGAAAGGGTGACAGTACTTAGGTTCAGAGAGTCAGGAGTGAGAGTAGAGCAGGGGAGAGAAAGGCACTCAACACACGGCAACCAGGAAGACAGAGAGAGAGAAGGGAAGATTCGGAGTGAGAGCAGACCCTTCCAGGTCACGCACCAGGGACCACTTGCAGCCAGGCCCCGACTGCTCACAGGCTATTCCGCTGCTGACCTCCTCGGCAGGTGAGTCTGCTGAGGTCCACAATAATCCCCACGGTTCAATCAACCAAAAAATCCCACCCTCTGAACTTCTGAGCCAAATGTGGGCCTTTGTAGATTTAAAATAGCACCCTGAAATGTTCCCTTCCATAAAAGAAAATAAAACTTCAAGGAGATTCTCAAGAAGAGGATGTGGGAGAAATTATTAGATTGGTTCATTCAGCCCTAAAGTTTCCCACAAGGACAGTGGCTTTACTAGGAGCAGGAGAACGGGGAAGGAAGACAGGAAGCGAGACAGGAGGGCAAGAGCTCAGAGAGGATGGCTAGAGGGAAGCTCCTATCCAGGGCTCAGAAAACATCTTTAGATAGTTCGGCGGAGGTCAGGGAGGTGGAAGAGTGTGCATCTCCACCTGTATTCATCCGCTAAGGCTGTGCTGGGAACGCTGTGACTATGACCAGTCTGTCCCAAAGCAGCATCCTTCCTCAACTTCCCAGAGCACAGAGAACAGCTCTGGTTGGAAAAATCATCAAAGCACAGCGCAGGGCAGATGCTGGGAGATCAACAGCACCTGTGCCCTACACGCAGATAACGGATGTGTGCTTTCAATGTGAGGCTCTCAAATGGGTTCCGGCAGGTCAGATGCAACAAAGGTTCCCTCGTGTTCACACCTGAGGCAGACTTCAGGGAGCTTGGGAAAGCCCTGACTTCATGTTCTGGTCACATGCAGCCAGGAAGTCACAGTATCCCTGAGAGTCCTAGGCTGGAAGGGTAGGCTCTGAAGGCTGGGCTGGCGCCAATACCTGGCTTCGGGAACGGGCTATGATGTGAACAGAAGTAAAGCTCTTTTACATCAGGGACTAAACTCACTTTTTCTAGCTAATTTTATTAATATATAAGATATTTTTTTCCTACTTGATCAGCAGTGACTAGACAGAAAATGAAGACATTCTTCCCAGAATATGAGATTATTCTCATTTCTTGAGTGTTTGGAGCTCTACTTGTGAAACCTTCCATGACATGCAAAACTTTAAATAAACTTTCTATAGTTTAGAAAGTAGGAGAGAGAGAGAGAGAGAGAGAGAGAGAGAGAGAGAGAGAGAGAGAGAGAGAATGAGGTAGGGGTGAATCTGAGACTGGAAGTCTCCATGGGGAGCATGTTATCACTGTGCAGCTGCAGTAGCTGGCTTGGTGCTATTGCAAAAGCAGCAAGCGTTCAGAGTGGTGACAGAATCATTCCTCTGCTTTTGCATATGTTTAATGTAATCCTGGTAAGTGTGTTCTCCTGATTTTTAAACATAAAAATCATTTTTATACAACTATGGTTATGACAACACAAAATATTCCCAGCACCAGCCCACTACACACACATACATTAGCACACAGGAAAATTCTTAAAGAAAGTCAAAGAACTGATATCCAAACCATCTAACTTACACTGTATCCTCTGTACACAGAAGAACATGCCCTTCCATGATGCTAACACAACTGCTAATAAGGTTTTGCACGTAGATTCAGGTCTAATTCCAGTTTTAAAACTTGTTCCCAAAGGTTTTTCTGTCACTGATTCTGCCGAGGAAGAAATTCATACTCTGCAGATAGTTCTATGCTGTCCTGGTCTCATCAAGGACAGTTACAGATAATGAACACTGCAGCTGTGCCCTCCCCGCCCAGCCCTGCTGATTTGCACATGCCCAGAGCACAGCGCAGCCCTGAGGACTTCTCCATGGGATGCTCACACCCCGCTCAGGAGTCGGTGCCAGTCAGGACACAGCATGGCCATGAGGGTCCCCGCTCAGCTCCTGGGGCTCCTGCTGCTCTGCCTGCCAGGTAAGGAATACTGCGCTGGGACTGTTCTCAGCCCAGGGAGACCAGTGCTTGATCTTCAAGGAGCCCGTGTGCCATGATTGTGTGGGTATAATTTTTTGTTTGTCTCCAATACCAGGTGCAAGCTGTGACATCCAGGTGACCTAGTCTCCAGCTTCACTTTCTGCAGCTGTAGGAGACACAGCCACCATCACTTGCACAGCAAGTAAGGCGACTAGCAATTACTTAAACTGGTATCAACAGAAGCCAGGAGAAGCTCCTACACTGCTGATCTACAGTGCAGACCTTCTGGAATCTGGGGTCTCATCACAATTCAGTGGCACTGGGTCTGGGACAGATTTCACGCTCACCATCAGCAGTGTGGAGCCTGAAGATATTGCAACTTATCACCGTCAACAAGGTGGAAAGACACCTCCCACAGTGACACACACCATGACAGAAACCACCTAGGAAGGCAGAAGTGTGAAGCTGGGCTGCCCCAGCTGCTCTTCCTGGTGCTGTTATCTGCTGAGAGGGTTTATCAAGTACAGGTGGCATTATTAGCCCCCAAAGATCTTGGGGGAAAATGTCAGTGTGGCTCTTCTGCATCTTGACCCTTTCTTCTTTCATCTTCATCATCACAAACATGTTAATACCTCTCCCAATTTCATTTAGAACAGAACTTGAAGCATCTGAGGTACCTGGTAATTGGCATGTAAAGGTTCAAAGAGAACCTGATCTAGGTAATCCAAGCAAGAATTGTTTTAACAGGTGGAATTTAGGTATAAACAGCATCTATTAAATGGCTTAGTGGCAGTAGTAGTCAGAGGAGATTGTACTGTAAATAAGGATCCTCCCCCCACAGCACCACTCCCCTGCAGCCCAGTGATGCTCCGAGCTGCCAGCAGGACCTGACTTGCCATGGTCCACTCACCAGCGCTCTGCCTGCTGCTGCCTCCCGGTGCTACTTGGTGCTGAGTTTCCTCTTGTAAGGTTTGAATCCCATGCGAGGTGCATATTTGAGAAATTCTTTAGAAAAACATAGGAGAAGAAGCAATTCTAAGAAATATGTGTTTTGAACAGATGTTGATGTTGGCGACAACAGTGAGCAGAGTACATTCACTGTCCCTTGAGCCCACAGAATTTTGCTGGATGAACAAAGGACCCATGACACATATTGAAGTTCTTTTCTTTGTTCCAGCAGGTCTAGAAGCGCAACACTAAAAGTTTGTGAAGTCATATTGCAAATGCAAAATGAGGAATTGAATTGAAATATAGGACCTGATTACCAAAAGTCAAACAGAATTGTTTAAAGATAAATATGTATGAACTTTCTTCTCCTCGAGAACTAAATGCTTGCTGCTCAAAAATCTTGTAGAAGCTAGTAAGAAGTATAGCTATCTTGTTAGAAATCCAAAATAAAATCATGTCTTTCACAGCAAAAGGTGAGAATCTACATCATACCCAAATACCAAGGGATCTACATAAAGTGGGAAGATATTTTTGAAGAGCAACTTAGCAAAATGACCACCACATTGGTCTTATCAATTTCTGCCAAGATCTGAGCTCGGGCATGCCAGATAATGGACTCACATGAAAATGGTTGAAAGCATTTCAAAATGCCTCACAGGTTTAACTGAGAAATGAATAGCGTAAGTCCTAGTCGCTTCCATTTGGGATAACAATCACCTCAGGTGCATGTCAACAATGCCCTGTCCACACTGAGGGGCTGTTGTGAAGATGGAATCACAGATGGATGCTGTTTGGTACAGAGTCCACTCATCCCCTCCCTCAGCTTGCACACCAGAGGTGTTTAAATATTCAAAGGACTCCTAGCCTGTGAAGCTTCTCTGAGACAGCTGGGCCCAGATAAGGTAGGGGGGCATTTGCCTGTGTTCTTCCTTCTCTACAGTAACTGTGATGGAGCAGGACTTTAAGCACATTCCACACACAGTCCTACTGTGTGAGCCCCTCTGCATGGACGTGGTTGACACTGAACACACCTAAGGAGCACTTTGTGACTGTGGGGAGGTGAGGTAAGAGGGAAATCAAGAAAGTGAAAAAGAGAGACGGTAAGTATGAGATTCTAATACTGTGGAGTGTTTATTATGCACGGCAAGAGCTGCTCCCTACTTGATCAACAGACTGAATGTCATTTCACCTGTATTTGTCCTGCTGAGGCAGCAAATATATTTTACATGGGAAAGTTCCTTTTTTGACTAAGAACTGAGGTTCTTGACTAAGAACATTTAGATGGTGAGATTATCCTAGATTAGAAACTTGGGCACAGACACAATCCAAGAGAGAGGAGGGGAGATTTACCATGGGCAGAGCGCAGCCAGTCCTGGTGAACACAGCCCAAGTCAGCAGTGAGGAGCCACAGCCAGGGAGGATGTCAGCCCCAGTGCTGGGGAGGCGGGAGCAGAAGGGTTTCTATGGACACAGCGGGAGCTCTGCCTGCACACGCCCTGTGATGGCTCACTGTAGCTTACATCAGAGTCTGCCTTACCGATTCTGCAAATAGGTGTCACGATGGTTTTCAGCAAAATGTTGATATTTTGGTATTGCAACAGCCCTCAGAAAGTACTAGAAGTGTGGCTCAAGGAAAATCCAAACGAGGTTGCTAGGAGAGCTTACTATCTCTTTTTTTTTGCTGCCTAATGTTGTACAGAAATGGGTCAGGGGAATTTAGTTTGGATAATAAAAGCATATTGTTGAGGCTCGTTGGGCCAGGGAGATGGCTCAATAGAATAAGCATTTGCCTTGCAAGCACAAGGGCCTGAGTTCAATCCCCGGTTCTGCCATAAATAAATAAATAAATAAAATAAAAAATAGCAAAGCATATTGTTGAGGCTCATGGTTTCAGAAGGGAAGCGCTATAATAAGGATGCTTAATTATAAGATCATTTTATAACAAATCAGCCAAAGAATCACATACACAGAGTACAGGAAATCTATCCACATACTTATGATCAAAGAATCCGGCTGTGTGTCTGGACCCCACAATAATGCCTCATTTAGGCCTGTTTCATGCATCTGAGCTAGGAAGGCCCAAAGGTCAGTGGTGGAAGCTAGAAAGTCTGCACCAGTGGGGTGAAGGATCTGTGCTAGCTGGCTCAGGGATCTTCACTGGGCCAAAAAAAGCAATGCACAAAGTGAGAACCCAGGCTCCCTGAAATAGGCAACCTCAGCAACAGTGAGGCAGTGAGCTCCTCCAAATTGAGGAGAGCTCAGTTCCCATCAGGAAGGTCAACATGAAGAGCTTCTTCAGGAGACTGAACCATTCACCCTCTTCCCCTGCAGAGACAGGAAGCAGTATTCCAGGTGAGGACCGGAGCACCCCACAATGAACCACAGCCAACTTCAGCAACAAGGAGGTCCTCCACCTGAAACAACAAGCTCCTCCCCCAAAACAACAAGCAAGTTCACTGGGAAAGCCAGCATGACAAGGTCCTCCAGCAGAGCAGCCCAAGACAGCCAGCAGCTTCTAAGAGATTCACAACTCCAAACAACTTCATTCAGGGCCTCTCAATAGCTTCTCCAGCTCTGCCTCTTATGTTGCAGGCACCAACCCTCAGGAGGGCCTCCCACACCCAGCACCATGCATGTTTAGTTGAGCAAGGTGGAACAAATGGATCATCAGTTGGCAATCAACCACACATATGAATCCCCAGTGAGGCACATGGCAGTTCTAGATGAAATGCTCATTTCTTTTATGACATCTGATTACTAAGATCCTTCTAAGCTACCTCATTTAATATTTATTACATGCAGAAAATTATGGAAAGGAAAGGAAACAGTAAGATAGGAAGAGAAGATGGACAATAAAAGGCCCTTCAGCATATCAGCTGCCAAAGAGGATGACTGGATATGAAGCAAATGTGGAAACACAGAAATATGCCTCTGGATTATTTTCTCTGAGGTCGAGGAGCTGCGCTGTGTGTGCATGTCTTCCCATGACCATGCACTAAGGCTGGTCTGGGACACTCAGGCCGGGGTCTGTGCTCTGCTGTTTGTGCAAAACCAGCTGTCTCCCCCACATCAGAGAGCACAGGAAAGGAGACATAAAGTGGATGACGTCATCATCACCATTCTGAAATAAGAAATGAGGGCTCAGTGGTGACTGTTTAGGTTACACAGGTAACAGATAGGAACTGCTGATGTGAAACCCTCAACTGGAGTCCCACAAGGGAGGAGCAAGAAGGCACCCCTTAGTTCAGACTTTACATCGTGGTCTGGCCACCTGCAACCACGGATGAAGGGAAGCCCCAGAGTTGCCTGGCTAGAGGTGACACATGGGAGGAGAGCTGGGACCCTGGCCAGAGGCTGGGACAGGGGTAGTTCAGTTCTCTGTCTATCTTTCAGAAGTATGTGAGATTATTTTCCTTCTAAATAAGGCTGGCCTGATGCCAAATGCCTGCTTTCTCTCCTGAAGCTGAAAACAGAAAGAAGATCTCAGGGACCCAAACTAAAATACTCAGTATCCCTTTTACATATATTTTCATATAACCTTGAGGCAACTTATAGTTTGATTATTTTTCTGCATTGAAGCCCAAATGAAGTATTGAAAATTGGCCCCAGTATGACTTCTGTAGGTCAACACAGGAAGAATTTCATCATCGTCAGGAAATTTCATGTAGCCCTGGTCTGACCAGACGCAAAGGGAATCTGGGCACTGCAGCTCTGTGCAGCCTGAGGAACCCTTGCTAATTTGCATGTGCTCAGAGCCCCGCCCACTGCCCCTTGATTTCTAAATGGGCTGCTGCCCGCTGTGCAGGAGTCATCTCCCTCAGGACACAGCATGGACAGGAGAGGTCTCACACAGCTCCTGGGGCTCCTGCTGCTCTGGCTCCAAGGTAAAGAACAGCACTAGGAACTTGCTGGCTGTTTGGGGAACTCCATCTACACAGGTATGTGTATTTATTTTTGTGTTTACATTGTCAGGTGCCAGATGTGCCGTCCAGGTGACCCAGTCTCCGACCTCAATTTCTGCTGCTGTAGGAGACACAGTCACCATCACTTGCACGGCCAGTCAGAATATTTTCTATTACATGAATTGGTATCAACAGAAACCAGGAGAAGCTCCTAAATGGCTCATCTATGCTGCAGACAGATTGGAAACAGGGATCCCCTCGAGATTCAGCGGCAGCGGGACTGGGACACATTTCACTCTCACTATTAGCGGCGTGCAGCCTGAAGATGTTGCCACTTATTTCTGTCTGTATTATAGTACTGCACCTCCCACAGTGACACGAGCCATGACAAAAACCTCCCAGGGAAGCAGAAGTGTGGGGCTGGGCTGCCCCAGCTGCAGCTGCTAATGTTGCACCTGCTGAGAGGATTTTTCGAACATATGCAGCATGTGATGATCACAGCAAGGTCTTTCTAGGAAAAGGCCGAGAGGCTCCTCTGCATCCTGACCTTTGGGTCTGCTCATCCCTAGTAGCTCATCCTTAGTAGACCTGGCAGGTCCTCCTGACTTCACTTAGGACAGAATTCAGTACACCTAAGGCACTTAAGGTGTGACAACACTTAGGATTCATATAGTCTGCTATTCAACAGATACTATGTAGTCAAACAGAAAGCACAACTCCAAGCAGGAATTGTTTTCTAACAGGAATTTTGACTCTCAACAAAATACACTATACAGCTTAGAGGGACAGGTAGCAGGGAAGTTGGTACTCTACATCGGGATTCTCTGATCCTCCCCCAGTCTCTGGCCTAAGACATGGGTTCCTAAAACCTTGAGGGTCACACTGGTCCTGAAGGCACTCACAGATGTGCTTTAAGGATGTGTAGTGGTTGCCTGCGCTGGACTGTAGTACTGCATTGGTGGGCTTTCCATGACTGGCCAAAGCACCCCAAATGAAAACTTGAAGAAGAGATTCATTTTGACTCACTGTTGTATTCATTGATAGGCTGGCTCCAACATCAAAACAGGATGGCATGTGTACCTGTCACAGGGAAAGGCCTTCGTCCCATAAGAGCCAGGAGGCAGAGAGGGGGGAGGATATGGAAAAGTGTATGTGACCTCCAGGCCATACTCCTGGGACCTCATCCTGTAAGGTCTGACATCCCAGCGTGCATTCTGCTTCTGATCAATGAATGGACGAATCCACTGTAGAGGGTAGCACCCTTCTGCCCTCATCTTCCCCAGGCTGCTGGGCCCTGCACATGCTCCTGCTCATTGGCCCCCATCTGAGGGCAGAGCCTATGATCAGGATGCTACTGATGCAAATCCAGGGCAGGGTGATGGCCTCGGGGATGCTGGAAATCTGCTCCCAGGTCCTACCCTGGTCCTTCCTGCCATTGCTCTGTCCTCCCCTGAGGGCGTGGAAAAGGTCCACCTGAGCTGTGCTGGCCGTACTATGACAGCCACTCCCACCTGAATGTGAACAGACGTCTGGGGGAGGGAGCAGTAGCTCATGATTCCTAACTCTTGATAACATGTTCCTGGATTGCTCTGACATCCTAACGAAACAGCTTCAGCGAGGCCTCGGAGCAGGATCAGCTGCCCTGTGACTGCAGCATGGGCCCTACTGCCCCAGCTGTCACTTGGCTCCGCTGCTTGTTCTCAGTTTCTTTTCAACTTGAGGGAAGGTGGCCACTTTTGTGTTTGGGCAGGGTAGGCAGCCATGGCTGTGTTTGTCATCTGAGGTGGAGATGATGCAGAAAAGCAAAACTCCCAAATGCTTTTGCTTGCAAACCAAATGGTGTGCAAACAGGAACATTCATGACCTGGAGTATTACTGTAATTTCTAGCAGGCCCATGGTACAGAGGTGCTCAGTGGGAGTCCAGCCATGATTTTAGAAATCAGAACAGGAGGACTCAGCAGGTATCAGCAGCCACAGCAAAAGGGCGGAGAATGTAGGCGGCTACACTTCCACCGGAACGTTTTCAGGCATCGGTCAGCATCAGTACCCAAACCCAGCTTCCGCAGGGCTGAGGACCACAAGGTTTTACAACATCTGTTTTACTAACAGATGTGCTCAACCTTCCAGGGAAAGACCAGAAAATTTCCTATCTGTATAACAAAATTTTAGGACATACAAACACACTCGGCCAGATAATGATAGTGTAGACACCAGGTCCCTGTAGCAAAGAAGAGTGTACTTGGAAATCCCACTGTTATTTGTCTTTTGCTCTATGAAGCCCCACTCTTGCTGAAACCCAGTGCTTCAAACACAATGATCTGAGCCTTTCATACATCAGAAGATCGCTGTGTCCACACAACCAGGCTGAGCAAGGATCACGGTACCCAGCATCCTTTGAAGAATGGCTGCATCTCAGATACACGCTCAGCATCCAAAGACATCAAAAGGAGCAACGGGGGCAGCCCAACCTCACACTTCTGCTCCCCCAGGGAGGTTTTCGTCATGGCCTATATCACTGTGGGAGGGAGACTGACAGTCTGCTGACAGTAATAAGTGGCCACATCTTCAGGCTGCAGGCTGCGGATGGTGAGAGTGTAATCTTGCCCTGATCTACTGCCGCTGAACCTCGCTGGGACGCCAGAAGCTAAGGTGGATGCACCATAGATCAGACGTTTAGGCTCCTTCCCAGGTTTCTGTTGATACCATGCTAAATAACTACCTACGTTCTGACTGGCCTTGCAACTGATGATGACAGTGTCTCCTACAGATGCAGAATGAGCGGATGGAGACTGGGTCATCTGGATGTCACATCTGGATCCTGAAAACAAAAAGTCACCATATTAATCACTTCACAAGAATTTTCTCTAAAGAGCCAGCACTGACCATGCTTCAATAGGAAATACAGTTTAGTCCTGCTTTACCTGGGAGCCAGAGCAGCAGGAGCCCCAGGAGCTGAGCGGGGACCCTCACGGCCATGCTGTGTCCTGACAGGGACTGACTCCTGCACAGCATCTGAGCAGTCAGTTAAAAGCCTGTGCTCTGGCAACAGGCAAATCAGTGATCTGGGCAGGGCGATCCCCAGCTGTAGCGCTGTCACGTCTCAGCAGCTCGGCGCCCACCAGTAACCGCAGGTGTCCCCAATCAGACCAGCAGAGCCCAGATTTGCCTACAGAAAATGTGTTTCTTCTGAGGGACATTGCATTACAGACAACAGTGAGGAACACTGTTAACTTGCAAGATGAATCTAGCCTTAGATACATAATTTCACAGATAAAGGAAGAGGCTAGAGTATACACTTGTTTGGAAACAATACAAAATAAATTACAGCAATTAAGCCATCACCTACCAAGCAATGGTTTCTGTTAAAAGCAGTGAGATCTTTCATGCTGTATTTAACACATTTCTGTGGCTACA
>NW_004524738.1:334028-336688 GCF_000260255.1 Octodon degus
TATGTCCTTGCCAGGCAGGGGCTTAAACTAGGGAGCTATCTCCAGGATCCAATATTTTATTATTATTATTATTATTTAATTGCCTTTATTTATGTCCTTGCCAGGCAGGGGCTTAAACTAGGGAGCTATCTCCAGGATCCAATATTTGAAATGTTTTTCTTTTTTCTCTTTTATTCATTTATTTATTTGGTACAGGGTCTTAGTATGCAGCTTGGATTCATAGTGATCTTCATGTTTCAGCCTCCCCACAGCTGGGATTACAGACGTGCACCACCACGCCCAGTGTTGATGGCTGTCTCTACATGGCCCAGACAGGGACAGCACGACATGCTCAACTGTGACTACAACCAGGAACCTTGCACTTCCCTAGGCATGGGGCTTAGGTTGCTGAGCTGTCTCCATGGCCACAGGCCTTATATTTAAGTCTTCAATGTTGAGTGGATTTGGGGGCCAGATGAGACATGGGTGTCTAATTTCATTCCTCTAAATGAAAAATATACAGTATTCACCAAGATGGAGGTATTAGTCAGTGTTGCTGCTCTAGGAATTTTGGGAGTGGGACCAATTAGCCTGCTCGGCCCAGTGAGAATTCAAGAATCCACATAATAGTGAATGGCAAAGTCATAACCAGAAGGGGCATGAAAATGGCAAAGGACAGCAGAGTGACCAAGGGATGAGTCTCTATGGAATGTGGAGTGTGTTACTATTCTGGAACACAGGAAATCAGAGTTTTCAGATCCTTCAGAAGGAACATAGCCTTCCTGACTTCTGAATTTTAGCTCAGTGTAAACTTCGACATCTAGAACTCTGAGGTCAACAATTTGCACTACTTGAAGACCTTGAGATGCGAGTTTCGTTAAAGCACCAATGAGACACTTATAGAAGGGGAAAGAACACCTTTTCCTGCCCTAGAGATGTCTGTCCTCTGATCTCCCAAATTTTTTCACACAGTTATTATTTGGTGCCCATTTTAACAAGTGACATGAGGTACTTTATGTTAAGGAGCGCTAGTACCTGAGTTCTTCTTCGGTCAAAAATGCTTGATCTTGTGAATCTGCACATGTGAAATTTGGCCTCCGCTCCCACAAAAGGTGGTGGACAGGAGAGGAGTTACTTTGCTATCTATTTGTTCCTTTTTACTCTAAATTTGGACTCAGGATACAAAATGAGAAAAAGACACAGTTATAGTAATGGAAAAGGACAGAGGAGATGTAGGATATGCGCCTTGGCTCAATACCTAAAAGAAATTAATAGGAAGTCCTGAAAATATTTGTTTTGTTGAGGACCCAAAAAAGAAATTGAGATGCAGACTGAGATCACAGAATTATCAAGCAACAGGGACACAGGAGCTGTGTATTTTATGCTATTTTCTGATACTGTCTTTCTTCCCACTTTATAAGCCATGGGTACATTTGTGAGGTTGAAGTGTCCACATGCAATGAAAATATGGAAAGTAAAAACATGCGGGTGGCAGCTCAGTCTCACATGCATACCATGTGATTTAACACAGATTATTTGCATACTCCAGTGATTATATTTGACCTCTGTGAAAGAGAGCATTTAATATATTAGAGGATAGAGCCAGCAAGATAGCTCACCAGTCTAAAGCTCCTGCGTAGGCAAACTTAGGCAACTGTGCAAGGACAGTGGTTCAATCCCCAGAGAGTCATCTAATGGCTGGCAAGGTAGCTCAGCAGACTAAGCAGCTGCTTTGGAAGTGCAGGGACCAGGGTTCTATACTCAGTACCACATGCCACAGTGACCCTGCCCCATGTACACTGAGCCGGCCACTGAGTAAGGTGTGGTGGCATATGCCTGTAATCCCAGTGTTGAGGAGGCTGAAAACAGGATGATCACTATGAGTCCAAGCTGTGTACTAAGACCTGTATCACATAAGTAAGTAAATAAATAAATAAATAAATAAATAAATTTGTTTTAAAAAGGATGGCCTGGAGATTAACTACAACATAATTGTGCATTATACATGACTTTTTTGTCTGTTTTGTTTTGGTTTTTTTGGTACCAGGGACAGAACTCAGGACTGCTTGTTTGCAAGGCAGTTGTTTAAGATGCTACTATTTCCCTGGCCCCTTTTATACATGTTTTATACAAGATAACCACTTGTTTTTATGCAGTCTGTAATGTCATAGAATGAAGATACTGTGCCAGTTATGAGCTAGATGTCATTATTGTACTAAAAGTCATCATATTTGTCTACAACAACCATGGACCTCATTGTAATATATAATATCTATTCTGTGAAGGGTAATTTCTTATGTACTAACGAAAATACCTATCTTTTTTATCCATCTGCAAAGATACCTACTTATGGGTCTCTCTAAAAATGACAGTTTACACTTATGCCTTTAATGCCATTCTACAAGCTTAGAGTTTATTTTAAAATATTCTTCTTTTAGGAGCTATGGAGATAGCTCAACAGTCTAAGCACATGCATGGAAATACAAGGACCTTGGTTCAGTCTCCAGCACTGCATGCCTTGAGATCCCGTGTAAAGCCAGGCACCAAAAACAAACATGGTGGCGCATGCCTATAATCCCAACACTGGGGAGGCTGAGACAGGAGGATCACTATGAATCTAAGCTGCAACTATATAAATAGGGCCAGCCAAATAGCTCAGTAGATTAAAGGGCCTGCAAGCA
>NW_004524738.1:336808-341325 GCF_000260255.1 Octodon degus
GGATCACTATGAGTCCGATCTAGTAGTGAAACCCTGAACACCCTGGAGACTCTTCCCTAAAATACAGAATAAATAAGTAAATAAACTTAAAAAAAAATTTTAATCTTACTTTAAAGTAACTTTTTGATCAACAAACCTGTTTAAATCAATCTTAGATGCCTTTATGTTCTGTGTTCTCTTTGTAGAAACTTCTTCCCCCATATGCCCACTCACCTTCTATTGTCTGATGTCCCACCCATGGCCACTGTCATCTTTGTGACCCTTGCATGGATGTCTCCTTCACCCTGCCTTAGTCTAAGAGCTCATTAGCAGACACCTCCCTATGTGAATTCCTGCCCTACCGCCCCCCACGTGCACACAAACATGGAGCCAGCAGCCCCTCCCCCGCCCATGCAGAAATGCCTTACAGATCCCAGCATGGCTGTAATAGCCAGGAAGGAAGAGTTGCAAACCTGGCTCATCTAGTAACTTCAGAACAGTGTCCCTGAGCAGGGTGCATAAGATATCCTCCTGTCTGGAGGCCAGGGGACAGCATCCCTCAGCGTCTTGTGTGGCCTGGCATTCACTCCTGCGTCCCTCCTTGTCCTCCTGCCCGTGCATCACAGGTGCTGCCGGAGAAGGTAAAAATCTCCACAGAGTGCCAGGAAGTCCCTTCCGTTTCTCACAAGCGGGCATTGCTGAGGTATCTGGGGCTTCACCTTTGCTCTGATTTGCTCATGCTCTTGATGTCAAGTTGAAAAGTGTTATAAAATATTGACGCTCATGATTTACAAGCAGAGCAAGATGTGTTGTCACTAACACGTCATCCTCAGCTAACTAGTGGCGTCATCTGCAGGGTTGTGATGTTTCCATGTGGCTGCTCAACATTAGGTTTTCAGTCTGAACAACTGTGGACTAAATAAATCTCTTTTCTTTCTAAAATACGTGACCTCAGGAAATTTTGTTACAGCAACAAAAAATAAACTAAATACCTCATGATAGTACCAAGACATTTATTATGAATATACAAACCTTCATGCCATGTTTCTTCAATATATGTGTGACTCATACATGCTTCAATTTCCAGAGTCCAAGATAATAAGTTTTTCTTCTGTGAACTAAAGAGTCTGCTGTTATAATTGGTTAGGAGTCTACAAATTCTCCCAGCACACCGACCTTTAGCTCTATAGTTAAACTCATGAAGACAGAAACTCTGACTAACACTGTCAGACCCAGTTATCTGACTATGAATCACTGTTTCCTCCAATTTAAGATGATGACCCTGGAATTCATGCCTAGATGCAGACAAACAGGGACTCTAGGTCACTCAAATCAACAAAAATCCAGAAGTCTTCCCTGGAAGGCAAAGATCAAGGACCAATTGCCTGGAAAAGGGACTGTCCTTGGCAAAGAGTTCAGGAAGTTTATGATGATGAAAATGGAGATGACCCTGCTGTGAGATCCCCTAAGCCCTGGAGTGGAGGCTGCCGAGAGTCAGGACTGCGGTCTTGGCACAGTGGTCAGTGACATCAGTGGTTCAGGGTCCCTCTGTTGTGTAAACAACAGAAGAACTGATGCCATTAGACACCTTTGTCTTCAGCTGGGTCCTAAAATTTTTCCCTCAAAAAATGCTTTTCTTAGTTAGGAAATGCGGTGTTTATAATGCATGGTGAGAACCATACTGTGAATGGCACAGGGACACGTAAAGGTAAATAATACATGGGCCATTTCAGCTATCATTTGCTATTATTCCTACTATAGCATGTGTGGTTATGTGTACGTGTTGGTGCTCAACTCCTTCCAATTTTCTGTACTCCTTCAGGATTTCAATCAGGTGCTATCTCAAGATATCGACTATGATAAACACTTCGTTATGCCAGGTCTGATGATGCTCGCCTGTAATTCCAGCACTCACGATGCTCAGGGAGGAAGATACGTTTGAGTTTGAAGCCAGCTTGGGTAGTGAGATCAATGACAACCTAAGCCACTTGTCCAGACACTGTGTGGAAAATAAAAACAAAAACTAGTTTTAAATATTTCAAATCCAGGATTTCAATATTGAAAATTAAATAATCAATGATAGTATTCAATCGTGAACTTTCTCCCAGACATTGTAGTTTTATGCAATATTTATTTCTCAAATTTCCATGATTTTTCCTAGATAAAAATAAAACATTTCAATGATTTCTTTATGTTTCCTGTGCTTGGATTTACAGGATAAAAACTAAAAAAGAAATTTAGAGGAGGAAGTTGTACTTTGGTTCACAGGTTAAATTGCCCTTGTTTTTGGCCGTATATTGTAACAGCAGCTTCCTGGCAGAGAGGCACAGCAGATCCAAGAATCCTGCCTGCCTCATGGGGGCTGGAAGCAGAGGTTAAAGGGGAAAAAACAGAACAGCCAGGAAAAGTTGCACTCACCACAGCCACCCTGTGCCACTCTGTACCTAGAACTTCCTCCTAACAGTCACTCTGCTATGACCTCAACCATGAATTGCTACATGGGGGTCTCACCCCTTCCCACCTGATCACTTCTCTTGAGCCTGACTTCTGAGCACTGCTGTATCAGGGACAAACCTTCAACCTTACTGTCATCTGGGGAGACATACTAAACCCAAACCATAAAAAAGGCTCAAGCGGGTCACTTATATTGAGCACTAACATCCTATTCTTCCTATAATTGCCAACTTGCTCACATTGTCCTCCTTGAAGAAAACTATTACAGGCATTCTGGTACCTCCTGGTACTTTATAATTATTGCTTTATTACTAAAACTGTAGCTGTGAATTCTGCTATTTTGATGTGAGTTCACTTATATAATGGACAACCTTCTAGATAACCACAGATCCCTAGATCCAAGAGATAGTTTCTCTCAAAAATTAAATTTCTGCCTTCCATTGCATCTCTAGAATTGGTGTGTAATGCATAGCCCCAAGACCAAGTATTCTGCCAGTCTTGAGAGCTGCATAAGAGGAGAACAGTTGATTTGGAACACTCAAGGAAATTGTCCCCATGCCCATTGATGAGCTGTGAGTTTTAAAAAACATGGTGAATGCCTCTACTCAGCTCCATCTGACAGAAAGACAGGGGTCTTCCATATGAGGTGAAATCATAATAATAAAATTTTAATAGTGGTTCCAGTGATTTTGCAATACTTGTTAATTCATCAAAATGTGCAAGATTGGATCAATATTTGACACAAAAACCCAAAAGAATGTTGTAAAACCAGCAAAATGACTTCGCACACAGGTGATTGGCTGCCTAAGAAACTTACGTGGATCTGACTCCATTCATTGCTCCATGCAAAGCACTTTAATGAAGGATTTGAACATGAGCTGAACGAGTGGCAAACTTATGCCCTGCATTTTGACTTTCAAGCACAAAGAACAGTGTGTGACTTTCATCACCGTTCTTGGATCAGGCCACTTCAGATCCTAACCTTTTAAGAAATAGCAACACGGAAGATGAATCTTTTGTCTGCAGTTAAAAATCCTTGCTCCAGGATTCAGAATTCTCAACATCACTCATCCACACAAACGTGTGTCCAGTAAGCTTCCACATCAAATTGGCTGTGTGTTTTTACCTTGATGAAATGGGGCCAACTTTATACCTAGGCGCACTGCAGGAAGCTCTGAATGTCATAATGGCTTGTTAGAATAGGCAAGACATGATGAATGTGGAAAAAGACCTGAAACTTGGGCTGATGGCTTCACCTTTCATCGTCACAATACTTGCATCACACTTTGCATCTGATACATCAACTTCTGTCCAACACAAACATTACAGGGGTCCTCACCCACCATATTCACTGGAATGGGCCTGTGCTCCTTCTGGCTCTTCTCCTAAGGCAAAATGGCGATGAAATGGAAACATTTTTAATTGATTGGGGCAGTGACGTAGCCACCTCAGCACAACTACAGAATCAAAAAAGGAGAACTTCTAAAACTGCTTCAAAAGTGACAGAAACTAAGGTCTGTCTTCACAGGAAAGGATTTTCTAATGAATTAAAGGTTATAGATCTTTTATAATTTAACATGATCTTAATGCACTGTGGCTCTTGATCAGACCACATAACTTGAGCCCTGAGTTAAGGAATTCAGAAGGAAAAGATGAAATATTAAAGGGGTAGCCATAACAGATGTGAGAGATGTCATCAACATGATTAATGTTAGAAGTATGTGTCTTAATACTTCTATGCCTAGAAGTATTAAGACACATATTATGAAGTATCACAGTGAAGGGGAAAACAGGGCAAAGTAGCAGAAGGTGGTCATCACTGAAATAAAAATCAAACCTAGGAAAAGACGCTCTACTGAGTGAGGGTCCAGTTAGTTTTCTATTTGCTGACACAGCACTGATTCTTGTCATTGATCTGCATGTTGGGTGGTTTCAAGGTGCAGGAATGTGGTGAGCTAAAAGAACAGCGTCTTGGACTAGGAATATAGCCCAGCAGCATAAGTGCCTGCTTGGGAAGTGCAAGATCCTGAGTTTGATCCCCTGTACCAGGAAGAAAGAAAGAAAGAGAGAGAAAGAGAGAGAGA
>NW_004524738.1:341425-344597 GCF_000260255.1 Octodon degus
GGAAAGGAAAGGAAAGGAAAGGAAAGGAAAGGAAAGGAAAGGAAAGGAAAGGAAAGGAAAGGAAAAACAAAGTACCATGTCCCTCATCGCCAGATGAACAGAGGGCTCTCCAGGCAGTGACAGGGCTCCATTTGCTTTATTGCCTCAGGGCACATCACTGTCAGGGCTCCCTCTCCCTGTGACTGTCCATGCTGAGGGACTGAGGACAAGGAAGTAGAGTAGATGTTGAAGACCACGTGCACTGCTTCAGTGGAAAAGACTTGAAGCGAAAAGGGAATCAGAATCAACGGCAATTCTCTTTCTTTGTTTATTATTCCCTCCTCCCCTGATTAATTTGAAAGCTTTAAAAAAAAATCCTGTGAGTTCTTAAGTAAGAAAATGATAAAATTATAAAACACCTGTTGTGACACACACTTCAGGTTAACAATTTCTCATTTCTTGGGGCTGTCAGAATTAAAAGAATTAAAAGCATCCTATCATGATCTATGTGCACCCCTGTTTATACAGGTCCATTTTGTAAGAGCCAAATCTTTGAAGCAGTCCCAATGACCATCAGTTGGTGAGTGGTTAAAAATGTTTTTTTAATATACAATCTAATAGTACTCTGTCATAAAGAAAGAAAAATTTGATAAATATCCAGCTCAGTGGATGCGCCTTGAGACATTAATTGATATAAATCAGACACATATTCATAGATACTGCATTGTTTTCCTGGTGGGAGAAAGCAAAAGAATCAATAAGGACCCAAATGCATACCAGATATGATAGAAGAAGAAAATATTAAATAGGAAGGGGAACCAGGGATGGAGGAGGGAGAAAGGCAGGGGGAAAAAGTAAAAACAAAATGAGAAAAAAAAAAAAAAGAAAAAGAAAAATGAGAAGAAGTTTTTTTAAAGAGAGGAAGAGGTAAAAGAAAATGTTGAAGAATTGGAAAAAAGAGAACCAAGATACCTACTGTACAGGCACAAATTCCCTATGACTAATGTGACCACTATGTATACCTAAAATGTACCAATAAGAATCATTTTCTTGAAAGAGAATGCCGCACTTACTAGTTTGACCCTTTACCCAAACACCCCTAGAAGCACAAAGTAGAGCTGCCCCGGTAGGGTGCGCCACCTGTGAGGCCGAGCCTCGCTGAGCAGCTGCCTGGGGAGGTTTTTGTGCAGAGCTAGAGCACTGTGGGAGGGCTCTCTATCCCCTGCTGACAGAAGTAGTCTGCAGCATCCTCGAGCTCCACAGGGTGAATGGTGAGGGTGAAGTGTGTCCCATTGTCCCAACCACTGAACCGCTCTGGCACCCCAGCAGCATTGCTATATGCGGTATCGGTCAGGAGTTTGGGAGGCTGGCCTGGCTTATGCTGATACCAGTGCAGAAGCTCGATTCCAAATTTATTAACACTCTTGCTGGACCTGCAGTAGAGGATGGCCTTCTCTCCTGGAGCCACAGCCAAGGAAGCTGGAGCCTGGGTCAGCACAATGTCCCCAGTGGAGCCTGGAATGATAAATGCACACAAGCAGTCATCAGTGAGGCCTTCCCAATGTGACAGTGACTCTGGTGAACACATGCGCGGACAGCACTCTGATTAACCAAAAGCAAGTTTGGAAACTTAAAACTTAGAAACAACGCCTTCATTCTAGTGACCAAGAGCCCAGAGTCAGAAAGAAATGATGACCTCAGAGAGCGCATCCAACACTTCTCTACGGCCCTCACCTGGAACCAAAAGCAGCAGGATCCACAGCACGGGAGCCTTTGACTCCATCTCTCAGGACTGAGCCAGGGACCGCACCTCACAGGCTCTTGCACGCTGCCTTTAATAGAGGCTTTCTTTGCCAGGCTGGGCCACTGTCTAGGGATGCAAAATGCAAACCAGCTCAGATAAACTTAGCTCATTGCTCAAGGGAGCACCCAGTCTTGTTTCCCCAGCAGGACTTGAGGTAAGAAAAAAAAAAAAAATTCCGAGCATGGCTTATGCAGAACCCAGGGCAGGCCGTGAGCTGCTCCTGGCCTTGGGGCTCCTGGCTCCTCAGAGTTTCCAAGTGAGGTCCCAGCCTGTGACTTCCATGCCATCTAGACAGAAATCACCTTGAAAAAAATATTATTTCCTATAATTAGGCTTCTATATCATCTCAAATAAAAATGCAAAGTTGACACAAAATTATACTGCTTCAATTTAATTGCTACAATAAAAGACACGTTGCCATGAATCCTCTTCAAAATATTCTATCCTGCATCCGTCACCTCTGCTGCTTTGTTCTTGCAGGCTTGAAGCAGTTCGAGAAGTCTTCCTGTTTGTCTTTACCATGTATGATTTAGAAATTGTGCTGGACGCTGCTGCAGACTGAAGGCCAGGGAAAGGCGGGCTCCGGAAAACACTGTGTGAGTCCTCGCCCAGCGAATTCATAAGACCTAGGACTACATGGTTACTGGCTCTTCCCTGAAGTGAAAATGATCACAGAAAGAAATCTTTTGAAATTATCCGAAACACTGAGGGAGCTACAGCAGTACAGCTAGAGGCCTTATAAAAATGGGCAGCCACAGCGGGCTCCTTGACTTGGAGGATGGGGCAGACGCTTCCTGAGGAGAAACCTCCGGACCCGGCCCTCCCAGCCTGGAATGCGAGGCCTTCTGTCTCCCATCGTGAGCCTGCGGGTCGTAAAGAAGGACAAATCAGAACGCTCGAGGGTCAACTTCAGCTCCAGCACTGGAGGCCCGGAGGCATCACTTGCAAGAAGCCCACCCACTGCCTCAGACACGGAAGCAGGAAGGAAGGCGAGCACCAGTGAGCCCTGAGACGGCCTGCAGAGGGCGCTCAAGGGTGCAGTTCCACAGCTGTGCTGGCCTGGGATAGTTTGGGCTGTCCCTCTTTCCAGGACAAAAGGGACAGATACTCTCACTGCCTGGCTTTTCCTTCCCCCCTTTAAAATATAAGAGAACATGAACATTGCATGTAAAGTAAAGAATATTAGGTAGAAAAAATTCCTATGTAACACATAAGTCTTTGAGGTTTTTCAAATGACTTATGTGGTACTTTTTTCCTTTGCTGTTAAATAAACCTCATTTTATGTAGTCCAAGTACCTAAAACAAGCTTATCTGCATGATCTCTTCAGTTATATAAAAAAAAAGTGTCACAGAAATTTCAATTTTATGGGAATTAAAGTAAAAACTAAT
>NW_004524738.1:344717-347239 GCF_000260255.1 Octodon degus
ATATATATCTTTTTGGGCCAAATAATTCATAGCAAGAGCTATCTGAACCTTAGGAGATTTCCTCATACAATAAAGATGTTGAATTGCATTGCTTCTAGGACTCCTTTTATATTATGAGTGAGAAAAACACTTTTTCACCATAGCTGTGAAATATCCCATTTGCAGCCAAGACTCTCCCTCATGAAGGACTAGGGGTGGAAAGAAAGAAGCCTGTGGGGATGGGCGTTACCTGAGCGACACCGGGAACCAGAGCAGCTAGTGCTGCCAGGGCTCTGCCCTCCAACCCCACGTTCAACCAGCCTTTCCTTGGAATGCTGCTCGTACAATAAAGCTAAGCGAGCAAAGGGTGTGAGCCTGTGCACTTCTGTACAGCCCCTTCCTGCAGGACTGGCACATGACAGAGCTCTGTCCAGTGCTGCAGCTCAGCAGATGCCACGGAACATGGTAGGCTGCTCAGAGCCCTGTGGACACTCTGAGCTAACTCCAATGATTTCCTTGTCCGCCCAGCACCAGACCTTCTGGGGCTATATGGTTGCCCTCCAGCCCCTGGGCCTTCTAGCCACCCTACAGTCATGAAACTCATTTTCTTCCATCATTTCAGGTTAATACTATACTTGTCTGTTAATATCTCAATAAAATGTATCTCCCCCAAGTCATCTTGTTATTTTCTTTGATATCTCACTGCCCCAGTGCATGTAGGCAGTGGACAAGATTCCTTCCCATTGTAACTCTGCTGAGAGAGTGTAGACTCTCAGTAGATCTCAGGTCCATAGCCCTGAACCAGCGCGTGGTTTCCGGTATTAGAGGGGATATGCTCTGAGGGAGGAAGTTGGAAGGTCTACCCATCAGACACTGCTTCTGGTGTTCACTGCTATTGTTTCCACATCACTAAGTCCACAGTTGATGGTGACTCTCTCTGCACGAGGTCCATCCACAAAGCCAGCACCCTCGGTCAGCTCGTTTCCACTATTCCTGAGAAAGGATGAGAAAAACTAAGTGACATAAGAACAGCAGATTCCTGAGTATCCAAATATTCTATTATTAGGAATGGTTTTTAAATGGCTTTAATCAAATGCACTAAGACTAGTGACAGAGTAATGTATTGTTATTGCAGAATTGTTTGGCCCTTGGATTTTAATTCTTATGAAAGAGAGTTTCCAAGTATAACAGATGTAGCGAAGCTAAGAACTTCGCATAAGCATATCATCTCGAGTTACCCACATGACCTCTGTATAAGAGAGATGGAGCAGTCAATGATGAAGAGAAACTCATATAATGAAGAAACCAGAGACTGAAATTTTACACTTTCAGAATGGAGCAAAAAGCCTCATGGTTCTTGATGTTATTTCAGGCCATATCATTTTAATGTTTGTGATTTTTATATATATTCTAAAATATATGACTTCAAAAAAGAAGCCAAAAGATTTAAGTAATCTCTGGAAAGCACTGCCACAATTGCCCTCCACCTGGTCACAGCTGGCAGCAGAACTGAGTCCTTGCCTCTTTCCAGACCTGCCTCCCCTCACAGATCTGGGAAGCACCAGCCCATCCTGGACTATAGGGCATGCGTGAGTCACACATGGACAGAATACCCATGGGCAGCAGTGGTCCACAGCGGGCCCTCCCTCACCGTCTCTTTGCACATCTGCCATGTCCTTACCAGGCAGCCAGAGGAGCAGCATCCCCAGGACCTGAACAGCACACCCCTTTTTGAGAGTTTGAACTGTGGAGTCCTGCTAAGTAGAAGCAAGGTCACAGTGAGCTTTCATCTCAGACCTACAAGGGAAGGTTCTCCCAGGGGACACTATGCAAATTCTTGGTGGGTGCAGCTGTGTGACAAAGCCAGTACACATCATCCTGTGGGCAAAGTCATATAAAAGTCTCTTTAGTTTTTTAAAGAAAATCATACATATACAACATATGCTGCCTAGCTGGGGCAGGGGAGGGGAACAAAGATTCCTCCATCATGTTAGTCCCAGTTTTTCCATTCTCTGGGCCTTTCGCCCACATACTTTACACTTTCTTTTACTAGGCTGCTTCCTTAACCATTTGATGACTATTTCCTACTTTGCATCTTTTAAATTGTCTAAGTTTGTCAGTTTTTCACAGCATGAAACACACACAGAATAAAAAATAGAAACCTGAATTATGCCACCAGTGGTTTTACATGCATCCACCACGAAGATGAAACTACAGGGTTTAATTTCTGATGCCTCTTTAGGCAATAAACTGACAAGGCACCTGTTATTCTGACATCCATTTAAGCAGTTTAGACTTTCTTGGTCTTAAACGTGATCTAAAATGAAGTAACATTTTGTTTGTTTGTACACATCTTCTATCTTATTTTGGAAAACTTTTCCTGCCTGTAAATTCCAGGAATTTCACTTGTCCCTTCCTGACTCCGGAAGACGTCTTTCTAAGCTCACCCGGGGCATGTAGGGCATGTTGGCAATCAATGGCTTCCCCAAGTCATGCCCAACTTGCATTTGTTTTTGAGGATTGCTTTCCCTGGACATAGAAAT
>NW_004524738.1:347339-354580 GCF_000260255.1 Octodon degus
TATATTATTTTGATGTGCTTCACAATCAATTCATCATAGGGAACTTGTTCCTGTGCACAGTATACCTTCTTCTTTTTCCCAGTCCCCTGCCCTCTATTCAATTTTGTTCAATTTTCTTCTTGCATCAACATTTGAGTATCTCAATTCATGGTCTTGGGCTCCACTGGTCAGAATAAAATGTTACTCAATGCTGTCATTTGTGTGCACAGTGATTCAGGTTTTCTGTGTTGTTGTCACACTCAGCATTTTCTCTGTGCTGTGTCTTCTTACATTTTAGTGGGCAGGTGCAGTTGGAAATGTTGTATTGTGCCTGAATGAACTCCATTACATTTCTTCAAAATACAAGGTAATATATCTGATTAACTTAGCTTTGTTGCAAATAGTTCTCCAACTATTCACTCTTTTACATTTAAATGACAAGGAGCACAGAGGAGAAAGCCTCTTTCACGGTTGTTCCTGGGGTCCCTGTCTTGACAACAGTAGCTGGAGCTCACTCCCACCCTCATGGTGATGGCACTACGGGTCTGACCTCTAAGCTTAGAGTGGATGGCACACATTTCTGTTTTCATTCAAAGCTCTAGCAGCTTTGCAAAAAGTGCTTCTCAATTAATTTTCTACATCTCATCTTCCAAAGAGGCAAAATAGTCATTTTTAATAATTTTTCAGATTTGTGCCATGGTTTTGTTTTGGTTTCCTTTTCCAAAGAAGATGTATGTGAACACAGTCATCGCAACATAAGTAGAAAGGTCTTCCAAAAGAAATTCTAAAGGACGGCACACTCACATGGAGGGCAAGAGAGTGTGGACTGACTTGCTACATAAATCACATGGGGAACCTGAATACACAATTTAGGAGCTGGGTGTGGGCTGGTAGCAGAGCACCGCTTGCTCACCATGAGTCAGACCCTAGGCTTCTAACCAGTACCTCCTTGCCCTCTGCCCTCTTCTCTCTTTCCCTCCCCTCTTCCAGCATGATAAAGAGAAACCAAGCTCCAAACAAATACTGGAGATAACCGTAGGACGTAGTAATGTAATACATTTTGTAAGGACTATTTTTTTAGTTATTATTGTTTTGGTTTTTTGTCTATATATATTTTAGGGAAGGGTCTACAGGGTGTTCAAGGTCTTATTGCTAGATTGGACTCATAGTGATTCTCCTGATTGCAGCCTCCCAAGTGCTGGGATTACAGACCCGTGCCACCATGCCCAGTCTTAATCACTGTCTCAGAGCACCCCAGGGGCAGGGCCGGCAGGGCAGGCCCGTGTCAGGATGCTGATGCTGAAAGAAAAACAGAAAACTTTTAAAGCTCTATGCATTTGAACATGGACTCACTATTCCTGGCAGTGCTTTTATTCTATCTGAGCTCAACATTTTTCAGAATTTAGTCTTTGCAAAGCCTCCTACCCAATGAAGAACATTGAAGAAATACACTGTGTTCACTTTTAACTGAAAGATGATTGTGTAGCGCCATTTAATACTGAAAAGCTGATAACCTAAAAAATGAAATGAAGACTGGGAAGAAACCACTAATGAAAAAGTTCTGTTGAATCAAATACTTGAGTAAATAAATGAGTCTGTTTCACTACCACTTCAAATGGTGATGAAATCGAATAGGCAGATTCAGAAGCACAAAGATTCCAGTCAGTGTGGAGCTTCAGTTAGCGCTGATGCCATACGGAGATGCAGCGTATGGGGAGGTGCGTGACGTCAACGCGTCATGACGTGATGACAAACGCGCAGGTCTACCGCATCACTTTTCATGAGGCAGTCACGGTCAAAGCAAACCAAGGCCGCAGCTTTTGCCTTTCTTATCATTTTGTCCTATGGGAGTCTCTATTTATCCTACAGGAAACAGTACACCCTCTGTAAGAAATTCTTTCCTGGGGCTGGTGAGATGGCTCAGTGGTCTAAAGCACCTACTTAGAACAAGCTTAGCAAAGCACAGGGACCGCGGTTCAATCCCCCAGCACCACATGCCAGCCAGCCCCGCCCCCTCGTGGGCTGAGCTGGCCACACACACACACACACACACACACATAAATAAATAAAAATTTTAAAAAAAAAGAAATTCTTTCCTTTCACCTGAAGAATATGCACCTGCATTTTTTGACACTTGCTTCTAGGTGTATGTTTTACCTTGTTTGACACTGCTGATTTGGCTAAACCATGGAAATTTTTGAGTTTTTCTCTTTTCAAAAAGCTAAAATATAAAGGGTTGAGGTTATATAAGCAAATAAATAAGAACCAGGAGGTATTTAGGAAATTTTTTTATTAAAAAATGTATAAAATTTGTCTAAGAAACTTGAACTCCAATACCCCACTAGTAAGAACTAGCACAGAGGTACGAGTTATTTAGAGCAAATAGAAGGAAACATTAAAACACCTCTTTTCATTGAAATAAGAAGCATCAATTTTATCTGGACTTAGGTTCTGTCAAAGCCCCTGAGCTAGGGGCAGATGAGCGGCCCTCGTACCCTTGTTTCCATGGTCTGCCCTGGAGGAGCAGCTAAGTAAAGCACTGGCCCTTCATGGAAACACTCAGTTTAGGACTGAGATAGAAAGCAATGCTGGGAAGAGCCCAGGCTTAGCACCCGTCCCCAGTAGAAGGAGACACACTTCAGTGCTTTAGTGCATGGAATCACATTGCCCAGAGACAGAACCTGAGACCTCATGCTTTTCCTTTTCTCTCAGTCGTGGAGGAAGTAGAGCCTACATGAGTGAGATGCCATCTGCCTGGGTGGACTTGCTGGGTCGTGGGGACCTGTACTTCTGCTTTCCCTTTTGCCTATCTGTACATAAGCAATATGCCTTGTGTGATCAGTATGGCCTTGTGAATGTTCTGTTGCACCTACATGTGTGAAAGCAAAAGTGCACATGCGGTGAGTTGTGAAGATAAATATTGGGAAGAGGAAACCAAAACGTCATCCCTGTAGCTCAAGTGACATCATACCTACAAAAGACCCAGAAATCAAATTTATGCTACCATTTTCAGCAATTTATAACAAAACTCTCAAATGTAAAATATTTTCCATCATCGGTATTCTTCCATAACAGCTGCAGTGAACCTGGAAAAACAAACTCCTTTGTAACAGACTCTATGTCCATGATCACATGGGTCTAAAACAATTACACCATGTACATAGGGCTTCAGCAACTAGAGTGCATTCCTATCCCTGAATGGAAGGAAGCCAGAGTACACAATATATATTTCTTTTTTTACATTTTTATTATTTATTTATTTATTTATTTGCAGTACCAGGGATTGAACTCAGGACCCTGAACTTTTCAAGCAGGCGCTTATACTACCAAGGTATGTCCCCAACCTCCACAATATATATTTCTATCTCAGATTCTCTCTGGAGTTTCCCTTGGAGTGGACACCACATCACAAATGAGTTACCACATACCTATGCGTCACCTTTGTCATTGCTGTGTTGGTGAAGCAATTTCTCAAACAAGGACTCTGGTCCTTCCCATCCCTCAGTGACCACAGATTGAAGGTGTCACAGCCTATCCTAGGGGTAATAGGTGAAATATCTTCAGCTTCCCAGCTCTGCTAGAATAATTCTCCATTTAACCTAAATCCACACAAAAGAAATTGTGAAATTTCAAAACAAGTAAGATCATTATTTGTGCATGACAGGACACAAATAGTGCTAGTGTTAGAATTTTCCTAGCCAAGGAGATTAAAACAAAAGAAAAGCAAATGAGGGCCGGTGAGACAGATAGGAGCTGAAAGCACTTGCTTAGGCAAGTTTAGGCAAGCATAGGGACTGTGTTCAATCCCTGGCACCACATGCTGCGCCAGCCAGAGTCCAGGCACAGTGGCATATGCCTGTAATCCCAGCGCTGAGGAGGCTGAAAGCAGGAGGATCACCACAAGTCTGAGCTACATAGTGAGATCATGCAACAATCAAATACATAAAATAAAACAAAAAATCAAATGAAATATTTGACTACATAGAACATGCATTTTAATTGAAAGAACAGATAATAAACAAGAAAATAACAGTTCTGTTGCTGTTCTAACACAATACTCCTCTCTGGGAACACAGCCACTGCTCAGGGCAGGTCGAGCAATCGGGCCTCCCTCTGCATGGAGCAAGTCAGGGGGAGTGTGTCCAAGTGCAGGGAAACCTGTATGAGCCTGGAGCACAGTCCAGCCATGAAGCAGAACACTATTGCATTACTGTGTACATGAGGGAGAGTCTAAGTTCCCTCTTTCATAATTTAGTGATGCCGTGCCACACCGGAGAGTCACAGGTAGTGTGTAATGCTTCAGTACACCCCATAGGCTTGCCAGGTTCTTGTTCAGCCAATTTGAAAATTGAAGGAAAGCTTGCTCAGTTCACATAAAAAGAATTTTGAGCTGATAAACTGTGCCCTGTACACTTTTCATGTACAAACTTATATTCTCACCTTTTTATTTGTCATTACCCTTTCTATTTGGTTGAGATTACAAAAATATCTTTTTCAGTTATTCAGAAAAAAATTAAGAAATGTGGCATTGCTATTTTTTTCCAATTTTATTCAGACACCTCAATCTTTCTCTTTATCTCAAATGATAAATCTTCAGTTTTCAATTTGCATGTAAAGAAGCGAGTCAAATCCTCTTCATGCAGTGTTCACCTTCCTTATCTAAGCATGGCTGATGACTGCTCTCTCTTTATTTTCCTGCCTTCTCTTGCTGTACAGATAAGGTAGGGTTGAGAACCACATGTATGCCCCCAGCTTGATCATGGGGCTGTACCTCTCACACAGGCCTTCTCCCTGCCTGTCTTGGCTTGCCCTTAAAACACTTGGTCTTTCTCAGTCTTACTAATTTCCACTGTTAAAAATCTATCTTATAATGAGAGCAATGTTGTTATTGTACTAGGTTTTCATTTCCATCTAAACAGGAACTCTGAAAGCAATAATATGCTGAATAAAATGAAAAAATAGATACAGACTTCAACAGAATAGTTAATCGAGTAGAGAAGGAATCTAATCTCAGCAATAGAGATCATTTGAAGTCATCCCTCCTTAAAGAATAAGAAAAAAAGAATGAAACAAAAGCCTATGGAGCTGATGAGACAGGTTGAGACATAAAGAAAAGGAAAAAATAGAGAAATGTTTATTTAAAGAAATAATGATGGAAAGTTCCCAAATCTTATGTCCTGCAGATATACAGAATAAATAAGCTTAAATTTTCCAAACAGGAAAAGTGCAAATGAAATTACAGTAAGATACATTATCAAGAATTAAAGACAGAAAATGTTTAAAGTAGCAAGAGAATGACCCATAAAATTCAAGAGAAACTTCATTGGTTATTAGCAATTTCTCAAAGGAAATGCAGACAGGAGACAATAGGACAGTATGTTCAATCTACAGGAAAAGCATAAGCTATAACCAGTCACCAACCCCATTCTTCCCAATGTAAATTGTAAACTATTGATAGCATTCAATGTTGACAATTTTTGACAACTTACTTTGGAAGGAGACACAAAGATATCAATCAAAGCAGCAAATATAATTATATGATAACTGTGGTTTGCAAACCATCTCCAGAAGCCTTTTGGTAAGTTCAAGCAAATAGGAAGAGGGAAAAGCTTAGAATTTTGATGACGATGATGATCTAAACCATTTCTGAAAGATAAAAAATAAGCTTCATAGCCTAAAGTGACTTAATTTGAAATCACTGAGAAAAGCTTCTTTAAAGTTTAAGACTGTACTCTTAACAAGAGACTATTGGGACTGGTGAGATAGCTCAGTGGACTAAGCGACTGCTTAGGCAAGCACAGGGACCAGGGTTTAATCCCCAGCACCACTACCAGTCCAATCTGCACAGAAAGACCCTGTACTAAATGCATTTAAAGAAAAAAGAGAGAATATTGAATCTAGAAAACACACTTAGAAGTAGTAATGAGGGTCTAAGTATAGAAATCAAGGAAATCAAAGGCTGGCCAAATAGCTCAGCAGATTAAGCAGGGGCCAGGGGTTCGATCCACAGGCCTGCCATGCCGGCCCAGTCCACAGGGCACACTGAGATGGTCACTGAGTCTGGGTGTGGTGGTGCACTTCTATAATCCCAGCACTTTGGAAGCTGTAAATAGGAGAATCACTATGAGTCCAATCCAGTAGTGAGACCCTGAACCATCTGTAGACCTTTCCCTAAAATAAAATAAATAAATAAAAACTTGCACGCATACACACACACACACACACACACACACACACACACACACACCAGGGTAAGAACTTCCTATTTCATAGTTTGACTTCCTTATCGAAACAACCCCTAGAAACACAAAGTAGACTGCCTGGGTAGGGTGAAGCATCTGAGAGACTGAACCACAGGGAGCTACTGCCTGGGGAGGTTTTTGCGCAGAGCTAGAGCACTGTGGGAGGACTCTCTTTCCCTTGCTGACAGAAATAATTAGCAGCATCCTCAGCTTCTACAGACTGAATGGTGAGGGTGAAGTCTGGCCCAGACCCACTGCCACTGAACCGCTCTGGCACCTCAGATGCTCGCTTGGATGCTGTGCAGATCAGGAGTTTGGGAGGCTGTCCTGGCTTGTGTTGGTACCAGTGGATAATCCCCACACTAACCAGATCAACACTCTCACTGGCCCTGCAGGAGATGGTGGCTGTCTGTCCTGGAGCCACAGCCAAGAAGGCTGGAGACTGGGTCTGCACAATGTTCCCAGTGGAGCCTGGAATTATAAACACACACAACTATCACCAAGATCATTCCGATACAAACCCATTGCCCTGGTAAGGCTGGGGAGTGCCTCCACTGGAAGAGCCTCCAGTGCCTGCCTACAGCCCTCACCTGGACCAGAAGCAGCAGCAGCCACAGCAGGGGAACATTTGATTCCATCTCTGAGAATTGAGCTGCAGGCCACACCTCAGAGGCACTTAAAAGCTGCCTTTAAAGATGCTTTTCACAAGCTCCATTGTTGTCTACTAATTCAGTATGCAAATCAGCTCAGAGAAGCTTTGCTTGCTCCCAAATTGGACACTTGCTCTCATTTTACCCAGCAGATCTAGGTTAGTGAAAAATACTCCAAGTGTATCTCATGCATCTTGCAAGGGATGCAGAGTCTTGCTCCAGTGAATCTGAGCCTCCTGGTCTATCAGAGTTGCCAAGTTTAGGAAGACACTGTAGCTCCCATTACCTGAGGGTATAAATTACCTTGGAAATTCTTTTAGTCCCTAAAACTAAAATTTTAAACTACCTCAAACAACACAAAGACCATCAT
>NW_004524738.1:355100-356538 GCF_000260255.1 Octodon degus
CCCTTATCCTTCGAATTAATAAGATCTGGTACGATGTGACTTCTGCCTCTCCTGAAAACTCAAAATGACCATGAGGAGCCAAACTTTTGAAATCACTGAAGACATCAAAGCAGTCAAATAAAATACGTAAATATGAGGTGACAGGGTTGAAAGAGTTTAATCCTCAATGTTCCTCAGAGGCCCAGGGGTTAAAGGCCTTCTACATGGTGGTGCTTTCGAAACATGGAGGACCCTTGAAGATGTGGGACAGAATGGGAAAGGTTGAAGGTGTTGAGGGCGCGTGCCTGAGCAGGCCTGAGGGAACACCGACCCTTTGTTGCCTTCACTTGTCTCCTGGCCGTGATGGAAATGACTTTGCTCTGCCACTTGCTGTTGTCTTGATGTCCTGATTCACTGAAGTCTGAAAGCAGTAAGAGGAACCCAGTCAGACATGGGAAACAAGGAAGATGTGAGCCAAAATAAACATTTTTCTTTCTAAATTGCTTGTCTAGGTAACCCTGAAGGAAATCTGGCTCAAACACAAAATCTTTTCCCTTCACTTTAACTTTCTAAGGTATTTGTAAAATTGAATTGAGGACTGACAACACTTCCTTCAATTGATATTATCAAGGTAGCCTACAATCATTGACGAAAGCAAGGAGACCAATTTATTCAGAATCTACTGCCCCATATGGATCTTTTAACTGGAGAGAGAGATGTGAGAAGCATCACTTAAAATGGCATCAGTACCAGTCACTGAGGGTTTGAGAGAGTGGGCATCAGGTTTGGCTGAGACAACAAACGTGAGCTCAAGAACTTTCCACATCTTGTCTCTGTCATTGACACTCTACTCACGTAACTGCCATCTTCATGACTAGAAACTGGGTGCTGTAACAAAAACCAACATGCAACCTTCTGCCAAGCTAGCAGAATGGAGGTGGGACACTCTCCCCAAAGCAGAGAATAAATGTTTTCAAGGATTTTCTTTCAGTCCTACAAGGCAGACAAAAACAACAACACAAAAATATATATTATAAATACTGATTCATAATCTTCAGAATCCACCATTAACTTCAGAATCTGGGAACTTTCTCATTAATACAACAACAATGGGACATGTAGAGGTATTGAAATATTCATATATTTTAAGAATAAGGAAAAGTAATAATATATTCAGTAAGTTTTCAAGACTTCTTATACTGAACAGGTAGGGTTCTGCATCTTGAGATATGCATTAAAGTCTCCCTCTCCTGGAGACACAGTCAAAATGAAAGGGGGAGCAGGTCAATGTGCAATGGAGCCTACAGTAAAAAATTCATAACAATCAAGGGCAAAGGTAAGTGTGCTTAGAAAAACTGAAATAGCTTATGAAAATATTGTACATCATCCTGACTCAGAGTGACCAGCAACCAAGGTGGAAATTGTTTACCTGTAAATACACACAGAATAACCCACACTA
>NW_004524738.1:366198-369923 GCF_000260255.1 Octodon degus
AAGGAAAGGAAAGGAAAGGAAAGGAAAGGAAAGGAAAGGAAAGGAAAGGAAAGGAAAGGAAAGGGAAGGGAAACAAAAGGAAAGGAGAAAAGAGGGGAGGCAAGCTAGCCCACGCCAGCCCATATCCACCACACTGAGACCCCTCTCTTCTGACTCATTTTGACACAGATCTAGACAGAAGGAGTTTACAAAGTTCCCCCACAAGACAGCAAACACAACAGGTGAGAACAATAGCTGCAGATAGAGGCGAAGGGATGACAAGGAGCTTCAAGAACCATGAGACCTTTGAAGAGTGGAAGCAAGGGAGGAATTGGGTTATGTCTCCATTCTGGTTCCTTTCTTTCTATACAATGCTCTGGTTGCTGTGAGAAGCATATTCAACCCCTACCTACGAATATACTCCCCATGCAGGCAGATCTACCAAGCAAAGCTTGGGACTTGCTGGGCACTTACTGAGTGTCCAGGAACAATCCTGAGCAATCCACATGTGGTATGCATTGGCCTTCACAAAACTTCATAAAAGCTATTACTAATCTCATGCTTCAGAGGTGAACATGAAGTTCGGGGAAAGTTAAGTAGTTCACCTACATTCACGCAATGGTGTTCAACTCAGTACAAGTTCCAAATCCTGTCTCTGGGCTGATCGCCTAAGGAAGTGCCAGGCCTCCTGCCAGTGACAGGGAAAGTGCTGTCCAGGTGAGGCAACCATCCTGCTAGGAAATGGGTAGATTTCAGGTTGCAAATAAAAGCAACAGTGTATGTTTGATATTAGTACAACTCCATTTGTTTTACTTTGTTTTATTATTTTTTTTCAAATGTATGTGGTTGTTATAGGGTCTCACTACATAGCTCAGACTCATAGTGAGCCTTTTGCCTTCAGCCACCCAAAAGCTGGGATTATAGTCAAGCACCAGCATGCGAGGACTCTGGCCTGCTCAGCCTGCCCTGGGGGCAGTCCCCGCACTTTACCTAAGCTTGCCTAAGCAGGCTCTTTAATAAGCTAACTCACTGGCCCAGTTCAACTCCACTCCGAACTAAAGTAGCATCAAAATGTTCCAGAGCACGCAAGCCCAAGGTGACCTTATACTGCTGGGTGGCTTCTCAAGCTTGTACCAGGTTGGCAGTTATCCACCGAACTACCAAACCACACACCAGTGTTGCCATATCACGGTCTATGCAAAGTTATCATGTCTACAAGAAAGAACTACATGAGTTTAGTGTTTCTATTTTCTATTAAGTTAACATTTATAGTATTACCCTACTCAGCACTCAACCTCAAATGGAAATGGCCTTTGATTTTTATACTAGCAAAACCCCGTCACATTTAGGAAACGGAAATTTTTGTGCTTCTTCTGTTTTCCTCCATACAGCTAAGAGACAGAGTTTATGGTCTATTAAACATTACTTGAAAGCTTACAGAGATAAAATTTACATTCCTTACAAGCCAACTGTTTGGTGTATATTTGTAGGACTGTTTTGGAAGCTCATACTGTGTATCCACAGCCATATTCAGGTTACAGGACAGACCCAGCACCTCTGATATTTCCTGGGTGCCCAGAAGCCCTCTTTATGAAATCATCCCTCATCCCAAGCAGAACTAAACTTCACGGCCGCCTTCCCTGCAGTGAAGGATGCAGGATTCCCTGATGAGCTGGGTCTCTGCTTCCTGTAATGTGGACGATCGCAGTCTGGTAACTTGTCCTATTCAAGACACAAGCTGTTATTGTCTATTGCTTTTAGAGTTTGTCTTGTCCACTTCCAGTGCCCGGATTCATGTGTGTTCTTAATAGACACTAACTCCTTGGTAGAAATCCACTGTATTTTACATGACACACCACCCCGCGTCCTTCATAGGCAACACAGTCCATCTCTATTTCTATTGTGCACATCATAGACCAAGAAAGCTAGGAAGAATCATTTTACCCTGTACTCCCAGAACTCAGGAGGCTGAGGCAGAAAGATCACTACAAGTTCAAAGCCAGTATAAGGAAATCAAGTCCAGGTGGTACTACATAGCAAGACTCTGTTTCAAACATAAAATCATTTCCATGAAGACAGCTTGAAGATGCTTCAAGGATCTCAAATAATTTCAAATGGTGTGGAAGACTCTTGCACCCTCCTGTATCTCTATGACCCAAACTAGATGTTCAATTCCTCATATCAATGTGTTCAGTTAGCTCCTGATTTCCAAGGAGACCCAAAGTTATCCTTCACCAAACACAGAATCCTATTAATTAATCCAAGATGTGAAGACTGAAGAATATATTCTACTGAATGCAAAATTACATTCACAATTACGACAAATGAGCACATTTTCTTAGTGTCCAGGTTTGAAAACCAGGTAGAAATGTTCACAGAAAAATGTCACTATGGAACAAGTGCCAGAGAAATGACATGCAGCTTGCTCTGAAAAGGAAAAAGCCACCAGCCAAGGAGTGTAAGAAACTCAAGATGCAGGAAGGCAGCGGCCAGATTTCCTTCCAGAGCTCAGAAATGGAGAGCAGCCCGATAGAGGCTTAACTTTAGCTCACTGATTCCAGTGTGAGGTTTCGTCCTGCACAGCTCTAAGGTAATGAATTTCTTCCTCATTTAAGGGCATGCGTTGGTAAGGTTTTATAAAAGATTACAAAGTAGAACAAATATCATGGATGTAGTTTCCAATACCAAAAGATCTAGGAGACATGGAGCTCCTTATGTTCTGCGATGGGCTATACAATCTCTAGGGCACAGGAAAGGGCACAAACTCTCAGGCAGCTGGAGGAAGTGGTTGTGCCCTGGGCCCTGTGCACGCAGCTGGGGAGGCCTGAGGGGAAGTTTTTGTTCAAGGATGAATCGCTGTGGGAGGGAAGCTATGATACTGCAGACAGTAATAATCGGCCACATCTTCAGCCTGCAGGTTGTTGATGGTGAGCGTAAAATCTGTCCCAGACCCGCTGCCACTGAACCAGTCCGGGACCCCAGATGCCCGCGTCAATGCCCAGTAGATGAGCAGTCTGGGAGACTGTCCTGGTTTGTGCTGGAACCAGACTAAGTAGTTGCTACCACCACTTTGAAGACTCTGGCTGGCCTTGCAGCGGATGGTGGCGCTCTCGCCAACAGACACGGCCAGGTTCCTTGGAGACTGGGTCATCACAGTGTCACCACAGACACCTGCAATCAGGAATGCATAAAGTTTAAACCTGCACACATACCTACACAATACATCTTTTTTAAAAAGTTGAAATAAGTCTGTTAAAATGTTGTTGCAAATGCTATAGTAAATTAATATATGCTTGAGTCATATTACTTAAATTGTATTTTAAAATTATAAATTTAACTCTACAAAGATACCACTCTAAGTGACTTTGGAACTGTTCGTTTTTCTCACCAGAGACCCAGAGCAGCAGGCACATGAAGACCTGGGTCTGCGACATCATGTTGCTGCCCCTGACTCCCTGATGGAGCTCAGATCTCCTAGCACAGGCCTCATTTATAGAAGCAAAGAAGTTGGATTAGCCGAGGAGGAGCCTATGAAAATTCATTAGCAAATAAGAAAGCAAATTTCACGGGCAATGAGTTGTGAAAGCAATCAGTTAAATCAAGAGCTATAAATATCAACACAGAAAGTGTACTCAAGCGACAGCAAAACCACAGATGTTACTTCAGAAACTCTAGGATCATTTTATTTATTTTTTTCATAATTTTATTGATAAACAAATAGCAATGAGGCAGTTTCAAATCAAATC
>NW_004524738.1:370023-371660 GCF_000260255.1 Octodon degus
GATAATAATCTTAAAGTGAGATAAATGATGACTGATGAAGATAGATATATCTTTATGATAGATAGATAGATAGATAGATAGATAGGCAGATAGATAGATAGAATCTCTTACTGCTGTCCGTTGATTTTTTTTCTTTTTTAGATTTAAAAAATTTAATTTCCAGGTATAGAAAATAAGAATTGAGCATTTATCTCTTACAGTTCTTAGACTATTTATAAAAGCTTATACTTAGTATCATATTGTTTATAATGATATTTATTACTCCTATTACTCAAACGCAGTCACCACAGAGAAAGTGCCTACCTAACCAGGAGTGCGACACAGTGTGTTCTCACAAGCCAAGCTTCCTGTGACCACCGTCCGGTTGATGAGGTGCGTAGCTGTCATCACCCAGAGCGCTGGCGACGGGCTCCACCTCCCCACTCCTGCTGTCCACCCTCCACCAAGCGCAGCCTGATTTGTACCTGAGCGTTGGCCCTTGCTGTGACCTGCGCTTTATGCTAATGGAAACAGCGCAAGTGTATTCGCTGGTCTTCGCCTGCTCTGGCTCAACATCCTGACTGAGAGATCTATCCAAATGCTGCGTGCAACTCTCCCGTAGTTCATTCCCACCTTTGTGTAGTACTGTGAGAAGCCACCGATAATTTCGCCACTCTGCTCTTTATCACTGCTCTTTCAAAACAAATACAGGGTGGCCCTTGTGAGAAAAACTGCTTGTGTATGATATTTATCCATCTTTTTTTTTTTATTTTGGGTACCGGGGATTGAATGCAGGATCCTGCTCTTGCCATACCCATCTTTTCTTGGTTTTCTTATTCACTTGTAAAAGTTCAAACTAGCCATTCCACCTTTAGCTCATTCCATCTTTAGTTCATTCCACCTTTTAGCAATTTATTTATGTTAATGGGTTTTTTAAATGTAATTTCATAGTTTTGAATACATTGGTATCAGTGTAAGTTATTTTATTAAGACTTTTAAATCCTAATTGATAACTCTAGATTTTCTTAATATGAAAGTTGAGGACTCAGTGTATTGAAACACCACACAGATAAACCCACCGCCTCTCATTTCCTCCCTGTAATATAAGTCCATCATGACTTTTGATCTAATTAATTCATGATGATTACAATATTCAAAGTTGCAGCCACATTGAGAAATGTATATCACACTTAAGATTTTAAAAAACACACATTGCAGTAACTACTGAGTTTGTGGTGGTTTGGGGGAGAAATGTACCTAGACAGTTTGTTAGCTTCTCAATTAAAGACACCACTTACTTCCCAAGATATTTCATCTTTCTCCAATCACTGTTTCTGTGGGGGGAAAACTATTCACACAGCTTGCGTGTATAAGGTCATTTAACCTCCAAAATTAAAGTGTGTGGCAAAACCCAGTAAACATCCATCATGAGTGCAAGATAGTTTGAATAAAAAGTAAGTTATATAGTTAAAAAGGGAAAGAAATTGTACTATCTTGTCTATGCTGTAGTTCTGTGCTTCTAACTATAGATTCTTGAGCGTTAAGTCACACAGGCTAGGGTTGTGGCTAAGTGGTACAGCACTTGCTCAGAATGCGCAGGGCCTTGAGTTTATTCCTCAGCAACATAGATACACACACACACACACACACACACACAC
>NW_004524738.1:371820-374774 GCF_000260255.1 Octodon degus
TTAGTAGGACAGTTTCAATAATTAATACATTGCATATTGTTGTCTTCTTAGAGGTTATTCATAGTACAAGATGCAGACATGATATCCTGTCCTAAAACTATTTGTGCAAATCTTTCTTCTCATTGAATTAAGGGAAAGCAGCTGTATATCTGTCTTAACTCTTTTGTATGTACATATATAAAGTTGTCCCTCATTTGTATCCCTTCTTTTGTCCAGTTTTATCGGAGATGGGTATTCCCTTGCCATTAAGTATTGTAGGCACATGAATTCAGCAAAATAATCCAACATAGTCCAGCAGTCCATAATAGTAGTGGGCTATCTGTAGGACTGGCAATGTCAGAAGTTGTTGACTTGAGCCTTCTACAGCTCACAGATTAATATGGCTTTACTTTTTATATCTCATTTTTATACTTTTCTGCTGGATGGTTAAGACCAAGATAAAGCAAGACCTGTACAACATGAAATGTAAATTTTGTATCTGACAAGGTCAGTCAAATCCTTCAGGATTTACCCTGAAATCCTGTACAGCAATTTGCAGATCTTTTGTCAGTGCCAGCCATGTGGATGAGTCACAGCCATTGCTTGACCAATTTGCTCTCTGTGAAAGCCTGAGAGAATGTTTTCTCTCCACTGGACTCTCCCCAGGCACACTCTACATCATCAACCACTTTCCTCTGTGGCCCCATAATCTCCTTGATCAGAAAATCTGGGACACAACGGAGTTACAGGATGTTGTAGTCAGGTTCTCCTATGTACTGAGTCCTCACTGCCTTTGCAAGGCCAGGGCCACAATGTTGGCTGTCCTTGCAGCCCTTCTTTTTCTCTAATTTTTGGTCTAAAAGCAGTATTTTGAAATCCTACTTTTTATGCTTAATGTTATATAATACCCGGGTCAATAGTATAAACATAAAATTTAACTCCAATAGCTGAAATGGAAATAGCCCTATTTATATACCTCTTATTAGTGGTTATTCAGATATTCCCAATTTTATCTATAGTTTACTTTCCTATTGGTAAGTTCTGTCAACAGCATTTATATTCATATTGTAAATTTCATGTCATTCATAAGCACAAATTAAGAAAGTGGAGCGCGGCTCATTGGCCCCCCAGGATTAGTGCGCTGTCTGCATTCCTACCAGCAGAGGGTGGCAGAGAGTTTCAAATTTTTTCTGAACAGTTTAGACCAAAACACGGCTTATTTTTATAAACTTTTTAAACAACAATCTGCCCTGTGTTTCTTTACTATTTTCAAATTACTCGGTATTCGCTGGAAATTTCGAAGTCACATCCTGGAAGAGCGCACACACCCCTCACTAGCTTCTTCAGAGGTTCACTTTTTCCACAGCTCTCAAAACCAAGAAACTGTAATTAGTAGAATCCATAGAATATTGCTAGCTTTCACAAGGTACATACGATTTCATCGTGTGTGTGTGTGTGTGTGTGTGTGTGTGTGTGTGTGTGTAGCTCTAGGTTCATCTATTATATTTGTCTCTTAGACTGTGTAACCATCGTCTAATCAAGATACTCAACTGCATCATCGTAGGACGCCGGGTTGTGGCCTTTTATACCCACACACACCTTTTCTGCTCTAATCCCAGTCCTGGAAACCACCATGTAAAAGAGACGGGAAGCTCAACACTAAGTATCCTTATTTCCATGAAAATTGCAGAATATAGCAACTTGTTTTCAGTTGCTTCTGCACAGAACATGGTGTGAAGACATTCCTGTGTCTCTGTTTCTGCTGATTTCCAACTCTTCATACTTCCCACGTGATCATAGTGTCCGGTGGAGAAATTGTGCTTACCCAGTCTCCAGCATCCCTGGCTGCTTCGCAAGGGCACCACGTCACAACTCCCATTGCCAGTGCAAGTCCCCTCTACTTGCACTGGTAGCAATGGAGCCAGGAGCCTCTCCAAAGCTTGTGGTTTGTCATCAAGCCTGGCCTTGGGAGTGCCAGCTCACTTTGGTGGAGGTGGCTCAGACAACCTTTTACTCTGTCTCTCAACCAGCTCTGTGGAGGTTGAAGACACAGCAGCCTATTACAGTCAGCAATTGCACAGCTCTCCAAGCACACAGTGCCACAGCCTGCAGCGAACCCCTTCATTTCCTGGGGCCCAGCTGCTTTGACCTCAGAGACTGTGACATGGCAGGAGCTGTGCATGTAACAGAACCTGCAGGCTGCTCTCCAGTGGAACCAGAGCAGCATCTCATTCAACAGTGCTTGGCTCACCAAGAGGAAAGTAAGAATGTGAAGATGATGGTGACCAAAGGACAGGCCAGATGCTGGTGCTGGAGGCTGAAGAATCTGCACTGGAAGCCAGAAGACAACCCTCCATGGTCGTCATTCTTTCTGGAGTGAAATGGAGTCTCAGTGTTGTTTGAATTTCCATTTTGGCAAGATAATATGCTTCAAAAGACTAAAAATACAGGCTCCCTTTGAGCTAGCTGTTCTTCTAGGTAGCATCCCAAAAGAGTTCAAGGCTTCATTCCATAGTGATACATGCATACACATATTTGTATTACCCAAATTTATAAACCCACTCAATTTATTTGAGATAAATTAAATTAACAAATTAAATTTAAGATTTAACAAATTAAGATTATTTAATCTTAAACTAAGATTTAATAAATTAAGATTATTATTACCCACCACATGGGGAAAACAGCCTAGCTACCCAACACCAGATTAACAGAGAAGAAATGTGTTTTATAGACATTGGAATATTATTCAGCCACAAAGTAAAATGACATCATGTCATTTGCAGAAAATGTATGGAACTGGAAAATGTCTTGTCAAGGGAAATAAGTTAGACTCAAAAAGTGCTTATTCTGTTTCTTTTTGCCTGGACAATCTGAACCACCAGAAAGGGAGTGAAAACAGATCCTCAAAAGTGGATTTATACAGATGAGAAACAGAATGAGGGTGGGGCAAAATGTGATGAATTAGAATGAAA
>NW_004524738.1:374874-376325 GCF_000260255.1 Octodon degus
TATAATATCCATATTCACTAATCTCAAAAAGGAAAGTTATATTTCTTAAAATCGTCCAAGGTCCCAGGAGCTACATATATATATATATATATAATATCCATATTCACTAATCTCAAAAAGGAAAGTTATATTTCTTAAAATCGTCCAAGGTCCCAGGAGCTACTCAGCTTCCACAGGTACTTCCAGCTGCTGAGGCACAGTTACAGGACAGTGATAGCCTGCCCCAAGCCCGAGTCAGGCAGCGAGGTGCACCTAGAGCATCATTGTGCAAGGCCATGTACTGGGCCATCAGGCTGGGCCTTGGGCTCCTGCCCCCGCTGGGACCCACCGCACACGGGCCACCCTCAGCCATGGTTGCCCTCGATCCTCTGCACCCTGCAGCTGCATCACAGCTGGGCCTGACGTGCTTACATCGTGACCTTAGGACACTCCTATCAGTGGGCCCATTCATTCTCCTGGAGAGAAAAACATGACCCCAACAAATAAAGAACATAAATAATATTTCCAACAGCATTCTGTTACACATTAGTAAATTTCCTGTTGACATTTCTTTGCTCATTGTATGTCCTATCATTACTGAAAATTCTTATTTCTTTTCTGACTGAGGCAGTTTTTAGATTAATTTTACTTTTAAAAATTCTTTGTTAAATGTCATTTGTCTAAATCAACAACATTTGAATACCTCAAATTTCACAGCCAACTCGTACTATTTTTTGGCAGTACCAGGGCTCGAACTCGAGACCTTGCACTTTCCAGGCAGGCGCTTTCACCACTGAGCTATATCCCCAGCCCCAAACTCTACATTTTGAAGTATCACAAGAAGTTAAGTGAGATTTAAGAGACTCCAAAGAGATGGATGAGTATTAGGTACCTGAGATTTCATCTTCTCTGTGAAGAGGAGACAAGCAATGTGAAAAGTGTAAAGCATATGTGAAGGTAGAGGGCTTCCACCTACAGCTGTGGTGAGAGGTTCACACGGTCACGCTTGACCCCTCCAAAGCCCATATTGCTGAAGGACAGAGCACCACAGACTCATAAGAGCTAGAGTCATAATGAAGTTGGAATTTTAGTGTGGCTTGGAAAGTTTCGTGGTGGGAGGATGGGTAGTGAGAAGCAGAAGGCCTTCAGCAGAAACTTCAGTGACAGAAAGTCAACCAAGGTGGAGGCACAGGGCAGAAGAAGAGACCTGGAAGGGGGCATAGTTAGGCAAGAAGGAGAGCTCAGAACACCATGTTGTGGCCATCTACAGAGTCCAGGAAAACCTCAGTTCTAGAGCTGCAAGTGCGGCTCAATGTTATAGTGCTTTGTAGGCATGTGGAAGACCTGGATCCACCCACAGCAACACAGTGGGAAGAAAAGGAAGTAGGAAAAGAGGAGTAGACGGGATGGGGAGGGGAAGAGAGGAAAGGAGGGATGGGGAGGGAAAGAGAGGAAAGGAGGGATGGGGAGGG
>NW_004524738.1:383808-415889 GCF_000260255.1 Octodon degus
TCATCGATCACTTTCCTCTTTGGCCCCATCATCTCCTTGATCAGAAAATTTGGGACACTACCGAGTTACGTGACGTTACAGTACAAGTTCTCATATGTCCTGAGTCTTAATTGACCTTATAAGGTTAGGGCCAAAATGTTGGCTTTCCTTGCAGCCCTTCTTTTTCTCTAATTTTGGTCTGCAAACATAGGGTGTTAACCATCCAGAAGACAAGCTTATTTTAGAAGCTCGGAAATTATAAAAACTAGATGGTCTTACTAAGGATGTTAATCTCAAGCAAAAGGGAGCAAACAGATTGCATATTACAGTAATAATAGCCTAGCTATACGTTTTAACATGGTTACATAATAAAACATGCTAGAGAAAATGATAGGAAAAAACAAAGGAGAGAAGGAAAAGGAGAAAGAAAGAAAATGACAATTTCTAACAAATTTTTATTTTCTATAACCAACAAAATGGCTTTTTCAATGACACATTTATCATGAAGCTGAAAATAGGAAATGGTCGGGCTCCTTTCTCCCCAGTGCATGGGACATAAAGCCAGACGACAGGCCCAGTACTCTCCCTACGAGGAGTTCTGGGGGCCTCTAATATAGTTTGGGCGCCAGCAGGACTTTGGGTAAGACTAACCAAAAACAAACAGACAATTCCTCTTTCCACAACTGTTAGGAACTTAAAAGGTGGATCAAACTAAATTGGGAAATGGAGAAAGAAAAACTGTTTAGCTGGGAAGTAGTGGTTGTAGAACAACAGTATCCAAGTTTGCTCTAAAAATATCTGATTTAGAAAACAAAGAAATTAACTATTATGAAATTAGTATAAGGTAGCTTTTCTAACAATTAGGTACCAAGTTAAAACTTCCTTGAAGAGAGACAGTCCTAAATCCCCAAGAAACCTTACAAATAAAATTTCAAGGGTCTATAGGCCACACAGTAATATTCATGACTTCCCAAAAAAAAAAAAATTTTCAGTATAAGTGAAAATAATAGAAATTATACACCAAAGAGATCCTTCTAGGTTTCAGATTGGTAATCATGACAACTTAGAAAAAGAATTTATAAATGTACCATTTAGAACAAATTATGATAATGTAGATATATTCAAAGCATAGGAAACTATAAGTTTTAAACAAGATTAATGAGCAGGATATAATTGAAATCTCATGCACTTCATACCCAATACAAATTATTTAATTTATCTTGAAGTGTTAATAGCAAGTCAGAAATACTTGTAGCCATCAAGTATGTTTTAATTTTTCCACTTAATCAGTTTTATCCCACTCAATATTTTCCTTAAATAATTTTTTGCATTTTATCATATATAAAATATTACTAAAATAAAGTATAGCAATCTAGTTCAAAAATTGCATAAGATTACTAGGATATCATAATATGATAGAGATTAAATGAAGAGAGATAATTTCTAGGAAACAACTGTGGGGAAGCAGAGCTTTAATCTAATTTCAGCTAGCCACCCACACCGCTTTCCAATTTAACAAAACAGAAAGTGTCCAGCCCCATTTCTGTTTTACCTCAGCCTAAATACCCTTTTTGTGTCTAGTGGCAACCATGAAGGAAGATGGCCAGTGTTGACTGGGTAGTTATATACTGTCAGCAAGGTAGGTTTTGGGCAGATCATGAGAACTTGTGGTGACACAGGGTTTAACAAACTTTTTTACACTTAGTTCTGTGTTCCTTCTTATCTTCCTTATGTTTTGCAATATCTCAACAAGAATGGAAAGGAGTGAAACACTCCATGTGGGGTCATGTAGAGTTGACTCTGCCTCTTTTTCCAAGTTAAGTCTGCAGCTACTCCAGCCAGGATAAAATTAACCCATTGAGTGCCACCATGTCCTACAGCCCCTCTTCTATGACATAGTTTTCTAAGACTTATAGTCTATCATAAGATAGTGGCTTAGTTTCTACCTGGCATGCAGGGTCTTCCCTTAACATCATCACATTGGCTTCTTTGCCACTATTCTGTATGCTACCCTTTATGCAGTTAAATAAACAGGTCATGCGATGAGTAGCACAAGGATGGTGATTATAGGTCCTGTGATTGCCACAATGAGAAAGGAAGCCTTCATCTCCAGTCAAACGAGGAACCACACCATCTGTGGCCATGATAGCCATTACATAGCTTTTTTTTCTTTCTTCCACATCACAGTCTAGTTTGTCTAGGGTTTCCATAATAACTCCCAAGCTGTTACCATAAAAACATCATTCTTCTCCTAGGGCTGCCCAGAGCCTTCCATGAACAGCACTTTAAGCCCTTTTCTATGTGGTACCACCACCTCTGCTAAGGAGTTTATTTCTTTTACCACAGCCCAGACTCCAGCTACATTGTCTTCCGTGCCACTGGTTATTGGATAGAGCCTTCGATGGGCAGTTTCTGAGTGTGTTATGGCCCCTGTCCTGGGGGCTAAACCCCAGCTATTCCCACCCCAGCCAGACATGGCACCAAAATAGGGGCCATTCTTTTCCCTTGATTATGCTTTACATGTGTGAAAGCCTCAGAGAGCAAATGTCAATCTTCAGTTCTCCTTATCTTACTTTTACTCAGTGGATCAACGTAGTCGACAGGTGGGGGCCTGTCCCAGTTAAGCTCTGGTTATTCTCTAAACCTTAATTAACCTATTTGTATGGAAAAACTATTCCTCAGGGCACCCAATAAGGGAGATTTCTGTGGAGCAAGTTGCCTACAAATGACATGATTTCTCTCTTGGCTTATACAAACTCCCTTTTCATGTATTGTTCCTATTCTGGAGGGAGGCGATGGTTCCTCCTCTTCTGATGAACACAGGAGCTGGCGGGGTGTCATAGAATATGAGGAAGGCACAGTCTCATAGAATGGCAGGCTGGACCAAATTCACACCCCACAGGCCTCAACTGATTTAGGGTCAGACAAGTTTAATAAGCAGTGAGTTTTGCTGAGTATTTGATAGATCTCTGTCTTAGTCCCTAGCTCTTTACATCCACCAAGCCAGCTTTTGGAGGAATGGGGTTAACCTCCTTTGGCCCTGGGGCTGAGGGGCACCAGTGTTGACCCACATCCTGAATAATTAAATGACTCAAGTCCCAAACACGATCCAATTCCCAAGATAGGGCTGGAAAAGGGGCCATTAGTTTCCATGGGATGGTTTCTAATTGGTGATCTTAACAACTATTCCTGGGTCATATCCTGAGAGCCTGTTGAGGCACATATGTGCTCCCCAAGTCAGTCCCATACACCAAAGCAGACCATTAATGTTGTTTAAAAGCAATTCCAACCTACAAGCAAAACCCAACTGAATTCCCAGTGCAGACCAGGTGCACCTTTCCGTTTGCACCTGGTGGTATCCATCACCCAGTACCTGGCACTGGGAGCTCCTGTGGGCATCTCTATCAGAGGTTCCTTCTCCAAGCCTGATCTTCCCATAACACTGATGTGGGAAAAATGTTTCTCTTCTCTGTCACAATTTCCCCCCAGTACATTGGGACACATTGGCAGTCCAGACTGAACTAGGATCATATCAAGGTTTTCAATTTCCTGTGCAGGGGAGTACCGACTGATTACTCATTTTTGGACCTTGCAGGCAGGGAAATAATCTTTTCCTGGGTGAACTTTACCCTTCCAAAAATGGGGATTCCATGTTTTACATATTGGCACAACAAACACCACAGTCTGTTGAGCACAGGGAAGATGCAAAGAAACAAGAAGACGCTGTCTGAGTCCAGTCAAGTTCAATCATGGGTGTTTGAGGGTGTATTTACACAGGTGCTCCCCTTGCTCCACCAGGACAGCAGCCGTCACCACCCATCCTATGGGAGCTGCTGAAAGGACCAGTAACCCTTGGAGCAGCGGGTTCACTGCAATGGTTAGACTGAAACTGTCTCTTGCTTGAGCTGTTTAGAGCCAAGGTGTACAAGGTACCGGAGGTGGCAGAGCTGCTGGGGCCTCTGCTACCCACTGTTTCACTCCTGAATGATGAGTCAATGGCATGCTACCTACAACGTCATGGGGAGCACATACTGGAGAATGATTAACCCCCCCAAAGCTTTCACCACCTCTATAGTGGTCTCGGAATTTGTTAGCATGGCCTCCACCCATCCTGAGTAAGGGCACATAAGCATCAACAAATAATTTGTGTTTCTGATTATAGGCTTAATTTCAGAGAAATCCATTTCAATGTTCACAAAAGAGAGTTCTCTGTCCAGACATGCCTGGCTCCCAATGCAGGTGAGAATCTGGGTTATTATTAGATCTGTGACAATCACACATGTACAAGCGACTGAGACACACAGGGTCCAAAGTCTGGATATACAAAATAGAGGCCTGGTAGTTCTGCTATAGTTATGCTGCCCAAATGGTTTTGCTATGTACTTTTCAAGTCACAAAATGTCCCATTTGCTCTAGTAGGAACTGGAAAAATTTACCATCCATTTCATACTCCTGCTGACTTGCCCCACATTAACTGCAAATCTCCCACAGCCACTTGCTTTGCTGCTAAGTCGTGACCCTATCACCCTGTGCCTCAATTGAGTTACCTTGTTGATGTGCAGGGCAGTGTATTGCTGCCACTTGGGCAGGCCACCATACTGCTTGAAAGTTTATTATCTCTTGTAAATCTTTTTTTTTTTTTTTTTTTTTTTTTAGGGAAGGGTCTACAGGGTGTTCAGGGTCTCACTACTAGATCGGACTTGTAGTGATCTGCCTGTTTACAACCTCCCTTGGAATTACAGGGGTGTGCCACCACACCCAGTGACAATTGCCTTCTCAGCCCCAGGGGTGGGGGAGGGGGTGGCACAGCAGACCAGGGGATTGAACCCCAGGTCTCTGGGCCTGCTTGCAAGTGCTTTAATCCACTGAGCTATCTGGCCAGCCCTTCTCTTGTGAGATTTTTAATGTCCTTTTCTCCTGTGGTTAGGAGGCTGTTCTCCCGGTAGATGGCACCACATACAAGCAAAGTGGCAAAGGCTTACTGGGAGTGTGTGAAAGCATTTATCCTTGGGTTATTCTCTATCGCCAAGGTCCAAGTCAGAGCAGTCAAATTGGCCCTTAGGCTGAAGCACCGGGTGGCAACACTCCTGAGCAGATAGTGTATTCCACAGTCACACCAGCTGTTCCTGCCCTCCCTACTCCGTTTAATACCTTACTGCTGCCATCTGAAAACAAGATGAGCTCAGGGTCCTGGAGGGGTGTATCCTGCAGGTCAGGTCCTGCAGAGTAAGCAGCCTCGATAGTTTCTACAGAATCATGTTTCAGGGGCTCCAGTGATGTCAGCAAAAGAGAAGCAGGGTTGATGGCCTGTGTATATTCTTAAGAGTTAAACTTGAGTCTTCAAGAAGGGTTCCTGATACTAGGCCAGTCTGGTATCAGACAGCCACTTTCTACCAGGCTCATGGATCTGTGTCTCCGATACCTGCCACACAAACAAACTCAGCCTCTGTCCCAGAGTCAATTTATCAGCCTCTTTTACCAAGACAGTGGAGGCCATGGTGGTCCACAAACAAGATGGCCACCCAGCTACATGTATTCTTCTCGTCTCTTAGACAGGTAAGTCAAGGAACTCTTCCATGGTCCCAAGATTCGAGTCAAAACTCCCCTTGCAAGTCCTTCTTCTTCATGCCCAAGCAACTGGAAGAGCTTAGTGATATTGGCCAAGGCCCGAGCACAGAGGACAAAGCAACCTTTCTGCATCCTTCAAACTCAGCACAGTATACCAGACTGGGTTAGGTGGAAACAGGCTCAAGAGAGTATCAGTTTTAGGCTGAGTGGGCTGTAGGATCCTGCATGAGCTGGTACTCCTTGATCCCCAGCTTTCAAACTGGAAGGGAAGGAGTATTCCAGGGGTTGGACATTCCCTCAATATCACTGCCTTAAGGAGTCTTTGGATATGGGGTCTTATGCCCTTCCTGGCTTTCGTGGTCATAGAATATTGGCTCAGGCCAACCAGCTTAGCTTGCTAACCAAGTCCATCATCATAGGGAGAAGGTGGGTGCAGTGGCCCCTTCTGGAGAAAAAGAAATTTGTGTACACGGGTTTCAAAGGAAATCTTGAGCCAGTAGAGGGAAGGGGCAGTCTGGCATGAACAGGAATGAGTGGCCATGTGTTCTCTACGTAAACCTGTCCTGTCTCAAAGAAGGAATATGAGGGGGTCTGGCCAGTCACGCCCTGAACCTGTATGGTCAGGGCTAAGAGCGGGACAATCAGTTCAATAAGTACAGATAAATCTGCCCCAGTATCAATCAGGAAATTTATGGCTCTTTCCTCAATCTTTGCTGTTTGTGTGGGTTCTCTGGGGCTAAAGAACAAAGATCCATGGTCCTGTCAATCTGACTCATCCCCCACATCTACCACAAACACATCCTTTTTCTCTCTTTTCTCATTAATCAGCTTTGCACACTTTCTCTCAAAATGACCTTTTTCCTTACAATAAGCACACTGTCCGGGTCCTAGGAAGTGCAGAGACACCCCCGACACGTAGCTGACATCACTTTCCTCTTTTCCTGTCTATGCTTCGCTGCATCCTCTCCTTTATGAAAGCCCATCAGAACTATCTCCACCGGTCCTGACAAGTGTTTCCCTGCAAACCCCTGTACCTTCTTCAGCTTGCGACATATGTCAGGGGCTCATTGAGCTACAAAGACCCAATTAAGAGGACGCGCATGTGCAAGAGCCTCCAGGTTGAATGGAGTGTACATTCAATCTGCCTGCATGAGACATTCAAAGAAAATGGAGGATTTTCAATCAGTCCCTGATATAACTCTGCTACCTTGTGTAAGTTAGTGGGGCAGCCCAAGAGCCTTTTCCTTAGAGCGGTGTGATGATCCCTTCAATCTTTCATCCCCTTCTCCTTGTTGTAAGTCCAGTTAGACTTCTCCTTGGGCAAAACTGTGGACTGCAGCTGCCTCGCTTTCTGAAATAAGCAGTCATGAGGATTTGTTGGCAGTCTTCCCAAGTGGGGTGGTGTGTCCTAAACACTGATTCTTATACAGTAATTGAAGCATGTGGCTGTTCTATGAATGATAGATTCTGCTTTCTCCTGTTGTATAAATCACTAGCAGAAAAGAAATGTACACTAACATGGAGTAGAGGTTCCCTCCCTGCTGTACCACTGCTGTCTGTCTGAGGGGCAGAACGGAAACCTGGTCAGAGGACAAAACTTCCCCATCTCCCCCCCTCCCCACAGGCACAAGGGAGAGCTGTGGGCGCCTGGGAGGTGAACATGGAGGCGCAGTGTTGGTATGCGGAAGCCTTTCTCTGGACTGTGGATGCACCGCTCTTGTCATCCTGCCCAGGAGCAGGAAGTTCCTAGGCAGAGCCGCTGCTCTCAGGGCAATGATAAGGCGTGGTGCCGCAGTGCTCAGGATGAGACGGTCTTCCTCAGGGGCTGATGACAGAACTAGGGGCTTGGACCCTAAAGGTTTCTCTCTGATGACCAGCACACGATCGGGGATTCCACACACACACACAAATCCTGAGTCACTCACTGAGGCACCATTTGAACCACGCAGAGCCAGAAGTCTATGCAGTAGTACCTCGCTATTCAGTGGTTCGACTCTCATGAATTCACTTTTTGCAGGTTTCAAAACATATTAATCTAAATTATTTATTGCACATTTCTCCCTATAACAGGATTTTTTGATAGTGTACAGTAACATATATGCATATAAATGTGTAGTATTTGTGGTTTTAATGATTTTGCCTTAAAAAATTTAAATATAAAAATATATTTAAAATGTTAATTGTAATGTATTAAAAATACTAAACCAAAATAAAATACAGTTTACAGTATGTATTTGTTTAGCGGATCAATACATATTGTCCAATACAGTGTATATATATGTTGTTAAAATTACATAGGTTTTCAAGTTTAGAAAATGATTATGAACATTAGAAATGATTGTAAAAGTTTTGGAAATCTTTATAAGAGTGTGGGGAGGGTTTATAAAGCCTTAAAATATATATAAGTACTAAAATAAATACATCACTACTTTGCTGATTGTCACTTATCACAGGGATGTCTGCAACTAACCTCCTCCATTAGTGAGGAACCACTCTATAAGGAAATGGACCCGCGTGCCCCAGCTCCCCTGTTGCTGCTTGCCAAACTCTACTGGCTGCGTGAGGGTCAATCATCCGGTCACCCATCCAGCCTGCTCCAAAGGAAGCCCATTCTTGTTTACGTAACATATTGAGCTTTCCTTTTGTCATTTTGACCCCATATTTGCCTTCAAACATATCAAAGTTCCACATCATGCAGTTCAGCAAGCTTGGTTTGCTCTCTCTCAGCAGTCCCCATAAAAGAAATCCCAAAAGTACTCCCTTTCATTCTGCACAAGAAGTAAAAATGCAAACCTAATATAGTTTGACACAATGGCAATGACTATAACAGAATGATGCAACTGAACAGGGTCTGAATTTTTCCAGGCTCCCAAGTAGATGGTTCCAAGTGGCAGGAGGGGCAGGAGCAGGACAATTAGAACTCCACCAGCCCAGAGGACTGATTCAATTGTGACCTCCATACAGGGGCGCGTTGGAGAGTACACAGAGCACAAAATTCAGACAGACAGACAAAAACACACAATATCTGGTGAAGAAATTTGGTTCTCTAGGCCCTATCTTTTACGAATTTCAACTGGTTTAAACCAAAACAAATGCAAAGGCAATCTCTGACTAACAAAATGACTAAGAACAACAACCCTCTCAGGACTCCCCTGAGAGAAACGACAACCCCTGAGGCTCTCAGGATTCAGAATGAGAGCCAATTAGGCCTTACCTGATGGGAGAGTGTGCCAACCCCTACCCCCTTCCCAGGGGTGGCCTCTAGCTCTCAGCCACCTCCAGAGGGCTAGCTGAACTCAGCGATAGCACCAACGCCTGCCAGAAGCTGCTTGCAGACATTGAGGCCAGGAGACCCACCATGACAAGGGTCTACCGTGTGGAAAATCTCGCTGGGGGCCTTCAAAGGAAGCAGATATTTTCCACAAGAGATGAACATGGGAAAACAGTTTTAATCTAGTCAGACTAGCCACTGAGACCACTTCCAACAGAAAGAGTCCACTGCTGTCCTTTGCTTCACCTTGACTTAAATGTCCTTTTTGGTTTCTAGGGTAACCACAATGGAATATGGCCTTATTGACTCAGATAATTAGAGGGTGTTACTGTTGTAGGTCATGAGAAATTGTGATGACATAGAGTTTAACAAACTTCTTTGCAATTAGTTCTATTTTCAGTCTTTATTTATTTATTTATTTTTGCGGAACCGGGGATCAAACTCAGGCCTTTGTGCTTGCCAGGGAAGTGCTTATTCTACTGAGCCATCTCCCCGGCCCCTCTATTTTCAGTTTTATCGCTCTTGTTTTACGATCTCTTAACAACAATGGGAGGGAGGGAGACACTCCAGGCGGGGTCATGCAGTTAGCTCAGCCTCTAGCTCTAAGACAGATGAAAAGTTAAAATGAAGCTTCTTCACTCAGTATAAAATTCACCTATTGACAGCCACCATCCCCTACATTTAAATTTATATTATTATTATCTAGTATTCAGACTCATACGTGTTCACAGTAGATACTAAGTCCTCAGTAGAGAACGACTGCATTTAACTTGACCCGCAACCCCATGTTCTTCACAGGCAACACAATGCATCTCCATTTCTTTGGTCAACATCATAGACCAGGAAAGCTGCAAAGTACCATTCTGAGCCTGTACACCACGCACTCAGGAGGCTGAGGCAGAGCAAGAGCTGCAGTTTCAAGGCCAGTCTAGGGAAATCAAATCCAGCCGGAAATACACAGCAAGACTCTGTCCCAAAAATAGAATCATTTCCATGCAGAAAGCTTGCAGATGCTTCAGGGATCTCTAACAATTGCAAATGGCATAGGCAATTTGCTCTTGCTTCCTGCTGTATGTCTATGATTCCAACTAGATGCGCCTTTCCTATTTAAAGCAAACACATTCGTGGGATCAGTTAACTCCTGGTTTCCAAGGAGGACCCAAAGATATCCATCACCAAACATAGAATTTTATTAGTTAATAAAGGATGCAAAGAATAAAGGGTATGTGCCATTAAATACAAAATTATATTCATCATTACAGGTAAGCATGTAATCTTATTGTCCATGTTTGAAAAGCAGATGGGGATATTCAGAAAGAAATGTCACCATGGAACAAGTGCCAGGGAAATGGCATGCTGCTGGCTCTGGAGATGAAGGAAAAGGCCACCAGCAAGGAGTGTGCGAACCTTGACATACAGGAGGGTGAGAGCCAGATTCCTTCCCAGAGCCGACAAGTAGAGCGCAGCCTGGAAATAGGTTGATTTTAGTTTGTTTGAGTCCAGTGTTGAATTTTGTCTGCACAACTATAAAGTAATGAATTTCTTTCCCATTTAAGGGTGTGAATGATTTTAAAAAAACACAAAATACAAATATCTTGGCTGTATTTTCCTACAGCAAAAGATCTATGAGACATTCAACTCCTTTATATTTTGCTAAGGTCTGTAAAATCTCTCAAGCATAGAGAAGGGCACAAACTCAGGCAGCAGGAGGAAGTGTTCAAGCCCTGAGCCTTTTGTGGAGCAAGCAGCCGGGGAGACCTGAGGGGAAGTTTTTGTTCAAGGATGAATCACTGTGGGAGGGTGGCTACGACCCTGCTGACAGTAATAATCAGCCACATCTTCAGCTTGCAGGTTATTGATGGTGAGAGTGAAGTCTGTCCCAGACCCACTGCCACTGAAACGCTCTGGGACCCCGGATGCCCGGGTGGATGCCAAGTAGATGAGGAGTTTGAGAGACTGTCCTGGTTTCTGCTGGTACCAGGCTAAGTAGTTGTAACTGCTGAGTTGAAGACTCTGGCTGGCCTTGCAGTGGATGGTGGCGCTCTCTCCAGCAGGCACCGCCAGGGACTTTGGAGACTGGGTCATCACAATGTCACCGCAGACACCTGCAATCAGGAATGCGTGGTGCTCACATATACATATACACATGAGATTTTTCTCATATAAGTACTGCAATTAAACATTAAAATATGCTTTGTTATGCTATTCTGAGTTAGCCCGTATTTATATTCAACTTAGCAATGGTCATCCTTTTCCACTTCTTCTTGAAGTTATTTTTCAATTCTACAAAGTGATCACTCTGAGGCTATGGAAGAACTTTGCAGTTTCTTACCAGAGACCCCGAGCAGCAGAGCCAGGAGGACTGAGGTCTGGGCCACCATCTTGCTGTCCCTCCTGGTGGGATGCAGTTCAGATCTCCCTTAAAGGCTGCTTTTATAGAATCTGTGCAGCTGGGCTGGTGGGCGTGGCCTACGCAAAGGAACCAGCAAATGAGGAAGCAGATGTAGGGGTGCTGAGCTGTGAAAGGGTCTGTTTAAATCCTGAGTCAAAAATAGCTTCACAGAGTGTGTCTTTGGGTGACCACAAAGAACACAGAGGTCAACTTAGGAGCCTTGATATTGCAAAACCTTTAGATGGCGCCACGCAAGTTCTTAGTTTTAAGTCAGTGTATTTTGTTCAGCTTTACAGAAATCTCAGGCTAGCTGCCTTATATTAACAATTCTGATGAAATACTAAAACATGCTAGAAAAACAAGAAGAAAATAAAGACAAAAGAAGAACAAGGAAGAAGTGGAGAATGAGGTAAGGGGGGAAAGGGATGAAAAGAAAGGGAAACGCAAAAAGGTGCTACTTTCTAGGGACATCTTTTACTCTTCAACACAAATCTATGAAATCCAAAGCTGTCCTTATCCTGAAACTACTGCAGAACCCAGAAAGCACGTGAGCTGCAGTCTCCAGCCCTGGTGAGGTTGCGCAGCTGGAGGATGGGCTGAGAACTCATTCTGCGGGTGCTGTGGGACCCTGATTTAACCTGAGAGTTAGAACTGTGAAGCAAAGGGAAACAGCAACCTGTCCCTGCCGCAGCTAGGAACTAAAACAAGACACTAAGTGCACAGGAAAATGGAGAAACAGCGAAACAAGATTTCTTTGAAAAGGAGTGACCGAAGACCAACATTGCCAAGGATGTTTTCTCAAAAATATGCCAGCGAGATAGCTCCATGGACTAAGTGCCTGCTTAGGCAAGCACAGGGACCAGGGGTAGCTCCTCCATGCACAGCATGCTTTGATTAATCTGCTATGGAGAGACAGAGATGAGAGTGACAGGATACTCACCAGTTTATAGAAACTAATTGCCAGACATTGCACACTCTCCTACATAAGAAAGAATTCTCTCTGGGTGAAAAAGGTAAAATGTCTGCCCTGCCATGATCTTTTCCCTTGAGTGCCTGCTGGTGTTTGATCCCTCCACCTATCATGTTTCTAGCACTCCTTCTCTGCCTTTGGTATCAGCAGATACCAGAAGCTGTTTGCTAGCTCCACACCATAACACTGATGACATAAAACTCAGAAGATCAGAAGAACAGCACTGGTGAGGTAGGAGCTGTTTCTTTGTCTTCCTAGGCTGAGTCCAAGTGGAGTGGCCTTTCTGCTCCCACAGATGGACTTGCATATGCACCATGTGTCCTGGACTCGGGCACTGCCTGTGGGGGCAGGACAAGGTGCGCGGTGTCTCCCCTACAGGTCCACGTTCATAGTGCAGGCCTTTTGCACGCTGCTGCAGAAAATGCGGGCTTTGATCCTATTGGCATTTCTGCAAACATGGAAAATGTTGTATATCCCTTGGCTCACATAAGGGGTCTCCCAGCCTGCTTCTGCCTCTTTCCACATGCTTTCACCCATCAGGGGATTTGCGTAGTGCTGTCCATTGAGGGTCTTCCCTTACCAGTTTGAGACAAAAGCTAAGCACTCACTTTGCTTGACTCATCAGAATTCATCAGCCTCGCTTCTCAAAATGAGACTCTCTGCCCAGCTCCTGGGCTGCGAACCCTCCGGAGCACGGGTAAGGACAGAGGGAGATGAAGAAGGAAAGTGGGGTGAGAGGATGAGCTCTGGGGACCCACGGTTTCCTCTCTCTGTTCAATCCATCCATGAGAGGTGGTGCAGGCCTTTCTCTGGGACAGGAGGTGGCATTTATATCTGTGGGACAGCAAGGGCTGGGGATCTAGTGAAGACTGGCACATAGAAATCAGGGACTGGGCTGGGGAGATAGCTCAGCTGTCTAAGCACCTGCCTGGCAAGCACAAAGACTGGAGTTCGATCCCCTGTATCGCATGCCCTGTCAGCCCTGAAACCGGGTGTGATAACACATGTCTGTATTCCCAGCGCTAGAGAGTCTGAACTGTGTAGTGAGACCCTGTATCAAATAAATGAATAAATAAATAAATAAATTTTAAAAAAAGAGAAAAAAGAAATCAGGGACTGATATCTGCAAATAATTCTGGAGGGCCCCTTGTGAGTGCAAAGCTGGCTCTCACTTAAATATTAAATATTTTCTCTTTATATCTCAAAATGACAAAAATAATTTAGTTTGAGCTATACAAAAGAGAAAATTATGAAAATGAACTGACCTCACCTCATTATCTTGGGATACACTGGGAATCCTGCTAGGACCCGGACTCCTGTCTCCCACTCCAACCCAGCTGAGACCCAGGCTCTGTCTCCCATAGGTCAAGTCGGAGCCTCCTACTCAGGGATGGATGCACCTAGTAGAATTGTCTCTTACACAATCCAGGGCCCCTCCACAGTGCAGGATTTATAGATTTTCAATCAACATTTCTGAGTCTTAGCAGGTCCAGTGGCAGGGGGTCAGGGACAGATTGCCCACTCAGAGCCAGCAGGGTAGAAGCTAAGGATGTTGGGGTTTATTACCAAGTGCAAGGTCCACAAGCTCTTCCCGCAGTGTAGAAGTCCAATAAAACCTCCTGCCTGGGCTCCACTGACTTCCTGTTATTCTCTGGGGAGCAGCCCAGCCAGTTGTCTGAGGCCATGCAAGAGAGAGAAGAAGACGCAATGACAGCAACAAGTTGTCACTGAAGCCTGTATTCCCCGGGTGCCTCAGCTACCTACCAGGCATAATGCATTAATGACCTGGTCACTTAAACGGCTTCATGATGGCAAATGTGGCAAGAAAGAGAAATGAGCCAGGGACTGCAGAATCAGGAGATAAGACTGACTGAGCAGAGCCCATAGGAAACAAAGACCAGCGCTCCGGGGAAGACTGGACAGAAGGGGGATGGTGACAGGAGCTCCACAGCTCTGTGTGTGCCTGCAGATTGCTGAGATTTTGTTACAGGTGGAACGTAAATGCAATGCAAACATGCAAAAGTGACTTTACTTTGAAATGATGAATAAACAGAAAAGTGTGTTAAGGCCTATAATGTTTGTATTTAACTTTACTTCTTTCTTATTACTCAGCTAATCATGGGGGAACCTCAGATTCTTGTGAGATTTACCTGCAGCATAGCAACAAGAATGTCAGAGTAAATAGCCCCATGAATTGGCAAGGGGAAGGGAAACTACCTACTCTGATATATGGCAGAGTATTCTGTGTTTTAAAAGCATTGCACTCAGTGGAAGAGACCCCACACCAGGCACTGAGAACTCTGTGAGACAGAGCCGCAGGAGGTGGCAATGGCAGTGACATGCTGGGTTCAGGGGTGGAGAAAGCACCCTGGAGCAGCGCCACAGAAAGCGCTCTCCCAACACCCCGCAATGCAGCCCAGCTCTGCACCTATGAGAGTTCTCTCCTGCACCCCACAAAGAGTACTAAACTCCATGCAGCAGGGCTCTCTGCTGTAGGTCCCTAACCAGCACTAAATTTACATACTGGAGGGAGACTGTCCAGCTGAAGACCTGGACCAGCAGCCACTGCTGAGAGAACAGCCCAGATCAGCATCTGCAGAGGTCACTTCCTGCCAGCCCGCAGGACCACTGATCTCCTGGCCTGATTGAAAATGGCAAGAAGGAGCAAAGGGACATAAAGGAGTCCTCAGAGGGTGCACACAGCTGGGTTGTCACCTCTGCCTGAGCACAGGGAACCAGTGAGGTTCCCAGCCAGGGGACAGGCTGAGTAGAGCCCGGCCATGGCTGCACACAGAGCACGGGGAGCTGCTCAAGGAAAACTGGCAGAGAAGACAGCCGAGCTGCAGCAGAGCCTCAGCCGGGGACCCGAGTGCCTCCTGCAGGGAAGAAGTGGTGGGGAGCTGCACGAGTTCTGGGGTCACCAGCGAAAAGGGCACCTAAGCACTGCAGCCTTTGTAGGTTTTCTGGGGTGTGTGTGTGTGTGTGTGTGTGTGTGTGTGTGTGTGCACAAGCATGTGCATGTGTTCTTCTATATTTTTAAATTTGATCTGTTGAATGCCAGGCCTTTTTTATATTTTGCTGTTGTTTGACATGTGTGGATAAATGCTCTAATGTTGCTTGTAAAGCATTCCATGCAGTGAATTCACATGTGCTCCTTTCACACAGCATTTCTGGATGTTATCAGATCTTACTCTCTTCGTTTCAACAGTTGGATTCTCTCTCCACATCTCTGTTCTCTCCTCCCACCTTCAATCTCATCCTTTCCTTGCCTGAATTATTTTCCCCTTACGCCTTCTCCCATCTCTCTGCTCTTCCATCTTACCTTTTGTACTGATGTCTTGCTCCTTTTCTGCCTCCTCCTCCTCCTTTATTCAGAAGCTGTTCAGAGTAATCTAAGTTCTGTAGTGCTTTAGCACATCGCCTCAGCCCCCTCCTCACCAAGGGGTGCTGTATAGTATCACTCAGACAGCACTAGTGGGGTCTAGACTTGGGCTCCCTTTCCCTCTCCTCTCTCAGGATCCACCTAGACCTCATGTCCACTCTTTCTGCCCCTCCCCCTTGCACTCTCACAGTGCCCTCTCCCTCCCCTTCTTCTTCTTTATATAAGAACTACTACTAATGTTTAATCTTTCTGTTTTTTTTCTATTTTACAGTGCATTGAGTGCATACATTCATAAGCCACTGTAAATAAATTTTAAATGTTGCTTTCTACAAAGTTTTACACTGACCTGTTCAGGTATGCCTCACCAAAATTTGTTAATTAGGTCTTTTAGCATAGCTTTTCTTCTATTTATAAATAGAATGCAGTCTCCAGAAAGACTGCACAACTTTTCCACCTACAAATCTCTCCCTTTCCTCTCTTCCTCTACTCTCTCATGAATCCTGTCAAACCCCCTCTCACTTTTCCCTGTTTTATGCATGTAAAAATAGTATCATTAAACACTGATTTCTTTCTTCAGTCAGGCTTCCTTTTTAGTCTCATTTCTTCAATTTTCTATTGCATTTATTTTTGTATCTGTTTTAGCTTGTATTTTACGGCCTTTTCTCTATCATTTCTAACCTTTTGTACTCCTGTGTTATCATAAGATTTCAGAATTTCCACAAGGTTCTAGGGTATTTAACCAAAACAAACATCTTATCCCTGCTAATTTCTTACAACATGTGTGTTCTAATCAAGTTTAATCACCAAACTCTACATAGAGATAAATACATTCCTATATATATGATAATGTACAATTAAATGTGTATAATTTGATACACAAACTTATGTAGAGATAAGAGTAACAGGTTATTCACAAATTTTAAGATCATGCTTACCCTAAATTTTCTATTTATTATGTGGAGCACACTTTGTCAACTTTTCTCCTTGACTTCCACAAGGTCCTAGGGTATTTCTCTGGAACAAATGTTTTAGTCCTGCTAGTTTCTTGTAACAAGAGTGCTTTAGTCATGTTTAATCACCAAACTCGAGAAAAACTATTTCTAGCATGCAGCTAAAATTCATTTAGTTTACATGGACACAGTAGAGGCCAAATCTTTACCAGCTCCACTCCATGTTGCAAGAGGTTGAACTCTCTGAAGATCACTATCTGAACAGTGTTTTTATTCCATCCCACCTAAAAATGAGGCCAAGCAGGGTGTGCTTCACCTCCCAGAGGCTGATCGGAACACACACTAGCAAGTCACAGGGTCTCAGTGCTGCCCTGGGGGACAGGGTTGTGGCCCCTCCTATGGCAGTTGAAGATTTTCACAGTGGGGTCCACCTTCCCACTGCTGAACACAACTCAGACATTATCTCCATCACTTCCCTCCAAATACAGAGGATATTTCCCCCACCAGCTCCCAGGAGAGGCCTCCCCAGGCCCTCTTCTCTCTCGCTCTACACAGGACTGCACCCACCAGCTATTTGCATTTGGCTCCTCAGAGAGGAGCTGGCCTGCAGGTCAGAGATAAAAGCTGGGCTCTGGCCTCACCCTGAGTGATCAGAAAACCTCAGCTCAGCTGCTCACAATGAGGCTCCCTGCTCAGCTCCTGGGGCTGCTGCTGCTCTGCCTCCCTGGTGAGGGCAGAGGGAGCTGAGGGGGGTTGGGGGGGAGCTTTGGGTGCCCTGCTGCCCAGATGAGCTCAGAGCACAGAGAGAGGGGGACGGGCTGGGCCTGCAGCATGGACAGGGGAGGGTGGGTCTGCGGGGGTGGGAGGATTCCAGAGGGAACCAGGACCCATGTTCTCTGGTGATGACTTTACACACAGATGGGGAGGGTGTGGATGAGCCTAATGGGCTCCCTTCGAGCTGTTAATCTGGGGCCCATTCCAAATTCAGTGTTTTTGTACACAAAGAAAAATGATGAAAATCATTTAGCCTGATATATACAGAAAAGGGACAATTACCAAATGGCTCAAGGAGTTTGTACCTGATCTCACACTGCTCCTTTATCGTTTTAGGATGATAACCAAAGGGCAGGCCAGAGACTGGTGCTGGGAGCCAAAGAATCTGTAATGGAAGCCAGAAAACAATTCTCAAGGAAAAATCCAGTACTAAATCTCTTCCAGAGAGAGCTGCAGGCATCCTCAGAGACTGCAGGAAAGTCAGCTGCCATGAAGTTACCCCAAGGAAGATCCATGGAAAGCCTTCCCTGTAGTTCTCCTTTATGCCATTCTGACCACCACACTGACTGAAATCTGGGAGTATTCCCACTAAAGTTGACAATTTATTACCCAGCACATGGCAAAAACAGCCTAGTTACCCAACACCAAATTAATAGAGAAGATAATGTGTTTGTAGACAATGGAGTATTATTCAGCCTCAAAGTAAAATGGCATTATGTCATTTACAGGAAAGGTATGGACCTAGAGAATGTCTCATCAAAGAAAATATATGACTCAAAAAGTTTTTATTCTGTTCCTTTTTGCATGGATAATCTAACCCACCAGAAAGGGAGTAAAAACAGATGCTCAAAGGTAGATTTATACAGATAAGAAATAGAATGGGGGGGCAGGGATGTGATTATTTAGAATGAAAATAATCAAATATATATATGAAAATGATTATTTTCATTTCATATATATATATTTGAATATATATAGTGTTTGTGTATATATACATATGTAATTTCATTATTCTATTCTGCTGATCTGCATTAATTCACAAAAGGAATTTAATGGATTTCTTTAAAAAGAGTCAAGGAGATATTCTACTTCCTCAACTATTTCCCATCTCATGAGGAACAGTCATAGGCAAGGACAGCCCTTCCTCAAGGCGAAGTCAGTCAGCTGGGCTCACCTAGAGCACCACTATGCCAGGCCATGTGCTGGGCCATCAGGCTGAACCCCTGGCTCCTGTCCCCGCTGGGACCCACTGTGCACCGGGCCACCCTCACCCATGGATGCCCTCAAGTCCTTCTACACACTGCAACCGCCTCACAGTTGGGCCCTGACGTGTTTACGTTACAACCTTAGGACACTAGTGTCAGTGGGCCCATTCATTCCACTGGAGAGAAAACTGTGGCCCCAACAAATACATAGAATAAGTAATACTTTAAACAGAATATTGCCACACATTAACACATTTCCTGCTGACATTTCTCTGTTCATTGGATGTCCTGCCATTACTTAAAATTCTGATTTTTGTCAAAATGAAGCAGTTTTCAGATTAATTTTACTTTTTAAAATTCTTTGTTAATTTTTTTTTGCCTGAATTAACAACATTTATGCAACAAAATTTCACACTCAACTCACTTGTCTTATGTCCCTCCTCCAAAACTACCTGTGGTATTGGGGACTCTGAGGTCATGGGCGAGTGTTAGGTACCAAAGATTTGGTCTTCATTGTGAAGAGGAGACAAGCAGTGTGAAAAGTAAAATGCATACGTGAAAGTACGGGGCTTCTAACTGCGGCAGGGTGAGAGGCTCTCATGGTCAAGGTTCTCCACTCCGAAGCCCACATTCCTAAGAGACAGAGCACCCAGACTCGTAAGAGCCAGAATCCCGATAAGCATGGAACTTTGGTGTGACTTGGAAGGCTTCATGGGAGGAGGATGAGCAGTGAGGAGCCAGAGGCCCCAAGGGGAAGAAGAACTCAATGGCGTGCGTCTGAGACAGAAAGGCAACCCAGGTGGCAGGCACAAGGGAGAAAGAACAAGAGACCTGGTAAGGAGTATAGTTGGGCAGTTGGGAGAGGTCAGGGCTGAACACACTGGGGCCATCTGCAGAGCCCAGGTAAATCTCAGTTCTGGAGCTGCAAGCGCAGTGCAGTGCTACAGTGCTGTGTGGGCATGTGAAGGCCCGGGGTCGATCTGAAGCTGCAGAGTGGAAGGGAAAGGAAAGAAGAGAAGAGGAGGTAGAGGAAAGAGGGGAGAGAAAGAGGAAATAAGGGATGGGGATGGGGAAGAGAGAAACGAAAACAAAATAGAACAGATGAGAGGACCAGGCCGGGCCAGGCCAGCCCACATCCATTGCATTCAGACTGATCTCCTCCAACCTCTATCAATTCAGATCTAGACAGCAGGAATCTGTAAAGTTCCCCACAAGAGTGCAAACACAACAGTCATGAACATGAACCACTGATGGAAGCTAAGACACAACAATTAGTTTCAAGAACCAGGAGAGTTTTGAAGGTTGGCAGCAAGGAGGAATTGATTGATTTTTCCATTTTGGTTATTTTCTTTCTACATGTTACTCTGGTTGCTGTCAGAAGCAGAATCAACCCACCACCTATTAGTATGTTTCGCACGCAGGTGGATCTAACAAGCAATGCTCAGGACTTACTGCGCACTCACGGCGTGCCCAGGTGCCCTCCTCAGTGATTCTTGTATATTTACTTACCCTTCACAAAACGTCATAAAAGCCCTTGTTATTCTTCTGCTTCAGATGAGAAGATAAAGCTGGGAAAAGGTAAGTAGTTCACCTACATTCACAAAATAGTGTTCAACTCAGTATGAGATCCAAATCCTGTCTCTGGGCTCATCTCCTACAGACAGTGTCAGGCCTCCTGCCAGTGACAGGGAGAGTGCTGTCCAGGTGACGCAATCTACCTGCTAGAAAATGCATAATAGACAGCAAATAGACAGCAGTGTTTGGATGACATTAGGATGATCCCATTCTGATCTGAAGTAGTATCAAAGTGTTTCAGAGCGCACAAGCCCAAGAGGACCCTAGGACCCTGGGGGACTTCTCCAGCTGGTCCCAAGATTGCGTCCTGTGTTATCTACAGAGCAGTTATCCACCCAGGTCCCAGACCACACACCAGTGCGACCTTGGTGTTTACATTTTCTGGTAAGTTAATGTTTATAATATTACCTACCCCAGCAATTACTTCAGATGGAAATGATGTCCTGCTTTTACACTAGGAAGACCCTGTCATGTTTAGACAGTGGAATTCTGTGTTTTTTCTATTTTCCTCCAAACAGCTAAGAGGCAGAGCTTATGCTCTATTAAAAATATTTCTACTTTTAAGATTACAGAGATAAAGTTTACATATCGTACCAGCCACCTATTTCATGGGTATTCATACGAGGTTTTCAGAAATGCACACTGCATCCACAGCCATGTTCAGCTTACAGAGAAGATCAAGCATCTCTGACACTTCCTGCAAGCCCAGAAGCCCTCTTTCTGAAATCATCCCTCATCCCAAACAAAGGTGAACTGCACAGCCACCAGCTCTGCAGTGAAGGATGCAGGATTCTCTGATGCTCTGTGTCTGTTTTCTCTAATGTGAAAGATCGCAGTCTGCTCAGCTTGTCCTATTCAAGACACAAGCTGCGATTCTCCGTTGCTTCCGCAGTTTGTATTGTCTGCCTCCAGTGCTCAGATTCATGTGTGCTCACAATAGGCTCCTTGCTAGAGAAATATTGTATTTCACTTGACACACCACTCCATGGCCTCCATAGGCAGCACAATGCATCTCTATTACTGTTCCTGGCATCCTAGACCAAGAGAGTTAGGAAATATCCCTTTCAGACTGTACTCCCAGCACTTGGGAGGCTGAGCCAGAACTTCAAGGCCAGTCCAGGGAAATCAAGTCCAGTGGGGACTGCATAGCAACACTCTGTCCTAAACATAAAATCATTTCCATGCAGACAACCTGAAGAGGCTTCCAAGGTCTCAAATAATTGCAAATGGTATAAGAGACTCTTGCTCCCTCTTTTACCCCTATGACCTAAATTAGATGTACAATTCCTATTTAAAGTGAACACATTCATGGGATCACTTACGCCCTGGTTTCCAAGGAGATGCAAAGTTACCCAGCACCAAACATGCAATTTTATTAAATACAAGATGTGCAGCCTTGACGATATGTGCTGGTGAATGCACATATTATATTCACGAATAAAATTATATTCGCAATTACAGACACGTATGTTTTCTTTCTGTCCACACTTGAAAAGCTGGTCAGAATATTCAGAGAGAAACATCACCATAGAACAAGTGTCAGGGAAACGGCATGCAGCTGGCTCTGGAGATGAAGGAAGAGGCCACCAGCAAGGAGTGTGAGAAACTCAAGATACAGGAAGGCAACAGCCGGATTCCTTCCCAGAGCACACAAATGGACAGCAGCCTGACAGTAGGTTGACCTTCCCTCATTGAATCCAGTGTTAGATTTTGACCTAAAAAACTATAAAGTAATGAATTTCTTTCTCATTTAAGGGTGTGTGTTTCTAAATTTTTATACAGAATATAAAACTAATATGAATACTTTGGTTCTATTTTCCTACAGCAAAAGATCTAGGAGACATTCAACTCTTTTATATTCTGCTTAGGACTGTAAAATCTCTTGCATAGAGCAGAGCACAATTTCTCAGGCAGCAGGAGGAAGTGGTCAAGCCTTCGGCCAAGTGAGGAACAAGCAGCTGGGGAGACCAGAGGGGAAGTTTTTGTTGGACAATAAATCACTGTGGGAGGGAAGCTATCATACTGCTGACAGTAATAATCGGCCACATCTTCAGCCTGCAGGTTGTTGATGGTGAGAGCGAAATCTGTCCCAGACCCACTGCCACTGAACCGGTCTGGGACCCCAGATGCCCGCATCGATGCCCAGTAGATGAGCAGTCTGGGAGACTGTCCTGGTTTCTGCTGGTACCAGGCTAAGTAGTTGCTACTATCAGGCTGAAGATTCTGGCTGGCCTTGCAGTGGATGGTGGCGCTCTCTCCAGCAGACACTGCCAGGGTCCTTGGAGACTGGGTCATCACAATGTCACTGCAGACAACTGTAATCAAAAATGCATGATCCTTGAACAGTCACACATATACATATGCTTCATATTTTAAATAAATGAAATAAGTCCTTTAAAATGTTGCAAATGTTATAGTACATTAATATATGCTTGAGTCATATTATTTTGCATTACATTTTAAAACTATAACTTTAACTCTGCAAAGATGCCATTCTAAGTGATTTGGAAGTGTCCATTTTCTCACCAGAGACCCAGAGGAGCAGACAGCTGAAGACCTGGGTCTGCAACATCGTCTTGCTGTCTCTGACTCCCTGATGCACCTCAGATTTATTTGCAGAGGCCTCGTTTATAAAGTCTGAGGACTTGGGCTCACTCTGGAGGAGCCTATGAAACTTCATCAGCAAATGAAGAAGCAAATTTCTTCATGAGTTCTGAAAGTAACTGATCAAATCAAAAGCTAAATATACCAAATAGAAAGTGTACTTGAGTGACAACAAAACCACAGATGCTAATACGGAAACTCTAGGATCATTTTAGAAGCTCTAAAATTACTAACACTAGATGGTCTTAGTAAGGATATTAATTTCAAACAAAAGGAATCAAATGGATTGTTCATCACAGGCATAATAACCCAGCTATAGTTATCAACATGTGGCTTTTCCAAAGCTGCTTTTATCCTGAAACTGAGCATAGCCAATGGTTGAGCTCCTTTCTCCCAGGGGCATGGGCCACAAGGCCAGATGAAAGGCTGAGTACCTACCCTAAGAGGAATTCTGGGAGCCTGTAATTTAATTTTGGAACCAGCATGATTTTGTATAGGAGTAAATCAAAGACAAACAGACAACTCCTCTTTCCAGAACTGCAAGGAACTTTAATGCCACTGCCAAAGCTTGCTCTGAAAACACCTGATTTAGAAAACATAGAAAGCAAGGATCATAAAATTAATGTAAAATAACATTCCTAACGTTTAGGATCTAAGTTAAAACCTCCTTGAGGGAACACACTCCTAATTCCCCAAGAAATCTTACAAATAATTTTTCAAGGGTCTGTAGGCCACACAGTAATATTTATGACTTCCACAAACAAAAAGATAATCGGAGTATGAATGTAAAAGAATAGAAGTTATACAGCAAAGAGATCCTCCTAGGTATCAGATTGGCAATCATGACAACTTAGAAAAATAATTTATAAATGTATAATTTAGAATAAGTTATAGTAATAGAGATATATGCAAACCATAGGTACCTAAAAATTTTACATATAATTCAGATAGATGTAATTAAAATCTTGCTATTGGCATTTCATACCCGATACAAATCAACTGACCTTAAAGTGTTAACTGCAAGTCAGAAATAATTGTGACCATCAAGTTGTTTTAATTTTTCCACTTAATCAGTTTGATCCCACCCTATATTTTCCTTAAATTATTTTTGCATTTTATTATATATAAAACATTACTAAAATAAATTTTTGCAATCCAGTTCAAAAATTGTGTAAGATTACTAGGATACCATAATATGAAGGAGATAAGAGAGATGAAATGGTGAGAGACAATTTTAAGGAGACAAATGTGGGAAAACAACAAAGCTTTAATCCAATTTCAGCTAGTCACCCAGACCGCTTACCAATTTAACAAAACAGAAAGTGTCCAGCCCCATTTTTGTTTTACCTCAGCCTAAATACCCTTTTTGTATCTAGTGGCAACCTTGAAGGAAGGAGGCCAATTTTGACCTGGTAGTTACCTACTGTGAACATGGTAGGTTTTGGGCAGACCATGAGAATTTATGGTGACACAGGTTTAAAAAACTTTTTTGAAATTAATTCTGTTTTCATGACTTTCTTTCTTATCTTTCTATGTTTTGCTATATCTCAACAAGAATGGAAAGGAGTGAAACACTCCATGCGGGGTCATGTAGGGTTGACTCTGCCTCTTTCTCTTAAGTTAGGTCTGAAGCTACTCCATCCAGGACAAAATTAACCTATTGAGTGCCACCATGTCCTACATTCCCTCCTCTATGGTATATTTTTTTCTAAGAAATATAGTCTATCATAAGGTAGTTTCTACCTGGTATGTAGTGTCTTCCCTTAGCATCATCATATTGGCTTCTTCACCATGATTCTGTATGCGGCCTTTTATCCAGTTAGCTAAACAGGGTCCTGCCATGAATAGCACAAGCTGGTGATCTTAGGTCCTGTGAATCCCACAATGAGTCAGGTAAGTCTTTTTATCAAATCAAACAAGGAATCACACCATCTGTGGCTGTGATAGTCATTATATAACTTTTTTTTCTTCCACGTCATTATCTAGTTTGTCTAGGATTTCCATAATAACTGTGAAGCTATTACCATAAAAACATCATTCTTCTCCTAGGCCTGTCCAGAACCTCCTTGTTTCATGAGTAGTACTTTATGCCCCCTTCTATTTGGTACCACAATCTCTGCTAAGCAGTTGTTTCTTTTATCTCAGTCCAGACTCCGGCTACATTTTCTCCTATGCCACTGGTTATTGGATAAAGCCTTTGAAGGCAGTTTCTGAGTGTGCTATGGCTCCTGTCCTGGGTGTCAAACCCCCAGCTATACCCAGCCTAGCCAAAATTAGCACAAAAATAGGAGTCATTCTTTCACCTCAGTTATGTTATCACATATGAAAGCCTCAGAGAGCAAATCTTGATTCTTTAGTTCTCCTCGTCTTACTTTCACACAGTGGATCAACATAGTCAGCAGGCAGGAGCCCATCCCAGTTAAACTCAGGCTATTCTCTAAACCTTAATTCACCTATTTGTACAGAAAAGCCATATTCCTCAGGGTCCCCAGTAGGGGAGATTTCTGCAGAGCAAGTTGTCTGCAAGTGACGTGATTTTTCCCTTGGCCTATACAAACTCCCTTTTCATGTATTGTTTCTATTCTGGAGGGAGGCGATGGTTCCTCCTCTTCTGATGAGCACAGAAGCTGGTGGGTATTACAGGATTTGAGGAAGTCAGAACCTCACAGAATGGCACACTGGACCAAATTCACATTGCACAGGTCTCAACTGATTTAGGGTTGGACAAGTTTGACAAATGGTAAGTTTTGCTGAGTATTTGATAGATCTCTGCCTTAGCCCCCAACTCATTTACACCTACAGAGCCAGCTTTTGGAGGAGTAGGTTAAACCTCCTTAGGCCCTGAGGCCAAGGGGCAGCACTATTGACCCATATGACAAATAATTAGGGGGAACTCAAACCCTAAACATGATGCAATTCCCAAGATAGGGCTGGAAAAGGGGCCATTAGTTTAGTTTCCATGGGATTGTTTCTAATCGGTGATCTTAACACTTATTCCTGGGTCATATCCTGAGACTCTGTTGAGGCACGTATACACTCCCCAAGTGAGTCCTGTAGACCAAAGTGGATCATCAACAACTTTTAAAAAGAAGGGTCAATGCCTGGCAAGCTCAAGGGCTTGAGTTCAATCTCTGGTTCCGCCAAAAAAAAAAAAAAAAAAAAAAAGAAGGTCCAGCCAAATAGCTCAGAGGATTAAAGCACCTGCAAGCAGGTGCAAGGGCCAGGGGTTCAGCACCACCCCGGGGCATACTGAGACGGCAATTGAGAATGGGATTGGTGGCTCACCCTGTAATCCCAAATCTTGGGAGGCTCTAAACAGGTTCATCACTATGAGTCCGATCTAGTATTGAGACCCTGAACACCCTGTAGACATGTGCCTAAAAATGAAAAAATAAAAACAATTCCAACCTGCAAGCAAAGACCAACTGAATTCCCAGTGCAGCACCAGGTGCATCTTTCCATATGCACCTGGATGTATCCATCACTTTCTACCCAGCGCTGCCAGCTCCTGTGGGCATCTCCATCAGAGGTTCCTTCTCCAAGCCTGATCTTCCCATAATACCAATGTGGGAAAAGTGCCTCTCTTCTTTGTCACAATTTCCCCCCAGTACATTTGGGCACATCTGCAGTCCAGACTGAACTAGGATCATATCAAGGTTTTCAATTTCCTATGCAGGGGAGTACCAACCGATTGCTCATTTTTGGACCTTGCAGGCAGGGAAATAATCTTTTCCTGGGTGAACCTTACCCTTCCAAAAATGGGGATCCCATGTTTTACATATTGGCACAACAAACACCACAGTCTGTTGAGCACAGGGAAAATGCAAAGAAGCAAGAAGAGCCTGTCTGAGTACAGTAGAGTCCAGTCATGGGTGTTTGAGGGTGTAGTTACACAAGTGTTCCCCTTACTCCCCCAGGACGGGAGCCATCACCACCCATCCTATGGGAGCTGCTGAGAGGACCAACATCCCTTGGAGCAGCGGGTTCACTGCAATGGTTAGACTGAAACTGTCTCTTGCTTGAGCTGTTTAGAGCCAAGGTGTACAAGGTCCCAGAGGTAGCAGAGCTGCTGGGGCCTCTGCTACCCACTGTTTCACTCCTGAATGATGAGTCAATGGCATGCTACCTACAACGTCATGGGGAGCACATACTGGAGAATGATTAGCCCCACCAATGCTTTCACCACCTCTATAGTGGTCTCAGAATTTGTTAGCATGGCCTCCACCCATGCTGAGTAAGGGCACACAAGCGTCAATGAATAATTTATGTTTCTGATCATAGGCTTGATTTCAGAGAAATCTACTTCAATGTCCTCAAAAGGGAGAGTTCCATGTTGACAGATGCCTGGCTCCCACTGCAGGTGAGAATCTGGGTTACTATTAGCAAGAGTCAGGCTGAGCAAATAGCTCAGCAGACTGAAGAGCCTGCAAATAGGCACAGGGGCCAGAGTTCAATCCCCAGGGCTGCCGTGCTGAACCCATCCCCAGGGAGCGCTGAGATGACAATTGAGACTGGGTGTGGTGGTGCATGCGTAATCCCAGCTCTTGGGAGGTCTGAACAGGCAGATCACTATGAGTCTGATCTAGTAGTGAGACCCTGAACACCCTAGAAACCCTTCACACACACAAAAGTAAGACTCACACATTTACTGGCCACTGAGGCACACAGTTTCCAAAGTTTGGATACATAAAATAGAGGCCTGGCAGCGGTGCCATAGCTATCTTGCCCAAATTGTTTTTGCTATGTACTTTTCGAATCACCAAATGTCCCATTTGCTTCCACCTGACAAAATGTGCCATCCATTTCTTTCTCTTGCTCCTCCTGATTTGGCTGGCATTAGCTGTCTCCAAGTACTTGGGTGGCCAGAGAAGCGGTAGCACCATAACTTGGACCTCTGGCAGTAAATCTCCCATAGCTGCTTGCTTTGCTGCTAAGTCGTGGCCCTGTCACCCTGTGCCTTAATTCAGTTACATTTTTGATGTTCAAGGCAGTGTACTGGTGCCACTTGGGTAGGACACCGTTAATGTCTCTTGAGAGTTTGTAATGTCCATTCCTCCTGTGGTGAGGAGGCCGCTCTCCCGGTAGATGGTGCCACATACAAGCAAAAAGCTCCTGACTGGACAGTTTGTTTGACATTCACATCAGCAGCTCCCGCCATCTGTACTCCATCTGATACCATACTGCTGCCATCTGAGGACAAGATGAGCTCAGGGTCCTCAAGGGGTGTGTCCTGCAGGTGAGGAACTGCAGAATAAGCAGCCTCGACAATTTCTATACAGTCATGTTTCAGGGGCTTCAGCAATGTCAGTGGAAGGAAGCAGGGTTAATGGCCTGTATAGTCTTAAGAGTTAAACATTAGTCTTCAAGAAGGCCTCCTCATACTAGGGCAACCTGGATCCAGACAGCCACTTTCCAACAGGGCCACGTGTCCATGTCTCCATTGCCAGGGGCACAAAAATGCTCAGCTTCTGTCCCTGAGTCAGTTTATCATCCTCTCTTACCAAGATAGGAGAGGCCATTGTGGCCCACAAACAAGATAGTCACCCAACTGCATGTAATCCAGTCTCTTGGACAGGTAAGTCAAGAGACACCTCCATGGTCCCAAGGTTTGAGTACAAACTGCCCTTGCAACTCCTGATGTCTATAAATAGACATCTGGAAGAGCTTAGTGATATCTGGTAAGGCCAAAGTTGGGGTCAAAGCAACTCTTTCTTTAATTCCTCAAAACCTTTTTGCCATTCAGAGGTCCAGTCTAGGAGGTTATTTCCCTGCTTCAGGGTTTCGTATAAAGGTTTGGCAATAGTAGTAAAAATTAGGGACCCACAGAAGACAATACCCCATTCCCAAGAATTCTGTTAATTCCTTTCAGGAATTTTGGCTCTTCCAGTCCCTGACTAGTTTGGGTCTGGGAGATCGAGAGGGAAGGAGTCCCTCCTTTTAACGTGAACCCTAGCTATCTCAGTTTGTCCACATATCTGAGCCTTTTTCTCAGAGAACCAACACACTTCATTCTATATCTTTTCTAAAAGACTTATTGTCCCCTCCTTGCATAATTCCCTGGTCTAAGCAGCCAGTAGCAGATCTGCTTCATACTGCAAGGGGGAAATGTTAAGACTGTTTTCACTAAAAGTCACCAGATCCTTTCATAAAGCTTCTCCCAAAATAGTGGGTGAGTTCTTAAATCCTTCAGGAAGGATTTAAAGTTCTTAAATCCTATCATGTCCATGTCAGATACTTACAGCTCTGCCCTGTGTCTTTCCACACAAAAGAGAATAATTCCCTGGAAGTAACTGGGGATACAGAACACGTTCTTCAAATCCAATGCAGTATAGCAAACCGGGTAAGGTGGAAGCAGGCTCAACAGGGTGTAAGGGTTAGGCACAGTGGGCAGGAGGATCACAGCTCAGGCTTTAACAGCCCTTAAGTCCTCAATGGGACAATACTCATTCATCACCAGGCTTCCAACTGGAAGGAAAGGAGTATTTCAAGGGGATTGGCACTTCCTCAACATCACAGCCTTGAGGAGTCTTTTGATATGGAGTCTTATGCCTTTCCTGGATTCCATGGCATAGAATATTGGCTCAACAAAACCAGCATAAGATGGGCAGCCATGTCCACTATCAAGGGTGGAACATGGCTGCAATGCCATGTGGGCCCTCCTCTGTCCAAACCTGAAGGAAAAGCTGAATCCATTCAGGGAGAGTCTGGGGCACATCAGGCTGCTCATCTTCAGTTTCATGTGTCAGACGATACTATTCCTGAGAAGGAAAAGATATAGTTAAGACACAAGCTTCCTGAGAACAGCCACTATTCACTCTGGTAGCAAGAGGGCTCCCCTCTAGAGAAAAAAAAATTTGAGCATGCAGGTTTCAAAGGAGAGCTTGAACCAGTAGAGGGAAAGGGCAGTCTGGCATGAACAGGAACGAGTGGCCATGTGTCTTCCTAGTTGAACCTACCTTGCCTCAAAGAAGGAATGTGAGGAGGTCTGGCCAGTCTCACCCTGAACCTGTATAGTCCAGGGTAAGAGCAGGACAATCAGTTGAGTAACTACAGATAAATCTGCCTCCAAATCAATCAAGAAATTTCCAGGCTTTCCCTCAATCTTTGTTGCTATCTTTGGTTCTCCAGGGCTGAGGAACCAGGATCCATGTCCCTCTCAAACTGACTCATCCACCACAGACACATCCTTTTTCTCTCTTCTCTCCTTACTAATCAACTTTGGACACTCTCTCTTAAGATGATCCTTTTCCACCCAATAAGAAGACTATCCAGGTCAATGGACATGCAATGACGCCCCCCTCCCCACACACACACCCAGGTCTGTTCTTTTCTCCCTTCTCTCCAAGTCTAAGCTGAGCTTCCTTCTTACATGTAGCTGGCATCACTTTCCTCTTTTCCTGTCTATATTTCACTCTGCATCCTCTCTGCTGTGAAACACATCTGAGCTATCTCCTCTGCTTCTGACAAATGTGTCCCTGCAAACCCCTCTAACTTCTGCAGTTTCCTACATGCATCAGGGGCCCATTGAGCTGCAAAGGCCCAATTAAGAGTATGAGCATGCTCAGGCACCTCGGGGTCAAGTGGAGTGTGTATTCGATAAGCCTCCATGAGACCTTCAAGGAAAACTGCAAGACTCTCTTTTGTTCCCTGATTCCCTGATAGACCTCCACTATCATGTGTAAGTGGGGCAGCTCAAGAGCCTTTTCCTTAGGGCAGTATGATGATCCCTTAATGCTTTCATTCCATCCTCTGTCTTGTAATTCCAATTAGGCTCCTCCCTGGGCAAAACCTAAGCTACTGCAACCTCCTTTTCCTGTGTTGTTCCCTAGTCCTAACTAATCTCACCTGTTCCTCTGCTGCTCTTTGAATTCTATTTCTTTCCTCTGAAGTAAACAAAGTCATGAGGATTTGTTAGCAGTCACCCCAAGTGGATGGTGTATCCTAAACATGGATTCTAATAAGGTAATTAAAGCATGCGGCTGCTCCGTGAATGAAGGATTCTGCTTTCTCCAGCTGTATAAATCACTAGCCAAAAAAGGAGCACACACTACTGTCGAGTACAGGTTCCCTCCCTGCACTACCCTTGCTGTCTGTCTTAGGGGCAGAACAGAAACAGGGTCAGAGGATAATGCTTCCTCATCCCCCACTGCCCACAGGCACGGGGGAGGGTTGTTGGCACCAGGGAGATGACCATGGAGGCACAGTGTAGGTTTTGCTTCTGGAAAATCTCACTGCAGGCCTTCAAATGAACTAGCTCAAGATAATTTCCAGAGAGATGAATGTGGGAAACGAGTTTTAATCTAATTTAGTTAGCCTGGGCACCAAGACTGCTTCCAACAAAAAGTGTCCAATGCCATTCTTTGTTCCACCTGGGTTTCAATATCCTTTTTGGTTTCTAGGGTAACCACTATGGGATGTGGGCAATACTGACTCAGGTAGTTAAAGGCTGTAAGTGTGGTAGATCAGGACTGGGTCATGAGAATTTATGAAGACATGGAGTTTAACACGCTTCTTTGCAATTAATTCTGTTTTCATTCTTCTCTCTCTTATGTTTTAGGCGCTCTTAGCAAGAATGGGAGGGAGGGAGACACTGCAGACTAGATCATGGAGAGTGAGCTCTGCCTGTATCTCTGAGGTAGATGAAAAGCTAAAATGAAGCTTCTTTGGTCAGGATGAAACTAGCCCATTCAGAGCCACCATCCCCTACATTCAAATTTATGTTGGCCATTTCCAGTGCTCAGATTCATATGTCTTCTCAGTAGATACCAAGTGCTGAGTAGAAAAACCAATGTAAGCCTGGCCAGATAGCTCAACTGACTACAATGCCTGCTAAGGCAAAGTGCAGGAACCAGGATTCAATGACCAGAACCAAATTTTGTGATGGCTCCACCCCCAGGGAATGCTGAGACTGTGATTGAGATAGGCCATGGTGGCACACACCTGTAATCCTAATGCTTGGGAGGCTGATAACAGGAGGATCACTACAAGTCCAATATGTGTAGTGACACTCTGTAGACCCTGTACTAAATACATTAGAGGAAAAAAAAGAAACAAAAGAAAACCACTGTATTTAACTTGATACACCACCCCATGTTCTCCATGGGCAACACAGAACATCTCTATTTCTGCTCTGGACATCATTGACTAAGAAAGTTAAGAAACATCATTTTCAGCCTATGCTCCCTGCACTGAGGAGGCTGAGGCAAAAGGATCTCTGCAAGTTTGAGGCCAGTCTAGTTAAATCAAGTCCACCTTGGATTACATACCAAGACTCTGTTCTCAAAAATAAAATCACTTCCATGCAGACTTCTTGAAGATGCTTCAGGGGTCTCTTCAGATTCCATCCGAGAGCACACAAGTGGAGAGCAGCCTCACAAGAGGTTAATTTTAGCTCATTGAGTCCAGTGCTAC
>NW_004524738.1:417444-424497 GCF_000260255.1 Octodon degus
AGTTGAGATTTTTAAGAACTTCATTTTTAATTTGTAATAAAAGTTGACAACTTGATTTTTTCAAAAAAGTCAACAAACTGCAAGCACCTGTTAATAAAGGTCTTAAATAATTAAAAAAAAAAAGAATGCAAAACTAATGCACATATCTTGGCAGCATTTTCTATAGCAAAGGATCTAGAAGATATGGAGCTGCTTTATATTCTGCTAAGGTCTGTAAAATCTCTAGGGCATAGAGCAGGGCACGTCTCTTAGGCAGCAGGAGGAAGTGTCAAGCCCTGGGCCCTGTGTGGAGCAAGCAGCCGGGGAGACCTGAGGGGAAGTTTTTGCTCAAGGATGAATCACTGTGGGAGGAGAGCTACGATGCTGCTGACAGTAATAATCGGCCACATCTTCAGCCTGCAGGTTGGTGATGGTGAGAATGAAATCCATCCCAGACCCACTGCCACTGAACCGGTCTGGAACCCCAGATGCCCGCGTCGATGCCCAGTAGATGAGCAGTCTGGGAGACTGTCCTGGTTTCTGCTGGTACCAGGCTAAGTAGTTGTAACCATTGTACAGAAGGCTTTGGCTGGATTTGCAATGGATGGTGGCACTCTCTCCAGCAGATACCGCCAGGGTCCTTGGAGACTGGGTCATCACAATGTCACTGCAGACACCTGCAATCAGGAATGCTTGATGATTATACACACACACACACACACACACACTCTTTATCTCAAAAAAGCTGAAATGAGTCCCTTAAAATGTTGTTGTAAATCCTGTAGTAAATTAATATACACTTGGGTCTTATTATTTTACATTGCATTTTGAAATTACAAATTTAACTCTTCAATGATACCACTGTAAGGGACTTTGCAGCTGTTCCTTTTCTTACCAGAGACCCACAGCAACAGACACGTGAAGACCCAGGTCTGCGACATCATCTTGCTGCCCTTGACTCCCTGATCTCCTTACAAAGGCTTCGTTTATAAAGTCTGAAAAATTGGGCTCGTCCTAGAGGAACCTATGAAGATTCATTAGCAAATAAGGAAACAAATTTCCTTATGAAATGAGTTCTGAAAGTGACTAAATCAAATGCTAAAAATACTACCACAGAAAGAGTACTTGAGTGACCACAAAACCACACATGCTAATTCTGAAGCTCTGAAATCATTTTAGAAGCTCTAACATTACAAACACTAAATGGTCTTAGTAAGGACATTCATCTCCTTACTAAGAAAAAGAGCAAATGGATTGCATGTTGCAGGAATAATAGTTGACTACGTCTTATCAACAATGTTACACAATAAACCATGCTAGTGATAACAAGAATATAAAAAATAAAACAAAAGAGAGAGGGGAAAGAGGAAAGAAAAAAGGGAAAGACAAAAGGAAAATGATAACTTCTAAGCAAATTTATATTTTCTATAACCAAAAAGTTGGGTTTTACAAAGCCACATTTATCCTGAAGCTGAGCATAGCCAACAGTTGAGCTCCTTTCTCCCCGGGGCATGGGTCACAAAGCCAGATAGATGACAGACCCAGAACTCACCCTACAAGGAATCCCGGGGGACTCTAATCTGGGGGCCAGCTGAACTCCATGTAAGATTAATCCAAATAAAAAGCAGGTAATTCCTCTTTCCACAACTGCTAGGAACCGAAAAGAGGGATCAAAAGAAATTAGAAATGGAGAGAGAAAATGGTTTACTTGGGACATACAGACTGCAGAGCAGCACTGCCAAGGTTTACCCTAAAAACACCCGATTTAGAGAGCATAGAACTCAACCATCATGACATTAGCGTGCGATAGCATTTCCAAGGCTTAAGTACTAAGTTAAAATCTCCTTCAAGGAAGACACACCTAATTCCCCAAGAAAACTTACAAATAATTTTTCAAGGGTCTATATGCCACAAAGTAACATTCATGGCACCCCAGAACAGAAAGATAATTGGAGCATGAAGGAAAAATAATACAATTGATAACAGCAAACAGTTCTTTCCAAGTATCCCATTGACAATCACAACATTTTTAGAAAAAGATTTTATAAATGTATAATTTAGAATAAATTATAGTATAGATACATTCAAAGCATAGGAAGCTAAAAAAAACTAAGTGAGATTAATTACCTGGATACAATTGAAATCTCAGTGTATTTCATACCTAATAAAAATTATTTAATTGATCTTGAAGTGTTAACAGCAAGTCAGAGATACCTTTTTTTTTTGGCTGATCAGCTGGTGGCGAGGGCAGGGTTGGCACAGCAGGTGGTATTGGGTATGGAACCGTGATCCCTACACCTGCATAAGCAAGGGCTGTAGACCGCTGAGCTATCTCACCAGCCCCAGAAATACTTTTGACCATCAAGTATGTTTTAACTTTTCCATTTAATCAGTTTGATCCCACCCTATATTTTCCCTATTAATTTTTGTACTGTTTCATATGCAAAATATTACAAAAATAATTTATCACAACCCAAATTGCAAAAGAATACTAGGATAGCATAGTGAGAGAGAGACAGAGGCAGAGAGAGAGAGAGAGAGAGAGAGAGAGAGAGAGAGAGAGACAGACAGACAGACAGACAAACAGACAGACAGACAGACATAGTGTGTGGATTGAGGAATTTCCTAATTTCCATGAGCAAGAAAACAAAGACTGTAACTGTCTATGTTCACTCCTGACAGGTTCTCATATCCCCAGCTCTTTGTTTAAATCCATGATTCGGCTTTGTTTCTGCTTCAAGGAAATCAAATTTATTTTCTTTCATTTCATGTATCAGGGCTTGTTCAAGTTAAGGAGAAGAAGATTGTAAATATCCAGGGCAATCAGACAGGTAAGCATCCCAGCCTCTTTCCAGGAGGGACAGATTTTTCCACTTGCCAAATTGCCTCTCCTTGAGTGCTCTTTGCAGTCGACCCTCTAGACCAGCTTCGCTAAACTAGATGTTTTCAAAGTGTAAAAAAAAAAAAAAGCTTTGGTGATGTTGCTCTGCCGCCGTTATTACCTGATTAATTTTTCTTTTCTCCATTCCCCAATTTCATTTTATCCCTCTTTTCAATTCCTAGTGTGGGAAGGGGAATTGTCTGTCTTTGGTTTACTCTTCCACGGAGTCCTGCTGACCCCTAGCTTAAAGTAGAGACTCTCAGGATTTCTCCCTCACAGTTCTTTTGACTTGAGCACCCTCACAGAGTCTAATCACTAGGTCTGGGGAAAGATTCCACCTAACACTGGTCTCTAACATTCTGACAGTGCCCTTGGTAACCGCAGATGCCAGAAGCTCCTTATTAACTCCACTCCACCACATTACAGATAGAAAACTCTGATGATCAGCACTTGGGCAGTGGGAGTTATTTCTTTCTCTCATTAGCAGGGAGGATCTAAGCAGGGTGTCCTTTGTCCTCCCAGACACTGATCTGAACAAATTCATGTGTATTGCAGGATCTGTGGGGCAGGAGGGTCACATGCACCGCAGCCCTGCATGGGACCAGACTTTCAAGTTGGGGCTTTTCTAATCCCTGCTTAAGACTGCATGGAGTTTATCTCTTTTGGTTTTCCCACTACTACAGAATACATTTCACATTCCTTGGCTCACATAAGAGGCCTATAATTGTGGCCTTGGTTCTTCTATGTCACTACACCAGGGAATGTCTATAGCGTTCTCAGGGAAAATCTTTTTTGCAAATTTCAGCTCTAAAATCCCAGGAAGAAGCAGCTGGTGCAGGAGGGCTCACTGACCCAGGGCCTGGGGTTGTTTGTGTATGAGGCTGAAACACTATGAAAGGACAGTGATAATACCGCTGACAGTAATAATTGCCCACAACTTCTGCTTGGAGGCTGTTGATGGTGGGCATGAAACCTGACCCAGACCCACTGCCACTGCCAGTGAACTGATCAACGATCTGAGATGCCCTTCGGGATTCCCAGGAGATGACCAGCCCAGGAGCCCCTTCAGGTTTCTGTTGGTACCAGGCTCAGTAGTCCCTACTGTTGTTGCTCCAAAAAAGACAATGGCTGGACTTGGAGTTGATGGGATCGGTCTCTCCTACAGCCGCAGTCAGAAAGCTTGGAGACTGGGTCACCATGATATCTCCATAGGCTCCTGCAGCCAGAAATAGAGAAGGATTATAAGTACCCACCTACACATACACACACACACACACACACACACACACACACATATGAGTACATATATGTGCTATATGTGCACACACAATTGCAAACAAATTCTCATATATACATTGCCATCTCTCTGGTCAAATTCATTTTATTTAGTTTTTTCTTAATTTTTTATTAATTTTATTCAGAAAGAAATAGCAATGAGACAGTTCCAAAACAAGTTCATAGGACAGTTACAGTAATTAATACTTTGCATATTGTGGTCTTCGTAGTATTCAAAGTACAAGATGCAGATATGATATCTTGTCTAAGCACTATTAGTACAAATCTTTCTTCTCATTAAACTATGAGAAAGTAGCTGTATGTCTATCCTATTTTGCATATAAAGATATATATTTTTTCACTACAATAAGGTCCTTCATTTATATCCCCCTTTTATGTTTCATTTTGTCAAAGATGGGTATTCCATTGCTATTCAAATATTCTAAGTGTGTGCTTTCAGCAAAATAATCCAATATAGTCCCAATAGCCCATAAAAGTAGTGGGTTATCCACAGAACTGGCAATGTCAGAAGTTGTTGACTTAAGCCGTTCAAAGCTCAACTTATTAATATAGCTTTACTTTTTATACCTTGTTTTTATACTTCAAGACCTATATAACAAAAAATGTAACTTCTGTATCTGACAAGTTCAGTCAAATCCCCTCAGGATTTACTCTGAAACTATGTACAGCAGTTTGTAAATCTTTTGTCAGTGTCAGCCATCTGGATAGGTCACAGCCATTGCTTGACCAATTTGCTCTCTGTGAAAGCCTGAAAGAATGTTTTCTCTCTAGGTGACTCTCCTTAGGCCCACTATACATCATTAATCACTTTCCTCTGTGGCCCCATAATCTCTTTGATCAGAAAATTTGGGACACCTCTGAATTACAGGATGTTACAGTACAGGGTCTCTTATATCCTAAGTCCTCATTGACCTTGAGAGGCTAGGGCCAAAATGTTGGCTATCCTTGTAGCCTTTTTCTTTCTCTAATTTTTTGGTCAGCAAACTTAAGTTGTTAACCATCCAAAAAGAGAAGCTTAATAATATTATTACCCTACAACATAGGCAGTTGAGCATAACATCATTTTCTGTCTGACTATCAAATATGCCTTAGATATAACATGGAACAGGAATTTTCCAATGATCATTGCTATTCTAAATTTTAAATCTCTATAGAATGTGAAAAAACAATTACACATTTTACACAGAAATTTAGAAATCTAACCATATTTCACATTGTAACAGGACAATTCTATGACATTTTTTCTTACCTCTTATTTTCTTTTATTACCTTTTTTAAACAAACATTTACTTGAGAGAGAATGTAGCAATAATTGATATGACATTAGAAGCAGTACGCGTTTAGAAGAACAGAATGATAGGTATTCCAAGCATGGTTTTACTGTTACACACTGCTATCCTCAGTGTAGTTGCTTAGTTCACAGATATCAGCATATGTAGTTAGTCAGGGTGAGAATTTTACCAATTAACTGCTAGTTTCAAAAACCTCAGGGGCCGGAGAGATGGCTCAGTGGAATAAGCGCTCTCCTGGAAAGCGCAAGGGCCTGAGTCCAATCCCTGGTTCCGCAAATAAAAAATAAAAAAACCTGATGGATATTCTTAGGACCATTGACTTAACTACACTGTTTATATAAATGTATGGTTTTCCCCCTGCCATATTTCCCAACTTTTCTCCTTGCTCTCTCTTCATTGTTTAATCCTCAAGTTCTCGCTTTCCATTTAAAGGTGTTATATCTTTCAATTTTTATTTCCTCTTTTGAGTTCTTACACTAGGGAGACAATATGATATTTACACATGTGGATCTGATTTACTTAACTTATGAGTATATCTTCAAAGTTGCATCCACTCATATATTAAGGCTTCGAGTTGATTATTTTTATAGCTGAGTAATACTCCATTGTATAAAAACAACACATCTTTTTCATCCATTCCTCAGTTGACAGGCATTTTGGTTGTTTCCAAGATTTGGCTATCACAAATTGTGCTGCTATAAACACAAGTGCACATATATCACTATCATATGATGTTTTCAGTTCTTTTGGGAAAATTCCCAGAAGGGGATAGCTGGTTTGAATGGGATTTCTAGTCCTAGTTTTTTAAGGAGTCTTCACACTGATTTCCATAATTGTTGCACCAGTCTATTTTCCCACCAGCATTGGAGAAGGGTTCCCTTTTCCCCACAGCCTCTCCAACATTTGTTGTTGGTTGATTTCTATATGATAGCCATTCTTTCTGGGGTGAGATGGTTAAAATTCATTTTAAGATATTATTGAAAATCACTACATAATAAGGTCCATATTCAGAATAGCTTATACCCTATGATATCTAAATATATTTTTCAACTATATAGATGTTTATCTAAAAAGATTTCTGTATAAATTCTTCATCAGAGACCCAAAGGTACAGGGCTATGAGGACCTGGGTCTGGGACAGTGTCTTGCTGTCCCTGCTGCCTAATAGTCAGTTCACACTGCAAAACTCTTGTCTACAAAATCTGGGCAAGTTAGCTGGGCCTACAGGGGTCATGCAAATCAGTGAGCAAGAGGAAAGCAATCTATGTAGATGGCAAGTGGTGAAAGTATCTGCTATGTACCAGGAGGCCAAAAAAATAATAATAATACCATCACCTAAAGTGTAGTTGTATGACTAAAAAGTACACTGGAGTCAACTTTAAAATCAGCTTCAAGGACAATTAGCAACATTAGTACTAAAGGCTAGTGAAAATATTGAACAAGAGTGTCTATTCTAAGTCAAAAAATAATTTCAAATGGATGCAAAAAAGTATGATCTATTTTCCTCGGGTTAATAATCTTGATGAAATAATAAAACATGAAGAAAAAAATGACAATAGACAAAGGACTCTGGCCGGCCAGATAGCTCAGCGGACTACAAACTGC
>NW_004524738.1:425132-457673 GCF_000260255.1 Octodon degus
AGAGAGAGAGAGAGAAAGAAAGAAAGAAAGAAAGAAAGAAAGAAAGAAAGAAAGAAAGAAAGAAAGAAAGAAGAAAGAAAAAGAAAACCAGAAAAAGGGAGGGAACAGTAACATAGTGAGACCCTGGAAGAACACTAAGAATACTAACCAAAGAAAAATGTGTAACTTTTGTTACTTACATCTTTTAACACTTCGTTGACTAGGTCATCAAAAGTTGTAGCACTGTATTATGGAAGCTATAACATACAGAAATAAAATGTATGGATATAGCAAAATTTCAAGACTGTCACCTGTAGAATCATGCTAAAAAGAATGATGTTGGGAATATTTTAGAGAAGAGAAGCCAAGTGGTGTCTTAGACATGGTCACAGCCACCCAGTGAGGTCACCATCGAGTCCTGCTTCCTGGTATCCCCTTAGCCTAGGTAGTCTAACATTCTCCTACCCACTGGAGTCATCAGTCCAGGATTATGGGGGAAAAAGCCATGTGATTTAATAATTAATAATTTAATAATTTAATAATTGCTGAGTTTACCTCTAAGATGCTATTTTTCTCAGTATGCTCATTGATATCCTTTTGTTGTTTAGTTACATGCACTGTAGGGGCAGGTACATTTGCATAACACAACAAATTTCGCTTCCTCTTCCCCTCTTTTCTTTCCACTTCCCTCAATCTCTGGTTTCCCTATCAACTTGCAGAGGTTCTGTCTCCCTACTTTCTACTGTCTGTCTTATTTTTCTCTTTAATTTATTTACATTTTGGATGTCACATATAAGAGAAACAAGGTGACATTTATGATTGTATATCGGATTGTATATCGGATATATTTCCCCTAACATAATGGTCTCAAGGTGCATTCATTTTCCTACAAGTGAGTCAGTCCTTTTCACGGTTCTGTAGCACTCCAGCGCGTGTAAAGCCCACATGCTTTTATTCATTCCACTGTTTATGGATGGATGAGCTACTTCCAAGATTTAGTGCTAATCTGTTGTGAGGCAATAAACATGGGTGTGCACTTATATCTTTGAGAAGAGAACTGGAACAGGAATAGCAGGGTCAAACAGAATTTTTTTCCTTTTTTTAAAATCTTATATTTATTTACTTATTTTATTAACTCATTTATTTGGTACAGGGTCTTGCTATTCAGCTCATACTCATAGTGATCCTCCTGTCTCAGCCTCCCCAGTGATGGGATTACAGGCTTAAGTGAACATGCCCAATTTTGGTGACCAGTATGGCATGCAGTCCCGGGGATTGAACTGGGTCCTTGTGCTTACCAGGCAGGTGCTTAGACCTGTGAGCTATATCCCCAACCTCAAACATAATTTCTATTTTGTAGTCTTTCACATAATTTCCACACAGAGCTCCATAGTGGTTATACTAGGTTACATTGCACCAACAAACTAGAAGTGTTCATTTTTCCCCCACAGCCTTGCCAACATTCGCTATTTTTTGATTCCTTGATAGCAGCCATTTTTTTAAATAAAATGGAAACAATATTGTTTTAATTTGCATTTTTCTTCAGGCTGGTGACATTGAAAATTTCTTCATCTGTGTCTTGGCCATTCATTCATTTTCTGAGAACTCTGTGTTCATCTCAATTGTCCAGCTTTGATTGGATCATTTATTTAGGTCTAATTTTAAAATTTTTGATATATTTTCAGTATTATTCTTCTATTTGAGGAATATGTAGCAAAGATTTTGTCTCATCCTATAGTTATCTTTTTACTCTTTTGCTTGATTACTGAAGAAGTGTTTTAATTTCATAAAATCTCTTTTATAGTCATTTGTGGTACAGTGGAGGTTCTGTTCCAAAAGTCTTTTTGCCTATTTCTTGAAAATTTTTACCTATCTATTATCTTTCAGCAGATTAAGTGCTTGTGTTTTAATACTCAGGCTTTTGATCCATTTTTATTTTATTCTACTGCATGGTGAGAAATATGAGATTGGACTTGAAGTTCTCATGTGTGGATCCTGTTCTCCCAGTGCCATGTGTTGATGAGGTTGTCTTTCCACCAGCAAATGTGTCTGTCCACTTCAGCTACAGTCTACATCAAGATAAGGACCAAAGCCAAATGTACCAGCTGCAAAGCTTCAAGGTTTCCCAGCCCTTCCAGGGTCTTCGTGGAAGTGACAGAACCTGGACTCCTCCCCAAGGGCCCATCTTCATATCTGTGGCAAAAGATGATAGCAGATGTTTGATAGGGAGGTTTTAAGTTTTGGAGGGGGGGCCCTCCAAAATGATTATGGCACCTTAGCCGCCCCCTTCTCATGCCATAGCCATGAGGAGCAGGCATTGCTCAGCCACTCTGTCCCTTCCGTGATGTACAGCTTCTCCAAAGTCCAACCAGGAGGTCCAGAATCACAGACTGAAATCTGTACATGGTCAGCTAAAACAACAATAACAATAACAACAACAACAACAAAAAGACCTTCTCTTTCTAAATTGATTGTCTCAGATGTTATACTAGAGAGTTGGAAAGCTGTTTCACAGTGAGATCTCCAGTATAACTACTCTTCTTTCTTCATATATTTTTCACAAATTTCATTTGTATTTCTGTTAAAGCTGGCTCCTAGGGGCCGGCCAAATAGCTCAGCAGATTAAATTGACTGCTTAGGCAAACTCAGGAGTGTGAATCTGGTTCAATCCCAGGTGTAGTGTGCCGTGCTGACCCCACCCCTGGGGCGCACTGCGAGGGCGTGATGGCATGTGTCTGTAATCCCAGCTCTTGGGAAGCTGAACACAGGTGGATCACTATGAGTCCGATCTGTGTAGTGAGACCCTGTTGACCCTGTAGACCTTGTCCTAAATACACTTTTAAAAAAATCTAGTTCTTTTTGCTCCTCAAAACAATGCTAATACATCCTAAGGGACAATAGCATCATTAAGTGATTGGATTATTCTAAAATCCAGAAAACTAACTACCATGAAGGGGGACAGGAGTTTTCCCAGGACGCTTCACACAGCAATTCATGTCTCCTGCTCGAGGTGATGATGGCACAGAGGGCCTTTGTTTCTAAATATTCTGCATGCAAACTAACGGTCCTAGAATTAGACAGTGTGCTCCCTGCCTCCAGCCCACCCTCAAGACAGCTAGAAAATATCTATAATCTGTTTCTTACTTTTGTTGAAAATTCTCCTCCAAAACTACCATTATCCCCTAAATGTAAAGTAGAAGAGAGAATGAAAATTGTGATTACAGGGACAGTTTATATAATATACTATTATATTATTGCTGGCTCTTGGAACATCTTTCAAAGTAAATACAAACGGCTCCGTTGTAACATTCTCCGAAACCTTTGTGCAGTCACAAGGGGCCTCCCAGCTCCACCATGTCAACTCATTGGCTGCTGTAGTGGAAGACAGCAGGCTGGGGTTATACTGTAAAGAGGAACAAACTAGCTTCTCTTCCATATTGGACACGACGCAATAAAGAAAATAAAATCAAAGGCACCTGCTCTACGTTTGGATCTGAGCCACTAGAACACGTGCCAAGATGTCTTCTCAGATGGGACAGCAGGCAAAGGCAGGGTGGAGGCAGTAGGAAACAGGGCTCGTGTGTCACGCCAGAGAGGTCGGCCATGTCACCACGCATGAAGGAGCAGCGAGCCCGGCAGATGTCTGATTCTGCAGTCAGGGAAGCAGCCTGAGCAGGAGACACACATCGGGGCCTACGGGGTGAGCCCAGGAGGCAAGGGGTGCAAACGGCTGAAGCCCGGCTGCTGCGATGTGGCAACGAAGCCCAAGGTGCACGGGTCAGCTGATGAGCAGAAACCAAAGCCAGAGCGAGGAGTGGCCACCCAGGAGGAAACTGAGCTGAGAGGACGTCCCACTGTCGCACCATAGCTGAGGAAAATCTTTGCTGTTTAACAATATAAAATTAGAGCCCACGGAGGTGGCTCAGCTGCCTAACGCGCCTGCTTAGGCAAGCTGGGGCAAGCACAGGGACTGAGGCTCCCATCCCTGCACCACACGCTGCGCCAGCCAGGCCCGCACAGTGGGCTGAGCCTCACAGACTCAGGAGTCCCGGTGCGAAGTGAAAGCCTGTAACAACCACATACATTACATTTTTTTAAAAGTAAACTTAAAATGCTAATTGAAAGAAAGTTTTTTGTTAGGGCAGCTTGTAGTAAATGATCTAACGCTTTCCCTTCTAGCATCACAGCCCTTCTTGCAGGACAAGAGCTGGGCACGCTCTTACGCAAAGCAGGTATCTGCTGCTCTGTGCTGGCCAAGTTTACAGGGTCTAAAGAAGATGGGGTGTGACCCTTCAAAATGCCTTTAAATATTTTCTCTGCCTTACTGTGACCTAATTTCACTGTTTATCTTTCTTATCGCAATGTACTGAAACTTGGAGGAAACTCACACCTGCCCTGTCTCACTGCTTTCATTCTTCATGTAGGAAACGTTCTCATAGAGAAGTTCGGTGCACGGTTAATTACGTCGCGCGTCACACTTCTCTCTGCTCAGCGGAGCATTTATTTGAACACAGGGTCACGCCCCGCCCAGCCTCGAGCTTGCACAGCCCGGGGACCCTCCGCACACCACAGAAGCGCTGCTCCCTCCTGGGCGCACGTTCTCTAGCTACAAACTTCCAGCTCTGCTCTCGCTCCCTCCCACCCCTCAGCGTATCTGGTAGCAGCCACACAAGGAAATACACAGAAACAACATTTCAAATACCACACTGTCACGGTATAAAACGATTCCTACAGATATTTGCTCTGTTACATATTAGGCCTTCTTTTTGCTTCCAACACGGCTCTTTTTATACTAGAATAGGTTTTGCAATAATCTTGACGTTTTTAAAATAGAGTATTAAAATTATTTATATGAATGACCAACTTTGGGGCAAGCTCTTAAACTTGACCTCCAAGGGAAATGTCTCTCACGCGTCACCTTGTTCCGGTCCCTGTAGCAGGGACTCCAAGGACATAGGCAGCTGGTAAGTACCTCATTTAGGCCATCACACTCAAGACCACGCTGGTCGTATGAAAACCGTACCTCACCGGAGCAGACAGAAGGCTGCCGTCACTAATTCCTCTCCGTGCAGACTCCAGCTCCCAAACCACACTGGAGCATCACCTTCTGACTGTCTATACACAGTTACCATTTCTACAAGAAAATGATGTATGAACTTAGAGCTTGTATCTTCCTTTTTTCAATTTTTATTAATTTGATGGGAAAGAAATAACAATGAGACAGTTTCAAAACAAGTTGGTAGGACAGTTGTAATAATTAATACATTGCATATTGTTGTCTTCATAGTAGTTATTCACAGTACAAGATGCAGACATGATCTCTTGTCTAAACAATATTAGTACAAATCTTTCTTTTTATTGAACTGAGGAAAAGTAGCTGTATATCTATCCTAACTATTTTGTATACATATATTTTTTTTCCACTACAAAATGGTCCTTCATTTATATCCCCCGTTTTTGTTTTGTTTCATCAGAGATGGGTGTTCCATTGCTGTTAGAGAAGTTGTATTTGGAGTAGTCTTTAAAGGACCTTTTCACACTTGATGCCCATTGAAATATTGTGGGTACTCAAATTCAGCAAAACAGTCCAATATAGTCCAATAATCCATAATAGTAGTGCGTTATCAGAACTGGCAATTGTTAGAAGTTGCTGGCTTGAGCCTTTTACAGCTCAGCATATTAATATGGCATCACTTTCTATACCTTGTGGTTATACTTTTCTGCTAGATGGTTAAGATCAAGTTAAAGCAAGACCCATACAACTAAAAATGTAACTTTTGTATCTGAAAAAGTCAGTCAAATCCCCTCAGACTTTACCCTGAAATCCTGTACAGCAGTTTGTAGATCTTTTGACTGTGTCAGCCATCTGAATGAGTCACGGCCATTGCTTGATCAATTTGCTCTCTGTAAAAACCTGAGACAATGTTTTCTCTCCATGTGACTCTCCTTAGGCACACATAATCGATCACTTTCCTCTGTGGCTCCATAATCTCCTTAATCAGAAAGTTTGGTACACAACTGAGTTTCAGGATGTCACAGCACAGGTTCTTTTATGTTCTGAGTCCCCAATGACCTTGAAGGGCTAGGGCCAGAATATTGGCTATCCTTGTAGCTCCTCTTTTTCTCAAATTTTTGGTCTGCAAACTACAGCTGTTAACCCTCCAGAAGAGAAGCTTAAAGATACTATTACCCTGTAATAGAGGCAGTTGAGCTTAACATCACTATCTGTCTGAATATCAAACTCCTTAGAGATAACATGAAACTGCTATTTTCCAACAACCATGGATATTCTAAACTTTAAATCCCAGGGCTGGCCTAATACCTCAGCAGATTAAAGCACCTGCAAGCAGGCACAGGAGATGGGGTTCAATCCACAGGCCTGCTGTGCCGGGCCTGCCCCCAGGGTCCTTTGAGATGGCAATTGAGACTGGGCATGGTGGTGTGCACCTGTAATCCCAGCACTTGGGAGGCTGTAAACAGGAGAATTACTATGAGTTTGATCTAGTAGTGAGATCCTGAACACCCTGTAGACCTTTACCAAAAAATACAGAAAAAAACCCTTTAAATCCCTATAGAATATGAGAGAAAAAATTGCACATTTTTACCCGGAAATTTAGAAATCAAAGCATATATAATATTGTAGCAGGACAATCTTATGACAGTTTTTTCTTGTCTCTTCTTTTATTACTTTTTTTTAGTGTTTGTATCCTCTGTTAAGTTTATGTTTATATTATCCTAGACGCAGTCCTAGCCCAGGCCCGGTGAGTGTGTGGGAGAGCTTTCAGCTACCCTGCACCAGCGCAACCTACTGGTTCCAGTCCAGGCGCACCCCGGGTGAGACCCTCTTACACCCCCTTGGAATGCCTCCCACCACTCCGCAGCACCTCCCCTACCCTGCCTGCCCAGTAGGAATTTCTGCCACATTGCGGGAACCCCCAGATCCAATCATAGTCCAGGCCCAGTGAGTGTGTGGGAGAGCTGCCTCTCCCTCCTACTCCAACTTGTCCCCTCCAGACTCAGCTCAGGCCTGGCATACAGGCCTGGGGTGAAACTCTGCAGCTGCAATCCCTGCAGAGTGTAGGGGACAGAACCACCCAGCTAATCCAGGAGCAGAACATCTTGCCAGCGGGGCACAACAGGTTCATCCCCAAGGGCAGCAGTAGGAAGGAGCTAACCACAGCAGCCAGATCCAAGCCAAGCACAGCTGGATAAATCCAGACTTTGTAGATTTGCACCTGAACTTCAGTAGGTGCTAAGGTTATAACTGCAACAAAGATCTACAACAAAGGTCAGAAGACAGTGCTACACAAAATGATAATGAGAAGGAGCAAAATTCACTCTCAGAACTCAAGCCCATCCATAACAAGTGCAGAGGACACTAACACAGAACAAATTGGGAATCACACAGCTGAAAGCAAAAAATCAATGGCTTCTGAAATAAAGAAACAGCTGCAGAAAGGTATAGAGGAACTCAGATTGGAAATGAAAAAAGAAATCCCTGAATTAATAACATCTGCAGTAAGGAATCAAATACAGAAAATTATGGCAGAAACCCAATGCCCACCCAGAACAAATGCAGAGGACACTAGCTCAGCTCAAATGTATGAATTAATAGCATCGATAGTAAATAAGTAACAGCAGAAGGTGATAGAGGAACTCAGAGCAGAATTCTTTTCTGAAATAGAAAAAGGACTCTCAGAACTCATAGCATCTGAAGTAAAGAATCAACTACAGAAACATAGGGAGGAAAACCAATCTGAAAAAGACACTGCAGTAATAGAATTTATAACTGCCTCTAAAGAAGACATTGATTAAAAAAAATAGAGGAGATTAGAAAAATGATGGATTCCTTGAATGAGCAATACAGGAAAGAAATAGATCACATGAAGCAGAGTTAAAGAGATATAGAGGAAATTAAAATCTCAATCACAACTTGCAAAACCGTTTAAGTGAAAGTGAAGACAGAGTTTCAGATCTAGAAGAATGCTGGTGCAGCTAGTGAAAAGATAAGAAAGGATTTCTTAAAAACAATGAGGATGCAGGAAAGAATAATCCATCACCTGCAAGATGATGCAAAGATGAACAATGTGAGACTAATAGGCATCAATGAGAAAGAAGGAGTCAATACATATGACATTAAAAAAATATGGGCAGAAGTAATAGCAGAAAACTTCCCAAATATGAGGAAACAATCTGACATCCGAAGCATACAGAATGCCAAGTAACCTCAACCCAATTAAAAACACACCGAGACATATAATAGTCAAGATCCCAGAAATTCAGCACAAAAATAATATACTGAAAGCTGCTAGAGAAAAGAAGCAGATCACATTCAAAGGAAAACCCATCAGAATTACAGCCGAGTTCTCTTCACAAACCATGAAGGCCAGAAGAGCATGGAGCAGAGTACTTCAAGTCCTCTATGAAAACAAATTCAACCCAGACTACTATACTCTGCAAAACTCTCTTTCAAGTTTGATGGAGAAGTGAAATACTTTCATGACAAAGAACAGCTAACGAATTTTATGATGACAAAGCCAACCCTACACAGGCTACTGAAAGATGTTCTAGAGAGGGACCAAAATGATCAGAACTTCATGAATGAGATCAGAAGCATCCAACTAAATAGGGCAAGCAATTAAACACAGGAGAAAAAGGAGTAAACAACAACAGGTAAATAACATGTCAATCTTAAGTCAATACATCTCAATTATAACCATCAATGTAAATGGACTCAATTCACCAATTAAGAGAAGTAGACTGGCACAGTGAATTAGAAAACAAATTCCAACAATATGCTGTATACAAGAAACACATTTAACTCATACAGACATTCATAGGCTGAAAGTCAAAGGATGGAACATAATACTACATGCCCCAGCACCTCAGAAAAAAGCAGGGGTAGTAATCCTATTCTCAGACAGTCTCAACTTCAAACCAACAATGATCAAGCGAAATAAAGCAGGCCACTATATACTGGTTAGGGGAAAAATTCAAGAGGAAGAGGTAACACTCATAAACATGTATGCACCAAACATGGGAGCACCCAACTACATATGATATTATCCTATTCAGCACTGACTTAAGATGTAAAAGACCTCACACATTCATCCTAGGAAGATGCTGTCACACTTAGAAATTGGAATTTTTTTGTGCTATTTCTATTTTCCTCCAAATAGCTAAGAGACAGAATTTATGTTCTATTAAAAATATTTTTATTTTTGTTTACACAGGTAAAATTTACATACCTTACAAGCCACCTGTTTGGTGTACATTTGTGCCAGGCTTTGGAAATGCATGGCTGTGTCTCCACAGCTATATTCAGGTTACAGGACAGATCCAGCACCTCGGACATTTCCTGGGTGCCCAGAAGCCCTGTCTACTCAATCGTCCCTCATCCCGGACAGAACTAAACTGCACAGCCGCCTGCCCTGCAGTAAAGAGGCAGGTTTTCTTGAAGATCTGAGTCCATGTTTCCTCAAAGGTGGAAGACTATAGAGTCTGGACAACTGCTCCTGTTGAAGACACACGCTGTTATTTTCTATTGCTTGTAGAATGCATATGGGGTATTGCTAATGCTCAGATCCATGTGTACTCTCAGGAGATGCAAAGTCCTCGCCAGAACACCACTGCATTTCACTTGACACACCACCCATGTGCTTCATAGACAACACAGAGCATCTCTACTTCTGTTGTGGGCATCATAGTCCAAGCAAGCTAGGAAATGGCATTTTCAGCCTGTCATCCCCACACTCAGGAGGCTGATTCAGAAAGATCACTTCAAGTTCAAGGCCAATCCAGTCAAATCGAGTCCAGCTGGGACTACATAGCAAGACTCTATGTCAAAAATAAAATCATTTTCATGCAGACAACTTGAAGGTACTTCAGGGATCTCAAATGGTTTCAAATGGTGTATGGGACCCTTGCTCCCTCCTGTATCTCTCTGACCCAAACTAGATGCTCAATTCCTTTGTACTTTGAACACATTCATGGGTTCAGTTAGCACCTGGTTTCCAAGGAGACCCAAAGTTATCCTCCACCAAACATAGAATTTTATTAGTGAAATCAAGATGTGAAGGATGAAGAGTATGTGCTACTAAATGCAGTTATGCTTATCATGAAAGATAAGTATGTTTTCTTAGTAGCCACATTTGAAAAGCACATAGGGATACTCAGAGAAAAATGTCACCATGGAACAAGTGCCAGAGAAATGGCATGCTGCTTACTCTGGAGAAGAAGGAAAAGGCCACCAGCCAAGGAGTGTAAGAAACTCAAGATATAAGAAGGCAACAGCCAGGTTCCATTGAAGAGCACATAAAGGGCGAGCAGCCTGGCAATAGGTTGACTTTAGCTCACTGAGGCCATTAGCTTTTGTCCTGCACACCTATAAAGTAATGAATTTCTTTTTCATTTAAGGGTGTGAGTTTGTAAATTATTATAAAAGAATATTAATACATACATGTTTGCTGTATTTTCCTATAGCAAAGGATCTAGGAAACACAGAGCTCCTTTATATTCTACTAGGGACTATAAAATCTTCCGTGCATAGAGTGGGCACAATCTCTCAGGCAGCAGGAGGAAGTGTCAAGCCCTGGGCCCTGTGGGGAGCAAGCAGCTGGGGAGACCCAAGGGGAAGTTTTTGTTCGAGGATGAATCACTGTGGGAGGGATATCATAAACTTGCTGACAGTAATAGTCGCCCACATCTTCTGCTTGGACATTTTTTATGGTGAGAGTGAAATCCGTCCCAGACCCACTGCCACTGAACCGGTCTGGGACCCCAGACTCCCGTGTGGATGCGTAGTAGATGAGCAGTCTGGGAGACTGTCCTGGTTTCTGCTGGTACCAGGATAAGTAATTCTTGTTGTCATCACTATCTAGAAGACTCTGGCTGGCCTTGCAGCGGATGGTGGCACTCTCTCCAGGAGACACAGTCAGGGACCTTGGAGACTGGGTCACCACAATGTCACCGCAGACACCTGCAATCAGGAATGCATGTTGATTATATAAGCACACATACACACACTATTTATCTTTTAAAAATTTTGAAAGAAATCCTTTAAAATGTTGCTGCAAATGCTTTTTTTGATTAGAATATATTCAGGTCATATTACTTTGCATTGCATTTTAAAGTTACATCATTGAATCTACAAAGATTCCACTCTAAGGGACTTTGCATCTGTTCATTTTCTCACCAGAGACGCAGAGCAAGAGGCACGCGAACACCTGGGTCTGCGACATCATCTTGCTGCCCCTGACTCCCCGATGGAGCTCAGATCTCCTAGCAAAGACCTCGTTTATAAAGTCTGAGAAGTCGGGCTTGTCCTGGAGGCACCTATGAAAGTTCATTAGCTAATAGGGAAGCAAATTTCATGGGCATTGAGGTATGAAAGTGACTGATTAAATCAAAAGCTAAATATATCAACACAGAAAGTGTACTTGGGTGACAACAAGACCACAGATGTTCATTCAAATACTCTAGGATCACTTTAGAAGTTTCAAAAATTACAAACTCCAGATGGTCTTAGTAAGGATGTTAATCTCAAAGAAAAGCAACGAAATGGATTGTATATTGCAGGAATAATAGGCTGCCTAGTTCTTTCCAACACAATTACATAACAACACATGCAGAGAAAAGAATATAAAATATAAAACCAAGGTAAGAGGGGAAAGAGGGAAGAAAGAAGGGAAAGACAAAATGAAAATGACAACTTCTAAGAAAATTTGTTTTCTATGACCAAAAAATGACTTTTCCACAGCCACATTTATCCTGAAGCTGAGCCTAGGACATTGGTCATGACTGAGCTCCTTCTCCAGGATGTGTGGACCACAAAACAAGATGACAGACCTAGAACTCACCCGATGAGGGATCCTGGCAGCCTCTAATCTGGGGGCAAGCAGGAATACCTGTGAGAGTGGAACAAAGATGAACAGACAACTCCTCTGTCCACAACTACCAGGACCTGAAAAGAAGGGTCAGAGGAAATTGAGAAATGAGAGAGAAAAAGATTTAATTCAGAAATAGTGGCTGCAGAGCAACACTGCCTAAGTTTACTCTGAAAACACCTGATTTAGAGAACATAGAAATCAACAGTCATGAAATTAGTGTAAAACAGCATTGTCAATGATTAGCTACCAAAGTAAAACCTCCTTGAAGGAAGACACTCCTAATTCTCCAAGAAATCTTACAAAAAATTTTTCAAGGGCCCGTAGGCCAGAAATTAAGATTCACAACTTTGCAACACATAAAGATAATTTGAGTATGAATGAAAAAAAACACAAATTATACAGCAAGGAGACCTTTCTAGGTATCAGACTGCAATCATGATATTTTTTAAAAAAGAATTTAAAAATGTACAATTTAAAATACATTATTAAAATAAAATACAATAAATTATAGTAATATAGATATATTCAAAGGATAGGAAGCTAAAAATTTTAAGTCAGCTGGATAAAATTTATATCTCAGTGTATTTCATACCCAACAGAAATTATTTAATTGATCTTGAAGTGTTATCAGCAATCCAGAAATACTTCCTATCATACATGTTCTCATTTTTCCTATGAATCAATTTGATTCCATCCTATATTTTCTTTTTTTTTTAATTTTATTTATTTGTGTGTGTGTGTGTGTGTGTGTGTGTGTGTGGCCAGCTCAGCCCACCAGGGGGCAGGGCTGGCTGGCATGTGGTGCTGGGGGATTGAACCGTGGTCCCTGTGCTTTGCCAAGCCCTTTCTAAGTAGGTGCTTTAGACCACTGAGCCATCTCACCAGCCCTCCATCCTATATTTTCCTGAAATAATTTTTGCATGTTTCCTTATATAGAAAAATTACTAACATCAATTATTGCAATCCATTCAGAAATTGCATAAGATTACTAGGATAACACAATACAAGATAGAGATGAAATAGCACAAGATGATTTCCAGAGAGATGAACATGCATAAAGATTTAATCCAATTTCCATAGTCTCCAAGACCACTTCCCAATTTAACAAAGCAAAAAGTGTCTGTCCCCATTCTGTTTCATCTCAGCCTAAATACCCATGTTGGTTCCTAGTAGTAATCACCACGGAATGTGGCCAGTATTCACAGTGCACATATGCACTACCCAAATGAGTCCCATAGACCAAAGCAGATCATCAACATTTTTAAAAAACAATTCTATCCTGGATGCAAAACCCTTCTGAATATCCAGAGCAGCAACAGGTGCATCTTTCCTTATGCACGTAACTATATCCATCAGTTTGTGTGCAGGCTACAAGGTCCTGTGGGGATCCCCATCGCAGGTTCCTCCTTCAGACTTGATCGTCTCATAATGCCTATGTGGGCAATATGCCTCTTCTTTGTCACAGTTTCCCCCCACTGTGTCTGGACATAGTGCAGCCCAGACTGAACTGGGATCATGTCAGGGTTTTCAACCTCACATTCACAGGAGTACTGACTGATTGTTCATTGTTGGACTTCTCAAGCAGGGATGGAATGTTTTGCTGGGTAAGCCTTCTCCTTCCAAAAGCAGGGATTCCATATTTTACATATTGGGACAAGAAAACCCTCAGTCTGCTGAGCACAGGGAAGTTGCAGAGAAGTAAGCACAGCCTGTCTGAGTCCCATAGCATCAAATTGTGGGCTTTTGAGGATGGAGTTACAGAGGTGCCCCCTTTATTCTTCTGGGTTGAGAGGTGTTGCCAGTCATCCAATGGAAGCTGCTGACAGGAGCAGTGTCACTTGGAGCAGTGTCACTTGGAGCAGTGGGTACCTTGCAGTGGGTTGGCTGGAAACCTCTTTTGCTTGAGCCATTGAGAACTCCGAGGTGTACAAGATCTGGGTGGTAGAAGAGCTAGTGGGGCTTGAGCTACCCACTATTTTATTTGTCAGTGATGAATCCATAGCCGAGAACCTGGAATGTCATGGGGAGCCAAATTGGGGGATGACTACCTCCATCAATGTGTTCGTCATCTCTCTGGAGGTCTCAGTTTTTGTTAGCATGGACTCTACCCATCCTGAGTAGGTGCAAATAAGCACCAACAAATACTGTCCATTTCCTGTCATAGGCTTGATTTTGTTGCAATCCACTTCCATGTCCTCAAAAGGGAGGGTTCCCTGTTGGGGGATGCCTAGCTCCCATTGCGAGTGAGAAAGTAGGTTTCTATTAGTACAAGTCACACATTTACTGGCCACAGATGCACACAGGGTTACAAAGTCTAGATATATAAACTAGTGGTCAAGCCATTCTGCGATAGCTGTCTGGCCCAAATGGGCTTTGCTATGTAGTTGTTGAAATGCAAAATGTCCCATTGCTCTGATAGGAGCACTCTTCCTCCTGGCAAAATTTGCCATCCATTTCTTTCTCATCCTCCTTCTGACTTGGCCTGCATTATCTCTGTCTCTAAGTACTTCAGTGGTCAGAGAAGCAGCGCCACCAAACTTGTGCCTCTCTCCTGGTAGATGGCACAAAAGTACATGGAAAGTGGCAGGAGACCAGGAGTCTGAGAAAACATTTACCCTCTTGTTTTGCCCTATCTCCAAGGCCCTAGTAAAAGCAATCAATTTGGCCCTTGGGCTGAAGCACCAGAAGGCAATGCTCCTGACTGGACAGTTGGTTCCCGAGCCACAGTGGCTGTTCCTGTCTTCCGGATCCCACCCAATACCATACTGATGACATCTGAGAACAAGATGAGCTCAGGGTCCTCAAGAGCTGGGTCATGCAGGTGAGGTCTTGAAGAATAAACAGCCTCAAAAAGCTTCTATACAATCATGTTTCAGGGGTTCCAACAACACTGGCAAAAGAGAAACAGGGTTAATGGCCTGCAAGTTCTGCAAGAATGAAATGTAAGTCTTCAAGAAGGGCTCCTTGGTACAAAACCAGGTTGGTAGCAAACAGCCACTTTCCACCAGGGCAGTGCAGCAGCAGCATCTGCACTTATTGTGGCACAAACACACTCAGCATCTGTCCTTGAGTCAACTTATCAGCCTCTTGAAAGTGATCGATGATGTAGAATGTGCCTAAGGAGAATCACATGGAGAGAAAACATTCTCTCAGGCTTTCACAGAGAGCACATTGGCCAAGCAATGGCCGTGACTCATCTACATGGCTGACACTGACAAAGGTTCTACAATCTGAGGTACAGGTTCTCAGGATAAATCCTGAGGGGATTTCACTGACCTTATCAGACCCAAAAGCTACAACTCTTGCTGTATAGGTCCTGCTTTACCTTGGTTGGACCTCATCCAGCAAAAAAGTATGAAAACGAAATATAAGAAGTAAAGCCATGCTGTTATGCTGAGCTGTAGGGGACTCAGGTCAACAATTTCTGACACTGCCAGTCAAGCAGAAGACCCAATACTATTATGGGCTACTGGACTCTTTTAGAATATTTTGCTGAGTTTACACACCTATAATATTCAAATAACAGAACTTAACAAAAAAAGGGGATGCAAATGAATGTACATTTTGTATTCAAAGTGGTTAGGATAGATATATAGTTACGTTCTCCTAATGAATAGAGAGATTTGTGCTAATGGTGTTTGTAAATAGGATATCATGTCCGCATCTTATACAGCAATTAACCATTAGGAAGAATGTATGCAATGTGTTTTATTATTGAAACTGTCCTAACAATTTGATTTGAAACTGTCTCATTGCTATTTGTTTCTCAATAAAATTATGGAAAAAAATTATCAGCCTCTTCACCAAGACAGCAACTGCAACCATGGCCCACAAGACAGATAGCCAACCAGCTGCCATGTAGTCCAGTTTCTTAAATAGGTAAACCATAGGGCACCCCCATGGTCCCAAGATCTGAGTCAAAACTCCCTTTGCAGCTCCTTCTGTCTCATGAAAAAACACCTGGAAGGACTTAGCGATATCTGGCAAGGCCAGAGCTAGGGCCAAAGCAGCTCTTTAATTCCTCAAACACGTTTTGCCATTTTCAAACTTCCAGTCCAGGAGATGGTTATTATTCCCTCCAGGGGTTCATATAAAGGTTTAGCAGTAGTAGCCAAATGTGGTACCCACAGATGGCTATACCTCACTGTACCCAAGAATTCACGTCATTCCTTTGGGGGTTTTGGCTCTTTCAACCCTTGAATAGTTTAGGTCTGAAAAGTTGAGAATGAATGAATCCCTCCCTTTAAGGTGATCCCAAGGAATTTCATAGTTTGGACTCATATCTGAGCCTTTTTCTTACAGACCCAATACCCCATGTTCTGTAACTGCTCTAACAGCCTTTTTGTCTCCCATGTCACATAATTGCTGGGTCTCAGTGACCAGCAACAAAATTGTCTACACACTGCAAGAGGGAAATTTAGGATTGTTTTCACCAAACAGTACCAGATCTTTTGATAAATCTTCCCCCAAAATAGTTGGTGAGTTCTTAAATCCTTGAGGATGTCATGTCCATATCAACTGGCACTTACATCACCCCTCTAGATCCTCATATTAAAAGGGGAACAATTCCTGGATGCAATTGACAAGGGGACACAAAAGAACTCATCCTTCAAACCCAGTGCAGTATGCCAGACCTGGCTAGATGGAAGCAGGCTTAACAGGATGTAAAGGTTAGGCACAGAAGGGAGTAGGGTCACAGCTAAGGCATTTATAGCCCTTAAGTCTTGAATGGGCCAATATCCATTTTGTCCTGAGCTTTCAAACTGAAAGGAAAAGAGGATTCCAGGGGGACTGACATTCCTTCAATATCACTGCCTTGAGGAGTCTTTGGATCTGGGCTTTTATACCTTTCCTGCATTCCATGACCATAAGATATTGCCTTTTGGGGTTTTGGTTCTTTCAACCCTTGACTAGTTTAGGTCTGGAGAGTTGAGAATGAATGAATCCCTCCCTTTAAGGTGATCCCAAGGAATTTCAGAGTTTGGACCCATATCTGAGCCTTTTTCTTAGAGACCTTCACAGGAGAAACTTGGGGTATGATGCCGGTGGGTCATCCTCAGCCCAAACCTGAAATATAATCTGATTCCATTAGGGGAGAGTCTGTGGCACCTCAGATTGCTCAACACAGTGGCAACTATCAGCTAGTATTCTCCTTGAAGAAGAAAAGACACAGTTGAGACACCAGTTTCCACGGGGCATTTGCTACTCCTGCAAGTAGCAACAGCAGGCCCTTCTGAGGAAAAATAAATTGGAGCACACACCTTTTAAAGGAGATCTCAGCCCAGTGGAGAGAACGGCAGCCTGGCATTAACAGGAATGAGTGCTAACTTCTTGTTTTCCTAGTTGAACCTGTTGAGGCTCACAGAAAGAATATGAGGAGGTCTGGCAAGTCACACCCTGAGCCTGTATACTGCAGCCTAGAGACTGGGACAATCAGAGGAATAACTGCATATAAGTCTCCCTCTGTATCAAGCAGGAGACTTGGGGGTTTTCCTCCAGTCTTTGCTGTTAGCCTGGTTTCCCTTGCACTGAGGCACAAGGACCCACGCCCCCGCCGATCTGACTCATGCACCGCATCCACCACAAACTCATCCTTTTTCTCCCTTCTCACAAATCAGTTTTGGACACTCTTTCCTAAAATGACCCTTTTCCTTCCAGCATCTACACTGATTCAGTCCTGGGACATGCATCAACCTCACCCCCATCTATTCCTTTCTCCGTGACCTCCAAGTCTAAGCTGAGCTTGCTTCCTACACATACCAGACATCACTTTCCTCTTTGCCTGTCTATATTTGCACTCTGCATCATCTCTGTTTTGAAACACCTTCTGAACTGTCTCCACTAGTTCTGAGAAGTGTATCCATGCAAATCCCTCCAACTTCTGTAGCTTGGCATGTATATCAGGGCCAACTGAGTTGCAAAGGTCAAATTAAAGGTCAAGCGTGCTCAGGTCCCTCTGAGGCGAATGGAGTGTGTATTCAATATACCTCCATGAGATCTTCAAGGAAAACTATGGACTCTGACTCAGTCCCTGATATACCTCTGATACTGTGTGTAAGTTAGTGGGGTGACAACCCAGCATACAAGAGCCCTTTCCTCAGAGCAGTGTGAAGATCCCTTAAAGTTTTCATTCCATCCTCTGTAATTCCCTTGGGCTTCTCCCTGGGCCAGATGCAGGCTACCACTGGCTCTACTTCCTGAGTTGTTCCTGGTTTCTAATCTCACCTGTTCCTCTGCTGTCCTTTGAATTCTATTTCTCTCATCTGCCTTAAACAAAGTCAAGACAATTTGTTGACACTCATCCCAAGTGGGGTAGTATGTCCTAAACACTGATTCTAAAGAGCCAAATAAAGCACATGGCTGCTCCATGAATGAGGGATTCTGGTTTCTCCAGAATATATAAAATCATTAGTAGAAAAAGGGACATACACTGAGGTGGAGTGGAGGTTCCCTCCTTGCTCTACCAGCATTGCCTCTTAGGGGCAGAACGGAAACAGGGTCAGAAATTTCCATGTCCTCCCTCCCCACAGGAGCAGGGCAGGGTGGGCTTTGAGGCACAGTGTAGGTTCCCTGAATCCTGTCACTCAGTGGAGGGCCTGTAGTGACTCCCCATCCTGCTCATGTGGGTTTAGTCCCTCTTCAGGAGCCCCCACTCTGGGAACATGAGGTGGTGGTGCCACAGCACTCAGGATGAGGTGGTCGTCTTCCTCTGGGAGTGAAGGCAGAATAGGGGATTTGGACACTAAAGATTTATCTGTGACAACCAGTACACAACCAGGGATTCTATGCACACATATCCTGAGCCATTGAGACAACATTTGAAACTCATAGAGCCAAGAAGTCTATGTAAGGAAACTGATCTTGGTGCCCCCCGCATCCCTGGAACTACTTCCAAAGCAGTAAAGGAGTTCCAAGTGGCAGGAAGGGCAGCAGCAGGACAAGGAGAACTCCTCCAGCCCTGAACACTGATTCCATTGTGACCTCAGGGTGCAGACACATCCAGGACCCAGGACACACTGGGGAAGACAAATCACACAATTCGGAGAGACAAAGAAAAACAACAGGGGGCCAGGGAGATAGCTCAGTAGAATAAGCGTTTGCTTGGCAAGCGCAAGGGCCTGAGTTCAATCCCTAGTTCCACAAAAAAAAAAGACAATAATATCTTGGGAAGAAATTTGATTCTCTCAGACCTATCTTACACTAATTCCAAAGCTTTTGAATGGTTTAACCCAGAACAAATGCAGAGGTCATCTTGGCTAACAAAATGACCAAGCATAGCAAGCCTCTTAGGACTCCCCTGAGAGAAACAACATCCACTGGGGATCTTGCTAGAGGGAAATAACAACGAACAAAATACAGCCCCCGTGGGGACAGGGCCCTTTTGATCAAAAGCCAGTTTAGGATTCAGAATGAGAGCCAGGTAGCGCTTTCCTGGTGTTGGAGAGTGTGACCCCTGTTGTCTCCACTAGTTCTGAGAAGTGTATCCATGCAAATCCCTCCAACTTCTGTAGCTTGGCATGTATATCAGGGCCAATTGAGTTGCAAAGGTCAAATTAAAGGTCAAGCATGCTCAGGTCCCTCTGGGGCAAATGGAGTGTGTATTCAATATACCTCCATGAGAGGTATATTCCAGCCTTGGCCACCAAGCCTCAGCCACTTCCAGAGGGTTAGCTGAACTCAGCTTCAGTACCAAACCCCCTTGAAGCAGCCTACTGGAATTGAGGCCTGGACACCCCCCAACACAAGTATCTTACTCCTGGAAAAACCTCACTCAGGACCTCCAAATGAAGCAGTTCAAGATAATTCACAAAAGAGACAAAGGTGGGAAAAAAGAGTTTAATCTAATTTAGTTAGACCAGCCACTGAGACCACTTCTAACAGAAAGTGTCCAGCACTGTTCTTTGTTTCACTTCAACTTAAATATACTTTTTGGCTTCCAGAGTAACTAAGATGGAATGACGACAATTATTGACTCGGGTAGTTAAAGGCTGCTACTGTGCTAGGTCAGGGCCCAGTCATGAGAAATTATAATGTCGCAGAGTTTAACACACTTCTTTATAATTAGTTGTTTTCCTTCTTATCTCTTATGTTTTACAATATTTTAACAAGTGATATAGGGGGAAAATGAAACTCCCTACCTGAAAGATACCTTGGAAGAGTTTGTGTTCTCTAAAACCCAAGAATGGATTTTAGGAACAAATGGAGGTTAAGAGCAGAGTATGTTTGTTGGGAGAAAGAAAGCTCCAGTCTTAGAGAAGGACAGAAGGGGGGCCCTCAAGCGGGTGGTCCCTAGAAAGCTGTTTCTTTCAGGGACATTTATAGTATAAAAAGAGTATGTACTATTGAATACAAAATTATATTCTCCATTAAAGGTAAGTACGTTTTGTTAGGGTCCTCATTTGAAAGCAGATAGGGATATTCACAAAGAAATGTCCCCATGGAACAAGTATCAGGGAGATGGCGTGCTGCTGGCTCTGGAGATGAAGGAAGAGGCCATCAGCAAGGAGCGTGAGAAACGCAAGACACAGGAAGGCAACAGCCGGATTTCATCCCAGAGCACACAAATGGACAGCAGCCTCACAGAGGGTTGACATTAGCTCACTGAGTCCAGTGTTAGGCTTTTTCCTACACAACTACAGATTAATGAATTTCTTTCTCATAAAAGAAATGAGTTTATAAATTTTTTATAAAAGAATACAAAGCTACAACTAGTAATTTGGTTGTCTTTTCCTATAGCAAAGGTTCCAGGAGACATAGAGCTCCTTTACATTCTGCTAAGGTCTGTAGAATCTCTGGGGCACTGAACAGGGTACAGTCTCTCAGGCAGCTGGAGGAAGCGTTCGTGCCCAATGAGGAGCAAGCAGCTGGGGAGGCCTGAAGGGAAGTTTTTGTTCAAGGATGAATCACTGTGGGAGGGTAGCTACGATCCTGCTGACAGTAATAATCAGCAAAATCTTCTGCCTGGACGTTGTTTATGGTGAGAGTGAAATCCGTCCCAGACCCACTGCCACTGAACCGGTCCGGGACACCAGATGCCCGGGTGGATGCCAAGTAGATGAGCAGTCTGGGAGACTGTCCTGGTTTCTGCTGGTACCAGGCTAAGTAGTTGTAACTACCACTTTGAAGACTCTGGCTGGCCTTGCAGTGGATGGTGGCGCTCTCTCCAGCAGACACAGCCAGAGTCCTTGGAGACTGGGTCAGCACAATGTCACTACAGACACCTGCAATCAGGAATGCATGACGTTTAAACACACACACATATGCACATGATATATCCTTTAAAAAATAAGTTAAAGTAAGTCCATTATAATGTTATAGTAAATTAATAGATGCTTGGATCATATCACTTTGCCTTCTATTTTAAAATCATAACTTCAGCTCTACGAAGATACTACCCTAAGTGACATTGGAAATGTGCATTTTCTCACCAGAGACCCAGAGCAGCAGGCACGCGAACACCTGGGTCTGCGACATCATCTTGCTGCCCCTGACTCCCTAGTGGAGCTCAGATCTCCTTCTAAAGGCCTCGTTTATAAAGTCTGAGAAGTTGGGCTCGTCCTCGATGAGCCTATGAAAATTCACTAGCAAACAAGGAAGTAGATTTCACGGGCAATGAGTTATGAAAGTAAACGATTAAATGAAGAGCTAAAAATACCAACATGGAAAGTGTACTGGGTGCCAACGAAAGCACAGTTGAGAATTCAGAAACTCTGAGATTATTTTAAAAGCTCTACAATTATGAACACTACATGGCCTAAGTAAGGACTGTAATCTTAACTGAAAACAATCAAATAGATTGTGTATTACAGGACTAATAGGCCAACTACTCCTTATCAACATAGTTACATAACAAAACATGCTTGAGAGAAGAATATAAAAAATAAAACAAAGGGGGGTCAAAGAGGAAAGGAAAAAGGGAAAAGTAAAAGGAATATGACAACTTCTAAGCAAATTTATATTTTCTACTATTAAAAAACTTTTTGAAAGCCACATTTATCCTGAAGCTGAGCACAGGAAATGGTGGAGCACCTTTCCCCCCAGGGCATGGGCCACAGAGCCGGATGACAGACCCAGAACTCACTCTGCAAGGAATCCTGAAGGCCTCTAATTGAACTGAATCTGGGAAGGCAGGATTCCTCCATGTAAAAATAATCCAAAGATGAGCAGATAATGTCTCTTTCCACAACTGCTGGGAACTGAAAAGAGGAATCAAAGGAAAGGAGAAATGGAGAGAGAGAAAAAGATTTAATTGGGACATAAGGGCTCAGAGCACCTTGGCCAATGTTGACTCTGATTTAGAGAACACAGGAATCAGCAGTCATGAAATTAGTGTAAAATAGCATTTCCAATGATTAGGTACCGAGCTAAAACCTCCTTGAAGGAAGACACTCCCAATTCCCAAAGAAATCTTGTAAATAATTTTTTAAGAGTCCATAGGCAACAAATAAGATTCATGGCTTCCCAGAACAAAAAGATAATTTGATTTTGAATGAAAAAATAAAAGAAATTATGCCGTAGACCATTCTTAGAGGTATCACATTGACAATCATGACACCATTTTTATAAAGAATTTCTAAATGTATAATTTAGAATAAATCATAATAATGATATAGATATGTTCAAAGTATAGGAACTTAAAATTTGAAACAAGATTAATGAGCTGGATATAATTGAAATCTCAGTATATTCCATACCTCATACAAAGTATTTAATTGTACTTCAAATGTTAGCAGCAATCCAGAATTATTTTTGACCCTCAAGTGTGGAGGACCACCTGAGCAGCTCTCCTTGAAAGAAGAGCGACTGTCTCCCTTTTGACTGAGCCTGACCCTATTTCCTCGTATTGTTCTGTACAGAGCTGGCTGGGACTTCTGTTTATCCTTCAGTGGCCTTAAGCAATGTGTATTGGTCTAGCTGAGGTGCTGGTGATAGTCTTTGAAGGTGGCCTGCGTGGTGCGTGTTTCCCTGGTAAACCTGCTGCTCTTTAATGTGAGCTGGATCGAAACAGAACGGCAGAACTAATGCTCTGCGCTGCCAACTAGGATCAAGCCTCAAGACAGAGGCTATGACTTCCTGGGGCTTGAAAGACTACATCAAACCTGAAGCACCAGACCCCCATTAGATGCTATCTCTATGGCATAGCAGTATAATGCAGATTACTTTCTCTGCATATCCTCTCTGCATAGAGTGAAGGTAAATGCAGTCCACCCACCTGGCTCAGCTCATAGTAGTCACCTACTTCCCACAATTCTCAGTCAATCCTCCTCAAGCCACTCCTCCACTGAATAAAACTGGGTGAGGCCCTGGGTTACTCTCTTTGTTCCAGGAAGCCATCTTTGTGGCTGGACTTATAGCCCTTCAACTTCCCAGTGACTGAAAATATAATTTAGTGTCTTTATTTTCACTGTGGGTTGCACTGAAAGTGGTAGATTGGAATCAACCTGATGGGATTCCAATAACGTAACTTTGGGATTATAAATATTGGCTTCTTGGACTGAGACAAGGACCTGGAAGTGACTCCTACACTCAAGCATGTTGTAATTTTTCACTTAATCAATTTGAATCCCATCCTGTATTTTCCCTCAATAGTTTTTGCATTTTTTTCTTCATAGAAAATATTACTAAATTAAATTATTGCAATCCAATTCAAAAATTATATGAGGTGACTAGGATACCATATAACATGAGGAAGTGTATATGTGTGTGTGTGTGTGTGTGTGTGTGTGTGAGAGACAGAGAGAGACAGACAGACAGACAGACAGACAGACAGACAGACAGAGAGAGTATGTTGACTAAGGAATTTTCAAATTTCCATGGCAACAAAACAAAGAATGAGTGAAACTCTAATTTCACTCCTAAGAGGTTTTGCCATCTCCCTGCTCTTTGTTTAAATTCACAACTGGGTTCTTTCTGCTTCACTTGAGGAAATCAGATTTGTTTGCTTTCATTTCACATTTAGTGCTTGTTGAAGTTCAGCAGCAGGAGAACAGGATCTTAAATATCTGGAACAATCAGAGGTGTAAGGACCGGGCCTCTTTCCAGAGGCAGGTGTTTCCCCTGCCTAGTTCTTTTGACTCTAGGCTCTTGCTTATTCAGCTCTTCGACCAGGTTCCTTAAAGCAGGTGTTTTCACAGTAAAAATAAAAATAAACAAAAGCTTTGGCAGTGTTGTTCTGCAGCTTCTTTTCACAATTTTTTCTCTCTCCATTGTCCAATTTCCTTTGATCTCTCTTTCAGTTCCTAGTAGTTGTGGAATAGGAAAGTGTCTGTCTGTCTTTGATTTACACTCCTGTGGAGTCCTGCTGGGCCTTTGCTTAAATTAGAAGCTTCCAGGATTTCTACCTGAGTTCTTTTGACTTGATTGCCCATGATGAGTCTAATCCCAAGGTCTGGGGATAAGATTCCACCTAACACTGGTTCCTAACATTCCTCCAGTGCCCTTGGTAACAGTAGAGGCCGGGAGCTCTTGATTAACTCCACTCCATCACATTAAAGGTAGAAAACTCTGATGATCACCACTTGGGAAGGGAGAGTTGTTCCTTTTTCTCATTAGCAGGGAGGGTGTCCCTTATCCTCCCAGACACTGAACTTGACAAATATATGTATATCCCAGGATCTGCTTGGTAGGAGAGTCGCATGTGCTGTGGCCCTGTACAGGACTGGACTTTCATGATGAGCACTTTCTAAAATCTGCTGCAGACAGTGTGGAATTTATCTCTTTTGGTTGATCTCCCTGCACAAAGTATATTCTAAAGTACTTGGCTCAGATAAGAGGCCTACAATCCTGGCCTTGGCTCCTCCATGTCACCATAGTGAGGAATAGCCATAGTGCTCTCTAGGGAAAATCTTTTTTTCAAATTTAATTAATTTTATTGAGAAAGAAATAGCAATGAGACAATTTCAAAACAGGTTATTTGAACAGTTACAATAATTAATACATTGTAATATATTGTTGTCTTCATAGTAGTTATTCACAGTACAAGATGCAGACATGATATCTTGTACTATTAGTACATTATTAGTACAAACCTTTCTTTTCATTGAACTAATAAAAAGTAGCTGCATATCTATCCTAAGTATTTTGTATATAAAGATATACATTTTTCACTACAAAATGGTCCTTCATTTATATCCCCTTTTTTGTTTAGTTTTGTCAGAGATGGGTATTCCATTACCATTCAAATATTGTAGGTGCATGAATTCAGCAAAATGATCCAATATAGTCCAGTAGTCCATAATAGTAGTGGGTTACCTGCAAAACTGGCAATGTCAGAAGGGGAAAATCTTTCCTTGCAAATCTCAAATCTAAAACCTCAAGAGGGTGAGGCCAGCGCAGCAGGGCCCCTGAGCCATGCCCTGGCTAGGTTTGTGTATGAGGCTGAAGCACCGTGAGAGGGCAGTGATAACATTGCTGACTGTACTAAGTGCCCACATCTTCCGCTTGGAGGGTGTGGATGGGGAGAGTGAAATCTGACCCGGACCCACTGCCACTGAACCACTCAGGGGTCTGAGATGCCCGAGTAGATGCCCAAGACACAAGCAGCCCGGGACCCCCTTCAGGTGTCTGCTGGTACCAGGTTCAGCTCTTCTTACTGCTGTTGCTCCAAAAATAACATGGGCTGCACTTGCAGTTGATGGGAACGGGCTCTTCTACAGCTGCAGGAGAAGAGTGTGGAGACGAGGTCACCGTGATATCTCCATAGGCTCCTGCAGCTGGACATAGAGAAGGACAGCACGCATGCACACACACACGCATGCATGCACAATCAATTTATCATGTACACATTGCCATCTCTCTTGTAAAATTTATTTTTAAATGTTATTACAAATTGGTGCATAATTAGGTTCATATTTGGGATAGTTTTTATCCAATGATATCTAAACATATTTTTTCAACTGCATAGATGTTACTCTGAAGAGATTTCAGTATAAATTCCTCACCAGAGACCCACAGGAGGAGGGCTATGAGGATCTGGGGCTAGGAGCTGACCCTGCTGCCAGACACAGTCAGTTCTCACTGCAGGCCTTTGTCTATAAAATCTGGCAGGTAGGCTGGGCCTACAGGGGCCCACGCAAACCACTGAGCAAAGGGAAGCAACCTGTGCAGACAGTGGGTGGTAAAAGTGTCTGATATGCACCAGGAGGAAAAAAATGCCATCACATAAAGTGTGGTTGTATGAGTAGAAAATACATTGAAGTCAACTTTAAAGTCAGCTTCAAGGTCAATTTAGCAATACTAGTACTACAGGTCAGTGAATATATAAAAGAAGTGTCTATTCTAAGTCAAAATATAATTTGAAATGGATTCAATATCCCGAAAGGATGGTGTAGATTGACAATCCTGGTGAAAAAAAATTAAAATATAAAGAAGAAAAGCAAAAGAAAAAGGACTCAGAGAGTCAGAGAGAAAGAAGGCTAGAGAGAGACAAAGAGGAAAAAAGAAAAAAGAAAGAAAGAAATAGACATGAAGGAAGGAGAAAAAGAAGGAATGAAACAGGAAAAACGGATGAAGGGATGGGATGACACTTGGGAGAAAAAGCATAGTTACATCTTGAAAATAATGTAAAAAGGGGCCAGTGAGATAGCTCAGTGGTGTAAAGTACCTGCTTAGGCAAGCTTAGGCAGGAATAGGGGATATGGTCAATCCTTGGCACCTCATGCCATGCCAGCCCACCCAAAGGGCAGGATAAGCCAGCAAGAAAAAGAAAAAACAAGAAGAAAAGAAAGAAAATAATGTAAAATAACTTTCAACCTAAAATTCTGTGTTCAGAGCAATGAGAGTCCCAATGACAACACGGAATACCTGCCAGCCACACAAGTGCTGACAGAGCACATCCTCGGTACTTTCCCAAAATGAGAAATGATCCTAAATTCTCCAGAAAAAAGATAACTGACAGCACATAAAGATTGGGAATACGCCAAGAATGGTAACCAAAGTATATTGCATCACTTTTGTTATTTACATCTTTTAATTGCTGTTGACTAGGTCATCAAAAACTGTAACACCGCATTATGGAATTTGTAACATATGGAATTAAATTTATAAAGACAGCAAAAGTTAAAGACTATCCCCTGTGGAATCATGCTAGAAGAATGCTAATGGGGATGTTTCAGATGCGAGAAGCCAGGTGGTCACTTAGACATGGTCACAGCCACCCAACGAGGTCGCCATCATGGCCTGCTTCCTGGTCTCCCCTCAGCCTAGGTAGCATGAACACTCATGACACCAGACCAGGACTAAGAAAATAGCTGTGTAATTTAATAGGCCAGAATGCTAAGGGCTTTGTTCATTTTTTACTTCTAAGCTGGTAATTTTATTTGTTACGCTCACTGATATCCATTTGCTGTTCTAGTTACAGACCCCGCAGGAGCTGGTACACAAGCATAACAAATCTCAAATTTTTTTTCCATCTTGCCTCATTTTCTCCACTTGAATCTCTGGTTTCCCTACCAACTTGCAGATGATCTATCTCCCTATTTTGTATTATGTGTCTTATTTTGCTCTTGAATTTATTTATATTTTGGATGCCACCTATGAGCGAAACTAGGTGAGATGTATGATTGTCTGATTTATTTCACATACCATAAAGGTCTCCAAGTGCATTTGTTCTCCTGCAGGTGAGTCAGTCCTTTTCATGGTTCAGTAGTGCTCCATTGTGTGGAAAGATCACATTATTTTATCCCTTCAACTGTGGATGGACATATGAGCTGCTCCCAGGATCTAATCCTGATCCATCGTAGAGCATTAATACGGATGTGCATGGATGACTTTCAGGAGATACCCAGAGCAGGAAGAGCAGGGCCAAGCAGAATTTCTATTATTAGTCTTCTGCTGAGCTTCCCCACAGATTTTCATAATGGTTGTTCTCATTCACATTTCCACCAAAAAAGTAGATGTGTCCATTTTTCCCTACAGCCTCACCAACATTCTGTGTTACTTGACTTCTTGATAACAACCTTTCTCTTCTTTTTCTTCTTCTTCTTCTTCTTCTTCTTCTTCTTCTTCTTCTTCTTCTTCTTCTTCTTCTTCTTTCTCTTCTTCTTTAGAATATCATGTTGTTTTAATTTGCATTTTTCTCAGTCAGTGATATTGAAAATTCCTTTATATATTTCTTGGACGTTCATTCTTGTTCTGAGAACTGTCTGTTCATTTCATTTGCCCAGATTTGAGTGGGTCTTTTATTTAAAAGATCTATTTTTAAAAGTCCTTTATATATTTTCAGTATTATGCTTGTATTTGGAGAGTATGTGGCTAAGATGTTTTTCAACATTCTGTAGGTCATCCTTTCCTCTTTTGTTTCTTTACCTCAAAAAGTGTTTCAATTTGAGCTCATTTCATTTGTTGTTACTTCTGATAAAACTGGGATTCTGTTCCAAAACTCTTTATTGATGCCTACATATTCAAATTTTTTACCTACTTTATTTTATATTTTAGGGAAGTGTCTACAGGGTGTTCAGGGTCTCACTACTAGATCGGTCTAGTAGTGATTTTCCTGTTTACAGCTTCCCGCCGCCACTCCCAGTCTCAGTCGCCTTCTCAGAAGGGTGCCCTGGGGGTGGAGTCAGTATGGCAGGCCCAGGGATTGAACACCTGGCCCCTGAGCCTGCTCGCTGGCACTTTTGCCCACTGAGCAATTGGGCCAGCCCTACCTATTTTATCTTCCAGCAGATTAAGTGTTTGTTTTTCCACTGCCCAGTTGCTCTGCATGCTTCGAAAAGGTGAAAATTGATGGTTCTAGGATTAAACAGTGCGCTCCCCACTTCCAGCCCACCCTCATGAAAGATGCTAAAGCTCTGTAGTCTGATTCTTACTTTTGTCGAAAATCCCTCTTCAAGACTACTATTATCCCCAAATGAAAAGTAGAGGAGAGAATGAAAATTGTGATTACAGGTCAGGTGACATCTATTACATTATTGCTGCCCTTTGGAACAACTTTCAAAGTAAATGCAAACAGCCCCGCTGTCACATTCTCCGACACCTCCCTGCAGTCACAGCGGGCCTCCCAGCTTCGCCCTCTCAACCCTCTGGCCTCAGTAGGGAAAGACAGACACACTGTGGTTACATTGTAAAGACGAACAAATCAGCCGCTGTACCATGTTGGACATGAAGCAAGAAAGAAAACAAAATCAAAGGCACCCGCTCTAATTAACATCGGAGCCACTAGAAAATGCTCCAAGATGTCTTCTTAGATGGAAGGCAGACGCAGGCGAGGTGGGGCCGTGAGAACCAGGACTAGTGTGGCCCGCGGTGAGGACCAGCGTGGCGCCAACATGAACGAGCACCGACCCCGGTAGATGTCTGACTCTGGAGTCAGGGAAGCGGCCTGAGCAGGAGACGCACACTGAAGCCTACGGGTGCGCCCAGGAGGCAAGCGGGCAAACAGCGGAAGCCCGGCTGCACCCTGCCCCGAACCGCAACGCGCAGCGGTCGGTAGATGAGCAGAAGCCGCCACCAGGCCGAGAAGTGCCCGCGCGGGAATGGAACTGACACGATGTCCCTCCTCCGCGCCAGTAGTTGAGGAATATGTCTGCAGTTTAACAATAGAAAATTAAAATGTTAAGTGAAAGAAAGTGTTCTCTTAGGGCTGGTTGATTCTCTATGATCTTAACACTATTTCTTTTGAATTATCAAAGCTTTCCTTGTGCACCAAAGAGCCGCTGTTACCTTTACAAAGTGGGCACGTGCTGCCCTCTGCTGGCCACGTGCCTGCACTGAAGGATGGAAGAAGGCGTGTCCACCTTCAGGATGTATTTAAGTACCTTCTCTGCCTCCCTGTCCCCTACTTTCATATTCTACCTCCATTATCTCAGTAACAGAACCTTTGAGGAAACTGATGCCTGCTCTGCCTCCTTGTTTTCATTCTTCATGTAGAAAAGTTCCCACAGAATAGTTCTTTTTTTTTTCCTTTTTTATATTAATTGTATTGAGAAAGAAGTACCAATGAGACAGTTTCCAAACAGGCTAGTAAGACAGTTATAATAATTAGTACATTGCATATCGTTGTCCTTGCAGTAGTTATTCATAGTACAAAATTCATGCCTGTATCTTATAATCTGAACTACTTTGAAAATAACAATAATCAGTGTGCTAACCATTGTTACTCTCTATCTTGGTTTGAAATTTTTTTTCCATAATTTTATTGAGAAACAAATAGCAATGAGACAGTTTCAAACCAAATTGATAGGACAGTTTCAATAATTAACACATTGCATACATTCTTCCTAGTGGTTAATTGCTGTACAAGATGTGGACATGATATCCTATTTACAGACACCATTAGAACAAATCCCTCTATTCATTAAGAGAATGTAACTATATATCTATCCTAACCACTTTGAATACACAGATACAAAATGGACATTCATCTGTATCCACTTTTTTTGTTTAGTTTCATTGTTTGAATATTATAGGTGTGTTAACTCAGCAAAATATTCTAAAAGTCCCACAGAATCGTTCTGGGCATGGTTATTTACTTAGTGCCCCAAGCTCTCCTGTGCTCAGCCCCGCTTTTGAATGCAGGGTCACCCCGCCCAGCCTCAGCCAGGCCCAGCCCTGGGCCCCCACACACCTCAGCAGCCCTGCTCCCTTCTCTGCTCCTGTCTTTAGCTACAATCTTCCAGCTCTGCTTCTACTCCCACCCACCCCTGGCTGTATCTGGTAGCAGGGACGCAAGGACACGTAATCAAATATTTCAAATACTGGGCTGGCCAAATAGCTCCGCGGATTAAACTGCCTGAAAGCAGGCATAAGAGCCAGGGGTTTGATCCCTGGGCCTGCCGTGCCAGACCCACCCCCCAGGGGCGTGCTTACATGGCAATTGAGACTGGGTGTGGTGGCGCGCACCTGTAATCCCAACTCCTAGGAGGCTGTAAACAGGTGGATCACTGCGAGTCCAATCTAGCAGTGAGACCCTGAACACCTATAAACCCTTCCCCAAAATACAACAAAAAAAAGAAAAAGAAATTCAAATACCATATTGTCACACTATAAAACAATCCCTACTGACATTTCTCAGTCACACAGATCTTGTTTTGGCTTCAAACACTGCTCTTCTTTTACTAGGGTAGCTTTTGGAATAACTTTGAAATGCACATTAAAATTATTTATATGAATGTCAAACTTAGGAGCAAGTTCTTAAACTTGACCCCCCTAGGTAAATGTCTCACTCACCTTCTTCCAGCCTCTGGAGCAGGGACACCAAGGACATAGGCAGCTGCTGAGGACCTGAGATTCCAGCCATCACACTCAAGACTGTGCTGGTCCTACGAAAACTGTACCCCACCAGAGCATAGATGGGGCTTCCACCATTAAAGTCCTCACCCTTCAGACTCCAGGTTCCTCAAGGGAAGGGCACCTCAGGCTTTGCCCAGGGCTAGAGTCTCATGGACATTTAATCCGAGCTTGATGTGGAAGAGGTCAATGGCGCCTCGTTGGGCACCAGGGAGGTACAAGGTCGTAAGGGGAGGAGGAACACAGCGGGTTCAGAGGTCAGGAGGGAGGCCCTGGGGGGAGGAAGAGGGCAAGCAGGGAAAGAAAGACAGAGGGAATGGAAGGAGCAGCGTACTTGCTGTGTAACCACCTGGGAACTCGAGGTATTCGCAGTCCTGGCTGAGGGTGCAGCTCGGTGGCAGCTTGCTTGCTTAGGCTGTGCAAGACCTGCGGTTCCACCTGACAAAAAGCAGAAAGGAAAACCCATTCCCAGCCCCACCCAGCCCTGTGCTTTCTCTCTCTCTGGCTGTGAGGCCAGATATCAGAAATTCCCAAACTTCACTAGATTACAAGCACTGCTCCTGTTATGGTTTGTGTCTAGTTGTCCCCACAAAGTCTCGTGTAAGTCATGGGGTGGAATTCTAGAGCTCCTGATTAACTCATGATCCACTGGGATTATGGGCATGAGTGCTGCTGGGATTATGGGTGTGAAGGGTATACCCTGTCTGAAGCAGAGAGCCTGAACGGAACTTAAGGGAGACAGTCTTGTCTCTGTGGCCATCGCTGCCACTGTTCCTACCTTTTTGCTCTTATACTTCTGCTGGAAAAGTGATCCATGCCCACCCCTATTTATTGCCATACAATTAAATCTTGGAAGCAGTTTGTGTATCTGCCCACAGCTGAAGGGATAAAATAATGTGATTTTCCACACAATGGAGCACTACTGAACCATGAAAGGGACTGACTCATCTGCAGGAAAACGAATGCACTTGGAGACCTTTATGGTGTGTGAAATAACTTTATGACTCTCAGCGAGTCATAAATGTCACCTAGCTTCTCTTATGTGGCATCCAAAATATAAATAAATTCACGAGCAAAATAAGACAAATAATACAAAATAGGGAGATAGAGCCTCTGCAGGTTGTTAGGGAAACCAGAGCCTGAAGTGGAGAGGAAGGAGGGGAAGAGGAAGTACACACTTTTAAGATGTGTTATGCACGTGTACCAGCTCCTACAGGGCCTGTGACTAGAACAGCAAGCGGATGCCAGTGAGCATAGCAAATAACACCACCAGCTTAGAAGCAAAAAACCCACAAAGCCCTCAGTGTTCTGGCCTATTAAATCATGCAGCTATTTTCTCAGTACTGGTCTGGTGACCCCAGTGGGTAGGAGACCTAGGGTGAGGGGACACCAGAAAGCAGGGCATGATGGCAACCTTCTCTCTGCATGAGGCAGGGCACAATAG
>NW_004524738.1:458053-459427 GCF_000260255.1 Octodon degus
TTTTTCTGTAACCACGTCTAACAGACCCTTTTAAATGCTTCTCTCATTTAAAGCATCACCGTTAGCATTCTTTTAGCATGATTCCACAGGTGATAGTCTTTAAATTTTGTTGTCTTCATACATTTTTTTTGTTGTTGTTGGTGTTGTTCTATTTTAGGGAAGGGTCTACAGGGTGTTCAGGGTCTCACCACTACATCAGACTCGTAGTGATCTGCCTGTTTACAGTCTCCCAAGAGCTGGGATTACAGGTGCACCACACCCAGCCTCAATTGCCCTCTCAGTGCGCTCCAGGTGCGGGGCCGGCACAGCAGGCCTGGGGATCAAACCCCCCAACCCCTGTGCCTGCCTGCAGGCGCTTTAATCTGCTCAGCTATTTGGCCAGCCCCATACATTTCATTTCTATATCTTACAAATTCCATAATACAGCGCTACAACTTTTGATGACCTAGTTGACCAGCCACTAAAAGATGTAAATAACAAAGGTTATGGGTTTCACTTTGGTTATGGGTTTCACCTGAGCGCAGGCTGGCATGGCATGTGTTGCTGGGAATCGAACCGCATCCTGTGCACTAGCCTAGCTTGCCTAAGCAGGCACTTTAGACCACTGAGCTAAAGTGGCCCCATTTTATATTATGTTCATCAGGTTAATGTGCTTTTCCTCTCAAGTGTCCTCCCTTCCCTTCCTCCCTTTGTCCTATTTCCTTCCTTCCTTTCCTCCTTCCTTCATGCCTATTTCTTTCTTTTATTCTCTTTCTCTCTTCCTTCTCTGTTTCGCTCTGGCCTTCTTTCTAAGTCCTTTGTCTTTTTGCTCTTCTCCTTTATATTTCATTTTTTCATTTTTATATTTCATATTTTCATTTTTTCACCAGGATTGTCAGTCTGAGGAAGCTACACCATCCTTTTTGGATACTGAATCCATTTCAAATTATTTTTGACAGAATTAGCACTCTTTTTTAATATATTCACTGACCTGTAATTCTAACATTGCTAAATTGACCTTAAAGCTGACTATAACATTCACATCAGTGTACTTTCCAGTCACACAACCGCACTTTATGTGATGGTATTTTTTTGCCTCCTGGTGCATATCAGACACTTTTACCACCCATCTATACAGTTGGGAAAATATGTTTAAATATCATAGGATAAAAACTATTCCAAATATGAACCTAATATGCACCAATTTGTAATAATATTTAAAAATTAATTTTACAAGAGAGATGGCAATGTGTACATGATAAATTGATTGCATTTGTGTGTGTGTGTGTGTGTGTGTGTGTGATCCTGCTTTATGTCCAGCTGCAGGAGGCTCTGGAGATATCACAGTGACCCAGTCTCTAAGATTTTGCATTTGTATATGCAGAATAGTTAGGA
>NW_004524738.1:464832-481782 GCF_000260255.1 Octodon degus
TTTCTTTCTTTCTACTTTGTCTCTCTCTGACCTTCTTTCTCTTCGACTGAGTCATTGTCTTTTGCTTTTCTTCTTTATGTTTTATTTTTCACCAGGATTGTCTATCTGAGGAAACTAGATTATTCTTTTTTGGATACTGCATCCATTTCAAATTATTTTTGTCTTAGAATAGACACTCTTCTTTAATATATTCACTGAACTTAGTACTAGCATTGCTAACTAGACCTTAAATCTGACTTTAAAGTTGATGCCAGTGTATTTTCTAGTCACAAAACTACAGTTTATGTGATGGTATGTTTTTTTTCTCCTGGTGCATATCATATATATATATTTTTTTATTTTTTTTTTTTGTGGAACTGGGGATTAAACTCAGGCCATTGCACTTGCTAGGGAAGTACTTATTCCACTGAGCCATCTCCCCAGCCCCAATGTTGGATACTTTTACCACCCACCATCTACCCAATTTGCTTCCCTTTTGCTCAGTGATTTGCATGGCTCTCTGTAGGCCCAGCCCACCTGGCAGATTTTATAGACGAGAACCTGCAGTGATAATGTAAGACAGCAAGGTCAGCAGGATGCTGTCCCAGACCCAGGTCCTCATAGCCCTGCTACTGTGGGTTTCTGGTGAGGAATTTCTACTGAAATCTCTTCAGAGTAACATCTATATAGTTGAAAAAAATATTTTTAGATATCAGAGGATAAAAATGATTCTGAATTTGGACCTAATTATGCATCAATTTGTAATAACATTTTAAAACAAATTTTACGAGATGGAAATGTGCATATGATAAATTGATTGCATTTGTGTGTGTGCATATGTGTGTGCATGTGTGTGTGTGCATGTGTGTGTGTGCGTGTGTGCATGTGTGTGTGTCTGTGTGATCCTTTTCTAGGTCTGACTGCAGGAGCCTATGGAGACATCATGGTGACCCAGTCTCCACACTCTCTGACTGCAATTGTAGGAGAGACCATTACCATCAACTGCAAGTCCAGCCAGAGTCTTTTTTGGAGCAATAATAGTAGGAACTACTTAGGCTGGTACCAGCAGAAAGCTCAAGAGGCTCCCGGGCTGCTCATGTCCTGGGCATCCACTTGGGCATCTCTGACCCCTGAGCGGTTCACTCTCCCCATCCACAACCTCCAAGCAGAAGATGTGGGCGCTGAGTGTGTCGGCAGTATTGTCATGACCCTCTCGCACTGTCTCGGCCTCGCACGTAAACCTCCCAGGCCCGGCGTCAGTAAGTCCTGCTGCACCAGCTGTTTCCTCCTGAGTTTTTAGATCTGAGATTTGCATGGGAAGGTTTTCTCTAGGAAGCACTATAGCCATTCCACTCTATGTTGACAGGGAGGAGCCAAGGCCTGGATTAGGGGCTTCATATGTGAAACCAAGTACTATAAAATATACTTTGTACAGGGAGTCAATCAAAATTGATAAACCCCATACTATGCACAGTAGATTTAAGAAAGTTCTTATCCTGCAAGTCTGGTCCTATGCATGTGTCTACAGTGCGTGTGACCCTCCTGCTCAACAGAGCCTGAGATACATATGTATTTGTCCATTTCAGTGTCTGGGAAGAACAAGGACACCCTGCTTTGCTCTCTCCCTGCTAATGGGAGATAAAAACAATTCCCAATCCCAAGTGCTAATCGTTGGAGTTTTCCATCTTTAATGTGATGGAGTGGGATTAGTTAAGAGCTTCTGGCATCTGCAGTTACCAAACGCACCGTAAGAATGTTAGGAACCCGTGTCAGGTGGAATATTTTCCCCAGACCTAGGGAATAGACTCAGTAAGGGCGCTCAAGTCAAAAGAACTCAGGTACAAACCCTGGAAGTTTCTAATTTAAGATAAGGGCCAGCAGGACTCCATGCAAGTGTAAAGCAAAGACAGATAAACACTTTCCCTTTCCACAACTACTAGGAACTGAAAAGAGGGATCAAAGGAAATTGGAAAATAGAGGAAAAAAATTAATTGGGGAAAAAAAGCTGCAGAACAACACTGCCAAAGCTTTTGTTTATTTTTATTTTTTCTTTTTTACTATGAAAACACCTGCTTTAGGGAACCTGGTCTAGAGCTGAATGAGCAAGAGCCTAGAGTGAAAAGAACTTGGTGGGAGAAATGGCTTCTCCTGGAAAGAGCCTGGGTGCTTGCACCTCTGATTGTCCCAAATATTTAAGATCCTCTTCTCCAGCTGCTGAACTTCAACAAGCACTAGGAAGTGAAGTGAAAGAAAATAAATCTGATGTCCTTGGGTGAAGCAGAAACAAAGCCCAATTGTGAATTTAAACAAATAGCTGAGGGATAGGAGAACCTCTTAGGAGTGAAATTAGAGTTTCACTCCTTCTTTGTGTTGTTGCCATGGAAATTTGAAAATTCCTAAGTCTACATTCTCTGTCTCTGTCTCTGTCTCTGTCTCTCTGTCTGTCTCTCTGTCTCTCTGCCTCTCTGTCTCTGTCTGTCTCTCTCTCTCTCTCTCTCTCTCTCTCTCTCTCTCTCTCTCTCTCTCTCTTTCACACACACACACACACATACACACTTTCTCATGTTATATGGTATCCTAGTAATCTCACGTAGTTTTTGAATTGGATTGCAGTAATTTACTTTAGTAATATCTTCTATGAGGAAAAAAATGCAGAAACTATTGAGGGAAAATACAGAATGGGATCTAGTTCATGAAGTGAAAAATTAAAACATACTTAAGGGTCAAAAATATTTCTGGATTGCTATTAACATTTGAAGATTAATTAAATCTTCTATGGAGTACAAAACACACTGAAAATTCAATTATTTCCAGCTTAGTATCTTGTTTCAAATTTTTAGGTGCCTTGAATATATCTATATTATTATATTTATTCTAAATCATATTTAGAAATTCTTTACTAAAAATGTTGCCATGATTGCCAATATGATACCTCTAAAGAATTGTTTACTACATAATTTCTTTTATTTTACCTTCAAAATCAGATTATCTTTTTGTTCTGGGAAGCCATGAATCTTAATTTGTTGCCTACGGACCCTGAAAAAATTATTTACAAGATTTCTTGGGGAATTGGGAGTGTCTTCCTTCAAGGAGGTTTTAACTCACTGCCTAATCCTCGGAAATGCTGTCTTATACTAACATCATGACTGTTGATTTCTGTGTCCTCTAAATCAGAGTCAACGTTGACAGTGCTGCTCTGAGCCCCTATTTCCCAATTAAATCCTTTTTCTCTCCATTTCTCACTTTCCTTTGATTCCACTTTTTAGTTCCTAGCAGTTGTGGCAAGAGACATTATCTGTTCATCTTTGGTTTACTCTCACATGGAGCAATCCTGCTTTTTCAGATTAAATTAGAGGCCCCAGGGCTCCTTGTCCAGTGAGTTCTAGGTCTGTCATCTGGCTCTGTGGCCCATGCCCTGGGGGGAAAGACACTCCACCCTTTCCTGTGCTCAGCTTCAGGATAAATGTGGCTTTGGAAAAGTCTTTTTTTTTTTTTTTTTTTTTATTTTTGTCATAGAAAATATAAATTTGCTGGGGCTGGGGAGATGGCTCAGTAGAATAAGCGCTTCCCTGGCAAGTGCAAGGGCCTGAGTTCAATCCCCAGTTCTGCAAAAAAAAGAAAAAGAAAATATAAATTTGCTTAGAAATTGTCATTTTCCTTTTGCTTTCCCCTTTTTCCTTTCCTCTTTGACTCTCCTTTGTCTTATTTTTTACATTCTTCTTCTCTCTAGCATGTTTTATTATGTAACTGTGTTAATAAGAAGTACTTGGCCTATTAGTCCTGTAATACATAACCTATGCAATTGTTTTCATTTAGGATTGAAGTCCTCACTCAGACCATGTAGTGTTCATAATTTTAGAGCTTCTCAAATGATCTAAGAGTTTCTGACTTATCAACTGTGGTTTTGCGGTTACACAAGTACACTTTCCATGTTGGTATTTTTAGCTCTTCATTTAATTGGTTACTTTCATAACTCATTACCCATGAAATTTGCTTCCTTGTTTGCTAGTGAATTTTCATAGGCTCCTCCAGGGCGAGCCCAACTTCTCAGGCTTTATAAACGAGGCCTTTACAAGGAGACCTAAGCTCCATCAGGGAGTCAGGGGCAGCAGGATGGTGTCGCAGACCCAGGTGTTCACGTGCCTCTTGCTCTGGGTCTCTGGTGAGAAAATGAACATTTCCAAAGTCACTTAGGGGGGTATCTTTGTAGAGGTGAAGTTATAATTTTAAAATGCAATGCAAAGTGATATAATCCAAGTATATACTCACTTACTATAGCAATTGGAACATTATAATGGACTTGTTTTAACTTATTTTTTAAAGATAATATCGTGTGTGTGTGTGTGTGTGTGTGTGTGTGTGTGTGTGTTTAAGCATTATGAATTTCTGATTGCAGGTGTCTGCGGCGACATTGTGCTGACCCAGTCTCCAAGGACTCTGGCTGTGTCTGCTGGAGAGAGCGCCACCATCCGCTGCAAGGCCAGCCAGAGTCTTCAAAGTGGTAGTAGCAACTACTTAGCCTGGTACCAGCAGAAACCAGGACAGTCTCCCAGACTGCTCATCTACTACGCATCCACCAGGGCATCCGGGGTCCCAGACCGGTTCAGCGGCAGTGGGTCTGGGACGGATTTCACTCTCACCATAAACAACGTCCAAGCAGAAGATATCGCCAATTATTACTGTCAGCAGCATTATAGTACCCCTCCCACAGTGATTCATCCTCGAACAAAAACTTCCCCTCAGGTCTCCCCAGATACATGCTCCCAACAGGGCCCAGGGCACAAACACTTCCTCCAGCTGCCTCAGAGTTTGTGCCCTGCTATATACCCCAGAGATTTTACAGATCTTAGCGGAATGTAAAGGACCTCTATGTCTCTTGCAATCTCTGCTATAGGAAAATACAGCCAAGTTACTAGTTGTAGTTTTGTATGCATTGATAAAAATTTATAAACTCAACCTTACTTCTTTAATAAAAATCATGCCTTTCTACGAGAGAGAAATTCATTAATTTATAGTTGTATAGGAAAAAGCCTAACACTGGACTCAGAGAGCTCGAGTCACCCCTCTGTCAGGCTGCTCTCCATTTGTGTGCTCTGGGAAGGAATCTGGCTCTTGCCTTCTGTCCCTTGAGTTTCTCATGCTCCTTGCTGGTGGCCTTTTCCTTCATCTCCAGGGCCAGCAGCATGGCATTTCTCAGGCACTTGTTCCATGGTGATGTTACCTTCTGAATATCCCCATCTGCTTGCAAATGAGGACCCTAAGGAAACACACTTGTCTTTAATGATGAATATAATCTTATATTTAACAGTGCATACTCTTTAGTCTTCCCATTATGAACTAACTAATAAAATTCTATATTTGGTCCTGGATAACCCTGGGACTTCTTGGATACCAGGTGCTATTGGATCCCTTTAAAGGGTTCACTTTAGGTAGGAATTGCACATCTAGTTTGGGTCAGAGAGTTACAGGAGGGAGCAAAAATCTTGTGACCACTTGCAATTATTTGAGATCAATGAAGCATCCTCAAACTGTCTGCATTGAAATGATTTTATTTTTGAGACAGAGTCTCGCTATGTTGCGCCGGCTGGACTTGATTTCCCTAGACTGGTCTTGAACTTGCAGGGACCCTTCTGCCTCAGGCTCCCGAGTTTAGGGAGTTCAGGGTGAAAAGGATATTTCCTAGCTTTCTTGGTCTAGGATGTCCACAACAGAAATAGAGATGCACATATTGCTTAAGAAGACCATGGTGCTGTATGCCAAGTAAAAGACAGTGGTTTTCTACTGAGGAGTTAGTGGCTCCTGAGAATGTACATGATGCTGAGCACTAGAAGTGGCCAATATGAACTCTAGATGCTGTGGAATGTAACAGCTTGTGGATTGAGTAGGGCAAGTTCACCAGACTGCGATCTTCCACATTAGAGGAAGCGTAGACCCAGCTCATCAGGGAATCCCACGTCCTTCACTGCAGGCAGGCAGTTGTGAAGTTTATACTCTTTGGAATGAGCGACAATTGAATAAACAAGGGCTTCTGGACACCCAGAAAACAGCACAGGCGCTGGACCTGTCCTGTAACCTGAATACGGCTGTAGAAACATAGCTGTGCATTTCTGAAAACCTTGTACAAATATACACCAAACAGGTGTCTTGTAAATTTTATCTCTGTAAACTAAAATAAAAGTATTTTGAATAGAACATAAACACTGCCTCTCAGCTGCTTGGAGGGAAACAGGAAAAGCATAAATATTCCAGTTCCTAAATGTGACAGGGTTTTGCTGGTATAAAAACAGAAGGCCATTTCTATCTGCAGTCAGCGCTGAGCAGGGCAATGCTATAAGCATCAAGTTACTAGAAAATACAAGCACTAGATTCACAGAGCTCTTTGCTGTGGAGGTGGTGACAATGCACAGACAGTCAGGTGGTCGCACTGGTATGCGGTTGGGGACTTGGGTGATACCTGCTCTGTGGGTACAGAGGATGCCCTCCCCGTATGAGATTGAGAAGTTCCCAGCATCATCGGGTCACCTTGGGCTTGTGCGCTCTGGAACCTTTTGGTGCTGTTTCTGATCAGAATGGAGTCGTACTAACGTCAACCACTTGCTGCTATTTGTATCCAGAAACCTACCTGCTCCCTGCAGCTGGGCCGAATCACCTGACCGGCACTTTCCCTGCCACCAACAGGAGGCTGCCACTGGCAGGAGAGCAGCCAGCCCCGAGACAGGATTTGAATCTTGCACTGAATGGAATTTGATGGTGCAAATGGTGGTGAACTACTTAACTTTCCCCCAACTTCATCTTCTCATGTGAAGAATGAGAATAGTAATAGCTTTTATGAAGTGTTGTAAAGGGTCACCATGTATGTGGATTCCTCCGGAGAGTCCCTGGGCATGCAGTGAGTGCACAGAAAGTACTGAGTTTTACTGGTTAAATCCACCTGCGTGGGGAATAAATTCATTTGAAGAGGATTGATTCTGCTTCTCCCTGCAACCAGAGTAATGTGTAGAGGAGAATAAGCAAAACGGAAAAGTAACCCAATTCCTCCCTTGTTTCCACACTTCAAAGGGCTCATGGTCCTTTGAAACTCATTTTGTCGTCCCTTAGCCTCCATCTGTGGTTCCTATTGTTGCCTGTTGTGTTTGCTGTCTTGTGCAGGAACTTCACAAACTCCAGCTGTGTCGGTCCATATCGAGAAGGGTTGGAATGGATGGCTCTGAATGCAGTGGACCTGGGCCTTCCTGTCCTTTTCTTTCTGTGGCACCCTTTCGTTTCCTGTCCTGTCATGACCTATCTTGTTCTGCCCCGTCCTGTGCTCTCATCTGCCCTTTTTGTCTTTCCTCTCTTTGCTTTCCCCATCCCTTCTTTCCTCTTCCTCTCCCCTCCCCACTCCCTCTCTTTTCCTCTTCTTTCCTTTCCTTTCCACTCTGTAGCTCCAGATCGATCCAGGGCCTTCACATGCTAGCAAAGCACTGTAGCACTGCACTACGCTTGCAGCTCCAGAACTGAGATTTTTCCGGGCTCTGCAGAGGGCCCCAGTGTGTCCGGCCCTCACCTCTCCCTACTGCCTAACTACACTTTTTACCAGGTCTCTTCTCCTCTGTGCCTGTCACCTGGGCTGCTTTCTGTCTCTGATGCATGCTGTTGAGTTTTCTTCCCTTTAGGGCCTCCTGCTCTTCACTGCTCATCCAGCCAGCAGGAAACCTTCCAAGCCACACTAAAGTTCCAAGCTTATTGTGTTTCTTTGTCCCCTAGGAACGTCGGCTTTGCAGGGGAAAACCTGGACCATGAGGATCTCTCACACGGTACACCGGCAGATCAAACCCAGGCTATGGAACTCTGCCTAAATAGGTGCTTTAGTCTGCTGAGCTAACTGGCTGGCCTGATGAACTACAATTTTAAAGAAATACCTGGTTTAAAAAAGCAACGAGTTATGGTATGGCTCAGTGAACTGGGTGCCTCCTTAGCAAACGAGGGTTCTATCCCTGGAACCACATGCCACTCCAGCCCTGTCCATGGGCATGTTGAGCGGCCAACCAAGAGCAGGCACAGCGGCTCACATCTGTAATCACAGTGTGGGGGAGACTGAAAACAGGAGGATCACTATGAGTCTGAGCTGCCTAGAGAGGCCTTGTACAAAATACATTTTTACAAAAAGCAAGAGTACAAGTAAAAGATATACAGAAAAGAGTGAAAAAGGAAGCAGATCCTACCAGATGCTGGGGCACCCATTGCAGCCCTCAACAGGGGAATCAACTCAAGCTGGAGTCGATCACATCCCTTTTGCCTGTTAAGGAAACATCTCGTTCACCATAGCCAGCTCTGCACACCGCAATGGAAAGGGAGAAGGAGAGGCACAGGGCTTGTTCCTCAGGACCACACAGCTTGGAGCCTCCCGCAGAGGTCAGTGCAAGTTCTCTGGTGACTCACAGTCCAGTAGGGGGCGCTCATCCTCAACTTTACTTTTCTCTCCCTATTCACATTCAAGACTCAGCAAAGCTTAGTGTTGTCACTTTAGATACATGACGAGAGATGGCTCAGTGGAATCAGCGCTTCCCTGGCAAGCGCAAGCGTCTGAGTTAAATCCCCGGTGATGCGCGAAGTCTCCAGCCCACTCCCCGCGGGGGCCGTTCCTGAGCATCGCTGAATGCTGGTGGATGCTCGCCTTTGCCTTGCTGCCTCCATGACAAAGGCGCGACCTGACAGAACTTTCTCGAAGCTGAAATCTTCCTTGATCACCGAGTTCATAAGACTGAGAGCTCCGCAGAATGATCCACGCTCAGCACTGGACCAACCTCGCAAGCCCAGAGCAGACATTTCCTCTCTGCCTTTGAGAAGGGGCAGCTCTCTGGGAGTGAGAGGCAGGCTGAGGGGACACAGATGCGGTACCACACTCTCCCCCTGGGTGCTGACGGGATGAGAGGGACGTACACGCCAATTAATAACTGTATAAGCCATTTCTACCAGATTCATCATTTTAGGCTCCTAGAAGTAGAAGTCATTGCTGTGTGTTTAATTTGGCTTTCTTCAGTTTCATGAAGAACAACTTTCAAGGCCCAAGAACCCTGTGGAAGTCAGCTACCTCCCGCTCTCTGTATGTCAGCGTCCTCGCCAGAGAACAGGTGCGGCTGCTCTGCCGTCACTCCCAGGCCTGGGCACAACCTCAGCTGCGAGGTGTTGCTCTGAGCTCCCCAGCCTCTGCCCTCACACAGAGCGGTCTGCGCTGTGCTGCTTCCCAGACAGCAGGGCAGGCTCAGCTGGGCCTCCGGGCAGGAGGTTTGTGTTCGGGGCTGTAGCACTGTGTGAGGCAATTGTTTACCTTGCCAGCAGTAATACACTCCAGCGTCCTCAGCCTCCACCCTGCTGATTGTGAGTGTGAAGTCCGTCCCTGACCCACTGCCACTGAACCTGTCTGGGACCCAAGAGTTCCGGTTGGACAACACATAAATCATGCCCTGTGGAGCCTGGCCTGGCTTGTGCACAACCCAGTTCACATAGGTTTTCCCATCACTATACAGGAGGCTCTCACTGGACCTGCAGGAGATGGAGGCGGGCTCTCCAGGGCTGATGGACAGAGAGAGCGGGCTCTGCGTCATCACAATATCTCCCGTGCATCCTGAAATGAGTAAGGAGAAGTGTAAGTCATGTCCAAACTCACTGAGCCATTTTCAGAGTTCCCTTTGCATATATATCAGGCTATGTTTTCTTTGCCATTTGGCTTTGCATTAAAAAATGCAGAATTTTAAGAATAGCCTAGATTAACAGCCCCAAGGGAGCCCATAGGGCTCACCTGCACCCTCCCTGTCTGTGTGTAAAATCATCACCAGAGAACACAGGTTCTCGTTCCCTCTGGAATCCTTCCCACCCCCGCAGACCCACCCTCCCCTGTCCATGCTGCAGGCCCAGCCCGCCCCTCCCTCTGTGCTCTGAGCTCACCTGGGCAGCAGGGCACCCAGAGCTCCCCTCTCCCAGCCCCCCACAGCTCCCTCTGCCCTCACCAGGGAGGCAGAGCAGCAGCAGCCCCAGGAGCTGAGCAGGGAGCCTCATTGTGAGCAGCTAAGCTGAGGTTTTCTGATCACTCAGGGTGAGGCCAGAGCCCAGCTTTTATCTCTGACCTGCAGGCCCAGTTCCTCTCTGATGAGTCAAATGCAAATTGCCTGGTGGGTGCAGTGGTGTGGAGAGAGAAAGGGCCTGGGGAGGCCTCTCCTGGGAGCTGGTGGAGAAAATGTCCCCTGCATTTGGAGGGAAGCCATGGACATGAAGTCCACGCTGTGTGCAGCTGTGGGCACGAGGACCACACTGGGAAGGTCTACACCTGCCCCAGCAGCCTGATGGCCATGGTCCTGTTGCCAAGGTGGCCCTGAGACGCAAGGACTTGCAGGTGTGTGTTCAGATCAGCCTCTCAGAGGGGAAACCCACCCATATCAGGCTATTCCATAGCTCAGAAGAAATAGGAGTACTTTACAGATAGTGATCCTCAGAGATTTCAACCACCAGCAGTGCGGAGTGGGGCTGGCAAAGATTAGGCTTCTACTGTGTCCGTGTAAACTCTATGAGTACGAGATGCGTCCTACAAATAGTTTTTCTTGAGTTTTGTGACTGAACTCGATTAAAGCACTCAAGGTGAAAGAAACTAGCAGAGATGAAATGTTTGTTTCAGAGAAATACCCCAGGAGCTTGCGCAAGTCAAAGGGAAAAGTTGGCAAAGCTGTGCTCCACGTAATGCGTAGAAATTTGGGGTAAGTATGCTTTTAGAATTTGTGCATAACCTGTCACTCTTATCTGCACACAAGTTTGTGCATTAAATTATATACACTGACATGTAAATTCTAATAAATATACTTGTACATAAAAAATTGTTTATTTGTAAACATGTACATCTTTACATACATGTATGCACAGGGGTTTGGAGTTTTATGTACTTTACTTATTTGTATGTCACATGCTTTGTCCATGTTTGGGAAGTTTTCTGCCATCATTTCTGGGAAGAGATTTTTTAAGGCATTTGTGCTGTTTCTAGCTGTCTCTTTTACCCAGTCAACCTCGTGTTATTCTTCTTTGCAGCATCTTGTAGCTTTTAGATTAATGTTTCAAGGTCTCTTGCTATTTCTAGGATATCTTTATTTTCATCATCACTAGCTACACGTTGGTCTTCAAGATTGGAAATTCTATGGTTTTGTTCCCTCAATCTATTGTATACATCTTCAGTGGTAGTTTTAATCCCCGGAATTTCTGTTTGGATCTGTTTCATGGCTCCATTTTTTCTCCTATGTTGTACATCTTTTTGTTTCCATAATTGTTCTATGCTCATCTATTCATGTATCTGTATCTTCTCAAATATCTTTAATTTTAAGCATCATTAATTTTGCACATGAGGGATGATTTTCTTTATAGCCTTTTCTGTCTGGTTTTTTCCACTTCTTTCGCTATTGTTTCAAAACAAAATTTCCAGTGTTGCACTTCCAATCTTATCTCTCCATTGTGTTCCAGGCTTACTCTGAGTGTCCTGAAGCTGTGAGTGGGCTGAAGGTCTGGGGTTGAAGTTTGTGTCTGTATCTTGTCATCTTGTATTTTTTCTTTTCAATTATATTTTGTTTTCTATGCTGATGCTTGCTGATTTATTATGATATATTGATTTATTATGATATGTAGCTTTATCACTAGCACGCAGGCTTCATAGGAGCTATCAGGTCTTCAGGGTTATCTCCTACATGTAGGTGTTTCTTTCTCAGTCCCAAAACCTTAACTTCTTAATTTGTAAAGGATGTGAAGTTTCTATGTGGCTCAGCACCTAGTCCTTTGGTAGTGGGTTGTGGTGGTGATTTTGACTCCAGAAAAATCACAGCATTTTCATACAGGGGAGAAAATGTGATTCTCATGTGTAGGACATCCTGGCTAAATAAGACATTAACAATAAGAGCATTTTCAAGTGTAACTTAAATACTGACAAACCGGTAACCAGTAACCTCCTACTTCCAAGCACTGGAGGAAATTATATAACAAAATTATATAACAGAAAGGAAACACACACCGTGTGCTGGATGCAGTGGTGTTCCCCTGAGGGGAGAGATTTTACCCTTTCGTGGGTGGGAAGAGGGCTGAAGATGGGCTTGTGACAGCATGAGGTGATGAATGAGGTCAAATGTGGCAGAGGCAGGGCTGGAGGTTGAAGGATGATCACGCATGTGGGAAACTGGAGAACATGGAGGGAGGGGATGAAAGTAAAGGAATAATCAGAAAGGGAAAGGACAGAGTTTACTTGGCATAAAGTCAAGAAATGCTTGAAGAGAGAAAGAGGATCAATAGAAGAAAACAACACAGGTTTAAAAAAAAAAGCTACACAATGAAAAAAAGGAAAAAAGAGAAAGAGAATTTAAGAAAAAGGAAAGAAGAACAAAAGAGAAAGTAGACCTCAGAAAGAGAGGAGAAAAAAATAAAGGAAACCAAAACCAAAAATAACCACAAAATACTAGACAAAAGGAGATGACTTCCAACCAACCAGACAGGAAAGGGACAGCCAATCAGAGAGACAAAGGATGAAATAGTGAAACACCTCTGGTGAAAACAGGTCTGTGACAACATCCACATCCGATCCAAGAAGTGTGCTGAGTCCTCCAGTCAAGTCTGCCATGGAGATTGTGCTGGACACGAAGCTGGTCTCGGCCTCTGGATGCGGGGCTGGGCGTGGGCTTCTGCTGGAGCCCAGCTGCTGGCTCCTCCTTCTGCTTCAGACTCTTCCACGTTGCTGTTCTCCCTGCCACAGCTTGCTCCCAGGCTGGCTGTCATGCGTGTCGTGGGTTCTGTTCAGCCCACCGCCATAGACATGTGTGCCTGGCCCCCTGCCCAGCAGTTATTTGTCTTTGAAGTTATTTTAATGGTTTACTCTGATTCCTTTCAGTGTTCTTTCTTCATCCTGATTTTCGTGAATTTTTCTATAATGTGTTGTGCAGAGATTCCTTCTGGGTCATATCTAGTTGGGGTTTTAAATGCCTTATTATCCAGATCTCCATTGCAATGTGTAGATTTGAAAGTTTTCTTCAGTAATCTTGGGAAGTAAATATTTTATACCTTTACTTCTTTCTCCAGCTCTTCTTGGACTTCCATAATTTTTCAATTATGTCTTTAGAGTCAACTATGAGCCCTCAAATGAACTTCTCACAATTTCTTTTTATCTCAAGAAGTATCAGAAAGTCAACACTGCATCATTTTTGTCCTCAAATTCTGGTATTTTCTCTTCTGATTGGTCATGTCTACCAGCAAGGCTTTGAGTTGTGTTTTTCCTTTCAAGGAGTTGTGCTTTATACTTTTCTATAAACTTCAATTTTTTACTAGGGAGTTCATTCATAGCTTGCATTTTCTTAATTCAATCAGTTGTTTGTGTTTGCTTTTAGTTTATTAGACATCTTCTTCATTAAAACTTTATCTGTGGCCTGGGATATAGCCCAGTTGCACAGTGCCTTCCTGGCAAGCACGCAGTCCTGAGTTTGATTGCCAGTACCAAAAGAACACTCAAAAAGAAACAAATCTTGAATTTGCTTATTTACACCCTGACTGAGCTCACTGAACATTATATGAAGTTTCTTTTCTGATCTTTTCAAACATTTAACCATTTGTTTCATGAGTTCTTTCCTCCACACTTCCTCCACTTTATTGCCAGTCAGATAGCTTTAGAGGAGTCATAAGTATTTGAGCACTTTAATCATCATGTTTCTCATTATTACTGCCAGAGGATGATGGTGAGTTGGTCTAGAAAGAGCTGCTGGTGGAGATTCCTAGCACTGAACTGCAAACAGCAGACTGTTACTGCTAATGTCCGTCCAGGAAGAACAAATCCTATACATGTATACAATGCAGAGCTCATTTATCAAGTTCTGTACTCCTACAATAAAGCAGGACTGCAAAAGATTAGAAATGATAGGGAAAAGGCTCTAAAATGCAAGCTAAAAAGATTTTAAACAAAACAGGAGACTAAAAAGGAAGTCTGATGAAAGAAAGAAATCAGTGTTTTATGATACTATATTCCATGCATAAAACAGAGGGAGATGAGAGGGGGCTTAACAGGACTCATGTGAGAGCAGAGGAAGAGAGGAAAGGGAGAGATTTGTACGTGTAAAATCAGTGCAATCTTTGTGGAGAGTCTATCCAGTGTATAAACTAAAAGAAAACCTATGTTAAAAGAGCTAAATAATGAATTTTGGTGAGGGACACCTTGACAGGTCAATGGAAAGCTTTGTAGAAAACAAAATTTAAACTCATTACATCTGTTTGCACACATGTGCCCCTCACATGGCCTCTAAAAGAGAAAAAAGCCAGAAAGAATAAGTATTATAATAGCTTCTATATAAAAAGGAGGGGAGGGGAAGAGCACTGTGACAGTGCGAGGGGAGGGGAAGGGAGGTAAGAGGGGAGGCAGGACCTATGTGGATCCTGAGAGAGGAAACAGAAATTGGGCATAACTCTTGGCCCCGCTAGTATGTCTGAGCAACACCATACAGCAACCCTTGGTGAGGAGGGGCCTGAGGCATTGTGCTAAAGCGCTGCAGAACTTACTCTAAACAGCTTCTGTACAAAGGAGGAGTTGGTGGAAAGGAGGAGCAAAACCTCAGTACAACAGGTAAGATGGAAGAGCAGACAGAGGGGAGAAGGTGCAAGGGAAAATAATCCAGGCAACAAAAGGATGAGATTGAAGGTGGGAGGTGAGGAAGGAGAGAGGAGAGAGACAATCCAACTGTTGAACCATGTATTGGTCAGGGTTTTACTTAGAGGAACAGATATAATATAAGGAACAGATATTAACACAAGATTTACAATGTATAAGGAATTACAAGGTTGGCTTACTACAGTCAGCTGCAGAGTCAGATGGAGGCGTCTGCACACTCCAAACTGAGGAGTTCAGTCCCAAGGTCTGAAGCTCACTGCTGTGCTCCGTGCAAGTCTCTATTTGTCAGCTGATGGGCCTGCGAGGGAAGACTGAAGAGTCTGCGACGGAAGGTGGAGGATCCAAGCCGGAGGTGGAAGAGTCTGCGCTGCAAGCCAGGCGACGATGTCCAAGCCGAATGCGAAGACTGAAGTTCCGATGAAGTGAAGTGTGACTACTTCCTCAGCGCCTTTATATGGTCTCTTTGTGCTGAGTCACTCTCGGGGCAGAACCAATTGTGTCCCAGGGCGGGACCCCCACCAGCCATAAGTGCACGGGGGAGTCATCCGGCCAAGTTGACACAATGCATCAACCACTACAAACCAAAATCAAGCAAAAATGAGATAACACCCAGAAATACCCTGGGGGGGGGGGCATCTGTATATCTGTGACCTAAGTGCGTGGGATGCTTTACACACAACAGATGGAAACTTATCCACGCAGGTAGGACCACACTGTAAAATATTCAAAGGCCTAGAATTGAACAGATCAAATTAAAAAGAGAAGAAAATGCAAGTGCGTGCGCGCGCACACACACACACACACACACACACACCAGAGAAACCTACAAAGACTGCAATGCTCAGGAGCCCCTGTGACCTCAGAACACACACAGGTCCCCACTGCTTCTCCCCTGCAGGAGGCACTCAGGTCCCCAGCTGAGGCTCTGCTGCGGCTCTGCTGTCTCCTCCCACTTTCCCTCACTCAGCTCCCTGTGCTCTGTGTGCAGTCACTGCCAGAGTCTCCTCAGCCTGTCCCCTGGCTGCGAACCTCACTGGTGCCCTGTGCTCAGGCAGAGGTGACAACCCAGCCTGTGTGCACCCTCTGAGGACTCCTCTCTGTCCCTTTGCTCTTCTTACTGGTTTCAAACAGGCCAGGAGATCAATGGCTTCTGCGGGCAGGCAGGAAGCGATCTCTGCAGCCGCTGAGCTGGGCTGCTCTCTGCCCTGCACTGACTGCTCGTCCAGCCTCTTCAGCTGTGCAGTCTCCCTCCAGCCTGTAAACACAGTGCTATTTGGACTCTGCAGCAGAGAGCCCTTCTGCAGGGAGGCCAGCAGAATTTGTGGGGCGCGGGAGAGAACTCTAGTGGGTCCGACCTTGGCTGCATTACTGAGTTTGTATAACTGATGGCCTTGCCACATACCTTGAGGTGTTTAAATGTCCTGGGCAACCTGCAATGTCACCCACCCCTCCTATCATAATGCACTAAATCTGCATCTGTACCTCCCTGCTTGCTGTCCCCATAACCATGTATATCCCCACATATCTCCATACCCACCCCCAGGGCCCTGATCCTTGTTTGTTTAAAGTTTAGGAGGCAGTTTATTGAGCTTGCTTTGGTGCTGCTTCAGGGTGCTTTCTCCACCCCTGCACCATACATGCCACAGCCACCGCCAGGCCCTGTGATTCTGTCCCACAAATGTCTCAGTACCTGTTTTAGGGTCTGTATGCATGGTGGTGGCCTTTGCCTCTGTCCTTGGGCCTCCCTGGCCTTACCTCGGTCCCTGCTACCTGTCTGAGTCTCTGGCTTGCACCTGGCTGAGTGCCCTGACCTGAAGCCCACCTCCCTTGGGGACAGCTTACTCAGGGATGCTGTCTCCAGGTGGCAGGAGGGCACTGGACAATGCCTCTAGTCAGGGCACCAGTGAGTCAGGAGGTTCTGAGGAGGCCCTGCAGATACACTGTTCCTGAAAACAGACCAAACACAGGAAAAAATGGCATGAAAGTTTAGGTGACAATTTGTTGCTTCTGTGGGCCTGACTGGGATCTCTTCCAAAGAAACAGAGCCTGGCCCAGGGGAGTACGGGAAAGGTGTTATGGGTCGAGCAAGCAGGGAGGTTCAGAAGCAGATTTAGTGCATTATGATGGGAGGGGTGGGTGACATTGCAGGTTGCCCAGGACATTTAAACTTCTCAAGTTACATTGCAAGGCCACCAGTTAAACAACAATGTATTATAAAAGGGGAAACTGTTATAATGCTTGTTACCATGTTGTCCTGTCACCATGCTTGTCGGACATGTTCACCTGCACTTAGGGCGTGTGTTCACCTGCACTTAGGGCGT
>NW_004524738.1:481882-498729 GCF_000260255.1 Octodon degus
GTACTGTCGGCAGCCTCTGATTTCCCTTTCAACCCGGCGTAAGCAGTTTCTTCTTAGTGCAGTGCTTTTAAAAGAGCAGAATGCTCGGGCAGATTTCAGAGTAAGTTCCTCACCTCTCCCCTACCCAGCGATGGGGCCATTTCCTCAAGATTCTTGTTGGTCTCCTGGAGGTGAAACTCACAAGAACATGAGGTTCCCCATAACTGGGTAAGTGATAAGAGAACAGTGCAAGGTTCATTATAGGCCTTTTAGATAATTTTCTCTTTTACTAATTAATTCAAATATACTCGTTTGTGCATATTTGCTGTTGGATTTATTTTCTAACTGTAACAAACTCCCAGTGGTCTTCAGGCACACACAGAACCTGTGGAGTCCCTCCACTGCCCCCACTTTCTGAGTGCCTTCCCAGATGCAGGTTCTTGGTGCTCATAGGCTGTCCTCACTTCTTCTCAGCTCCTCGCCCGGCAGTCATTGTGTTGTCTCTCTTCCCTGCCACGTTTGTCGTGCCAAGGCCATTGCTAGTGACAAAGTCTTGAATTCACTGTGTTGGATAGGTAGCTGAGGCCCCTGGGGGATGCAGGACCTGGTGACGACTTGCTTCTTTCTGTGCATCATGCTCCTCATATGCAGACTCAGGCAACGAGCTGCGCTGCTCCAGAGAAGTAGCACGGGAGGGCAGTGGTCCCGCCCGAGCAGGGGTTGGTGTTGGGCTCCTACTCTGTGGACCTTGCACTTGGTCATAAATGCCAATGTCCTCAGCTTCCATCCTGCTGACTGAGTGTGCAATCTGTCGCTGACACACTGTTGCTGCCCCTGTCTGAGACCCAGAAGTGCTGCTTAAAATGCTTATACATCGTAGACCACAGAGGGGCCTGGCCTGTGCACACGACAATTCAAGTAGATGCTTCCAACACTCTGTAGGAGGCTCTGCCATGACCTGCAGGGGACCGAGGCCGAGTCTCCAGTGATGATGGACGGGGAGAGAAGACTCGGTGCTGTCACTATTCCCAGGGTATCCCAAAATGGTGCAGAATGCTCAGTTTATTTTCATAATATTTTTTATATTTCAAGTTAAATTATTTTTGTCATTTTGAAATATAAAGAAAAGTTTAGTGTTTAAGTCAGAACCAACTTTGCAACCACAAAGGTCCTCAAGAATTATATGCAGATATCAGCCCACGATGTCTGTGGGTCGACCTTCCCTAGATCCTGGCCCTTGTGCTCTCTGGACTCGCCCTCACTCTCACGGATCTAAACATTACACACCCATCCTGGAGGACAAGACCTGCACCTTTCACATGTGGGCAGAGTGGAGAGGGGCAACAGTGGGTCTCCATGAATCACCGCCCACCCCATTCTCCTCCATCTCTGTCCTTACCAGCAGCCCAGTGTTCACAGCCAGGAGCTGAACAGAGAGCCTCATTTTGAGAAGTTAGGCTGAAGAATTCTGATCAGTGAAGCATAGTAAGTGCGCCCCTTTCTCTCACTCTAACAAGCGAAGCCTGGTGGGTGGGAGCTGCTGGAAAGAGGCAGCAGCAGGGTGGGAGGTCCCTTGAATGAGCCAAGCAATGCACAACATTTTCCATGTTTAGAGAAATGCCAAAAGGAGCAAAGCCCACATTTTCTGCAGCAGCGGGCAGAAGGCCCACACTGTGAACGTGGAACTGGAGGGTCCACGCACCTTGTCCTGCCCACACAGGCAGTGCCAGGACACGTGGTGCATGTGTAGGTCAGTCTTTGGGAATGGAAAGACCAATCTGCTTGGATTTTTCCTTGCCTAGGAAGAGAAAACACAGTTCCTATGTCCCAAGAACTGTTCTTTTGCATTTTCTTCCATCAGTGTTATGGTGTGGACCAAGCAAACAGCTTCTGGTATCTGCTGCTGCCAAAGGCCTAGGAAGAGTGTTTGGAACAAGATAGGTGCAGGCTTTCCCTGGACCTTGGGATCACACAGAAGAAGGGCAGTCAAGTGAAAAGATCTTGGCAGGGCAAGCAGTCTACCGATTCTCTCAAAGAGAATGATTTCTTAGGTAGGAGAATGTGCAATTTCTGGCAATCAGTTCTATAAACTGGTGAGTATTTTGTCTAACCCTTCTCTTTCTATATGAGATTATTAAAAACATTTTGAAGGGAAGAATTCCCTTGAGATCATTGCACAAAAGAACAGGAGGTGATTCATTTCATTCATTTTATTTTTCTGCAAAACATAGAAATATTCTTTCCCTCCTGCTCATCCTCCTCAGGGGCGCTGGGCAGCCACAGTCGCGCATCCATGGAGCAAAAGCTTCCCTCTGCGACCGGAGGCAGAAGGAGGCCAGCGGGTTAGTGTCTCAGGTTAGTGCGCATGCGCGACCGGCATTTTCCGCAGATCACTTGGAAAGCAGACATTGGACGGTGGCCACTGCATCCCAGGGGGGTCAGGGCTGCTCAGGACTTTCATCGCGGACTTCAGGCCCTCAGTGCTGGGAGAGGAGCAACCTGCGTTGTTTTCAGTCCAAAATTTGAGTGTAGTTTTCTGTGATAGCTCAAGTAATCAGCACACCCGCATGCCCGGTGGAAACTCACCTGTGAGAATGAGTACCAAGTACTCTGTCTTGTTCCCCTTAATTATAAATAAATATACACTGTGAAGTTTTGATTTTCTGAGTCCGATCGTTCTAAGTCCTGCCAGATGCAGCTAAATTTGCACGACTTTTTCTAGATATTTAAGGTCCTATTGCATCAGTTTAAAATGATAAGTAATAGTAAATGAAATTAAAGAAATTTGGGCTCTTGAAACTAGTAACTAAGTCAAATTATAAATTTAAACAAAGATACAGAGAAAATCATAACTTGTCAAGACTGAGTTTGGGCAGATGTGCTCAGTGCTGGGAGAGGAGAAACCGGTATTCTTTCGTATTCTTCTCCTTGGACCCGAGGAATTTCCTGAGAGCTCAGGTGAGTTTTCTCTGCCATCTTAAAATTCTAAGGGGTACTTGAATTAGATTATGGGTTTACTATAAAATTTGATATCTCAGAAAAGTATGGCAGAAAATGATCCATTCAAAACAAAATAAATGTTCAGATTCAACTGCTTAAACGGAAAAATGCAAACACATGCTTCGTTGCTCATAGTAGTTCTGGATTAGTGGCCAAGTTTTGAGATCAATTTAACAATTTGTGCTGGCTGTAGTATTCCTGAGATGGAAATACACCTTCCCAAACTGTTCTTAACTTTTCTAGTTTCCTGTATTTTGCATGCAATATCTATTTTATAAATTGTTTGTTAAATATGTTTTCACAATTCCTCAGTCTAAAGTCTGGACAGAACTTTTGCTCACTGTAATGTCTATTATTTTTCACTCATAGTTAACCAATATTTTTGTTTTGGGGACATCAGCAATCTGACTTTGTGGTCAAACCACGCTTAAAAATAAAATGTACAGGGCTGGTGAGATGGCTCAGTGGTCTGAAGCACCTACTTGGAACAAGTTTAGCAAAGCACGGGGACCGCGGTTCAATCCCCCAGCACCACATGCCAGTCAGCCCCGCCCCCTGGTGGGCTGAGCTGGCCACACACACGTACACACAAATAAAATAAATTAAAAAAAAAAATTTTTTTTTAAATATTATAAAAAAAAATTAAATGTACATTTTCTTGAAAACTGAGATGGTCTCCACGAGAGTGGATTTCATCTGGCCCTCACTCGTGAGGCTACCTTACACTGATTGCAAAGTTGACAAATTCTAACCTAGCATTTTTTTCACCTGGGAGTGGAGCTGGAGCCACAGGCCATGTGGGAGGATCGAGCCCTGGTTCCTGTGCTTACCTAAGCAGGTACTTAGTCGATTGATCTGTCTAGCCAGCCACTTAACCAGCATTTTTTTGAGGAAACATCCTTGGCAGTGTTGGTCTTTAGTCACTCCTTTCTAAAGAAATCTTGTTGTGTTGTGTCTCCATTTTCCATTTATTTAGTGTCTTATTTTCATTCCTAGCTGTCGGAAGGACAGACTGCTGCTTCCCCCTGGCTCACAGTTCTAACCCTCAGGTTACATACGGGTCCCACAGCACCTGCAGAACGAGTTCTCAGCCCCTCCTCCAGCTGTGCACCCCCGCCAGGGCTGGAGACTGCAGCTCACGTTCTTCCTGGGTTCTGCAGGAGCTTCAGGATTAAGGCGGCTTTGGATTTCATACATATTTGTTGAAAGAGTAAAAAATAGCCCTAAAAGGTAGCATCTCTTTGTGCTTTCTCTTGTTTTCGTCCCTTTCCTCCCTTAACTCATTCTCTACTTCTCCTTACTCTTTTTTTGTTCTTGTTTTGCTAGCATATTTTAGCATTTCACCAGAATTGTTAATATAAGGCAGCTTGCTTGTATTATCTGTAAAACTGAACTCAATGAAATACATTGACTTAAAACTAAGCCCTTTCGTGGTGTCATCTAATGGTTTTGCAATAGCAGAGCTTATAAATTGACCTCTGTGCTCTCCATGGTCACCCAAGTACATGCTCTGTGACTGTACTTTTGACTCAGAATTTAACCAGATACTTTCACAGCTCAGCACCCCTGCAGTTTGCATCCTCATCTGCTGGTTCCTTTGCGTAGGCCACGCCCACCAGCCCAGCTGCACAGACTCTATAAAAGCAGCCTTTATGAGGAAATCTGAACTGCATCCCACCAGGAGGGACAGCACGATGGTGGCCCAGACCTCAGTCCTCCTGGCTCTGCTGCTCGGGGTCTCTGGTGAGAAACTGCAAAGTTCTTCCATCACCTCAGAGTGATATCTTTGTAGAACTGAAAAATAACTTTAAGAAGAAGTGGAAAAGAATGATCATTTCTAATTTGGACAGAAATATGGCCTAGCTCAGAATAGCATTGGAAAGAGTAATTTAAATGTTTAATTACAATATTCATTTAAAAATATCTTGTATTTACATGTGCTCTCTCTGCATTCCTGATTGTAGGTGTCTGCAGTGACATTGTGATGACCCAGTCTCCAAGGTCCCTGGCGGTGTCTCCTGGAGAGAGTGTCACCATCCACTGCACATCCAGCCAGAGCCTTCTAAGCAGTAGTAACAAGAAGAACTATTTAGCCTGGTACCAGCAGAAACCAGGACAGTCTCCCAAACTGCTCATCTACTACGCATCCACCCGGGCATCTGGGGTCCCAGACCGGTTCAGTGGCAGTGGGTCTGGGACAGATTTCACGCTCACCATCAACAGCCTGCAGGCTGAAGATGTGGCCGATTATTACTGTCAGCAGGGTTTTAGCTCCCCTCCCACAGTGATTCAGCCTTGAACATAAACTTCCCCTCAGGGTCACCCCAGCTGCTTATAGACTGAGACACTGTGCTGTACTCTATGCATGAGAGGTTCTGCAGAGCTTAGTAGAAACTAAGGGATCTTGGTTATCTTTATTGTTTTATTGTGGGAAATGCATATGGGAAATGTAGAGACCTCTGTAGTAGTTTTCTATTTGTTATGTGTTTATTTACTACAAGCTCATTGGCTTTAACATCAGAATTTAGATTTCTAACTTTGTTGGGAAGATGTCTAGCAGAGAAACACTTGGACAAACTGCAACACCTAGTTCTTCATATATGGAGATTCTCCATACTGATTTCCATAGTGGTCATTCCTACAACAGTGGAGAAGGGTACCTTCCCCCTAAAGCCTCGGCAGCATTTGTTATTACTTGATTTTGCGTTGATAGCCATTCTTTCTGGAGTGAGGTGGAATCTCAGTGTTGTTTAATTTTGCATTTCTTGAATGACCGGTGATGTTGAATGTTTTTTCATATGTTTATTTCCTCTTTCTTCAGCTAAGTGCCTATTTCAGATGTTCACATTTGAAGTGGGTCACAGCAACAGATGCACACCCAGGTGAATGGCACACTGCACGATGCCTAGCTCTTGGCACCAGCCCCTCTGCTCCTTACCAGCTCGATGGATAAGGAAAATGTGGTTTGTAAGCACAGTGGAGGAGTACTCTGCCAAGAAGGAGGATTAATATGACACACTTCTAGGTAAGTGGATGGGTCTGGAGAACGTAATTTTAAGTGAAATACCTGTGGACACGTCTAAATATTGCATTTTCCTATGTGAGAAATCAGTCTAAATAAGGATGAGAATGAGGGTAGATGTTGGATGGGAGGAAGAAAATGTCCCAGTGGGAAGGTGAACAATGGAGGGGGCATGAGGAGGGAAGAAAAAGGAATGTGGATAAAAATGGAAAAGAATGGCAAGAAAACAATAGAAACCATGTTCTGTTCATGGAGAGGGGAAGAAGGCTTGAAAGGAAGGGAATGGGAAAAGAAGAATTACTGTGTGTTATGTAGGCACAAATGGCCTGTGATGAAAGTGGTTGTTACGTAGGTCAAAAGCTACCAATAAAGTTCATCAAAAAATAGAAAGAAAGAAAGAAAAGTGAAGGAGTCTCAGCATCCTGAGCCAGCCAAAGGAAAAAAAAAAAAAGGAATCTCATCATTTTATAGCTCAGACTCAGTGGGCTGAAGCCCAGTTGCCCTCACACTGCAGACCCCTGCACAGCCCCCAGGAAGGCATCTGTCCTCTGCCTTCTTGCTGATGCCTCGGTCACTAGCTCTGCTCCTGCGCATTCAGAGCCACGCAGTTCATGCTCTGACGCTTGCTCCAGCATCACTTCTTCCTCCAGTTCCCTACCTGACTTCACACTAATGATGCATCTAATTCTGTGTGTAAGTGAGTCTTCCCTCTAGTCTCCTCATCTCATGGTAACTGATGAAATTTACTTTTGAGTCTTTATGGGAGCAAAGTACTGAGTAAATGAAATTACACAGTCACTTTAAGCGGGAACTGAGCACCTACCTTGGGCCATGGTCGGACCCAGTGTACACAGTGCCTTGGGACCCCAGAGGCTGCTGATTTTCCCCAGTGAAAGAACCCTGCCTGCTGGGCATCTGAAGCAATGGAGCGGTTACATAAGGGGCAGGCAGCAGTGTGGCTGAGGTAAGCTGGGATGAGGGAGGCTGGATACACCGGGGCCCTGGGAACTCGCAAGGGTGGAAGTTTTGTCTTTTAACTTGCATATGACTGTGAACACATATCTGTGCCTTTCGCACATATTATAGAAACAGGTATCCAGGGCTGGGGAGGTAGCTTGGTGGTCAAAGCACATGCCTGGCAAGGGCAAGGACCCAGGCTGAAGGCCAGCCAGATAACTAAGTGGACTAAAGCACCTGCTTAGGCAGATGCAGAGCCCAGGGTATGATCTCCAGCACCACATGCGGTGCTGGCCCTGACCTCGGGCTGTGCTGAGACAACAACCTAGACTGGCATAGGGGTGCACACCTGTAATCCCAGTGCTTGGGAGGCTGAAAACAGGAGGATCACTAGGAGTCAGATTTGTTTAGTAAGACCATGTAGACCCTATACTAAAAAAAATACAAAACAACTACCACAATAACAACAACAACAAAAACCAGGTCCACTCCCAGGTACTGCATGCTGTGCCTTCCACCAAATCCAGGCAAGGTGGCACACACCTGTGATCCCAGTGTTGGGGAGGCCGAGACAGGACAGTCACTACCTGTCTGAGCTGTGAGGGAGATTCAGTGCCAATTAATTGGTTAATTAAAAAGAAGAAACAGGTGTCCAAAAAGATGGCTTGTACTGCATGCAGACTTGGCTTGTAAACCTTACTTACACAGAAATAAAATTACAATTGAACTTAAAATCTAGCTGAGGTTCTTTTTTCCCCATAATTTTATTGATAAACAAATAGCAATGAGACAGCTTTAAATCAAATTGGTAGGACAGTTTCAATAATTAACACATTGCATACATTTCTCCCAGTGGTTAATTGCTGTACAAGATGCAGACATCATATCCTATCTACAAACACCATTAGAACAAATCACTCTATTCATTAAGAGAATGTAACTATATATCTATCCTAACCACTTTGAATACACAGATACAAAATGGACATTCATCTGTATACCCTTTTTTTGTTAAGTTCTGTTATTTGAATATTATAGGTGTGTTAACTCAGCAAAATAATCTAAAAGAGTTCAGTAGTCCATAATAGTATTGGGTCTTCCGCTTCCTTGGCAATGTCAGAAATTGTTGACCTGAGTTCCCTACAGCTCAACATAACAGCATGGCTTTACTTCTCATATTTCGTTTTTATACTTTCTGGATGGTTAAGACCAAGGTAAAGCAGGACCTATGCAACAAGAGTTGTAGCTTTTGGGTCTGATAAGGTCAGTGAAATCCCCTCAGGATTTATCCTGAGATCCCGTACCTCAGATTGTAGAACCTTTGTCAGTGTCACCCATGTGGATGAGTCATGGCCATTGCTTGGCCAATGTGCTCTCTGTGAAAGCCTGAGAGAATGTTTTCTCTCCATGTGACTCTCCTTAGGCACACTCTACATCACTGATCACTTTCTTCTTTGGTCCCATAATCTCCTTGATCAGAAAATTTGGGACACTACTGAGTTACATGATGTAACAGTACAAGTTCTCATATGTCCTGAGTCTTAATTGACCTTGGAAGGCTAGGGCCAAAATGTTGGCTTTCCTTGCAGCCCTCCTTTTATCTAATTTTGGTCTGCAAACTTAGGTTGTTAACCATCCAGAAGACAAGCTTATGGTTATTATCATACAACTTAGGCTGTTAAGCTTAACCTCACTATCTGTCTGCATATCAAACATCTTAGGCATAATATGGAACAGGTATTTTTCATCAAGTACTGATATGTTGAACTTTAAGTCCCTACAGAATATGACAAAAAACATTTAAAAATTAGAATATATTTTAAAAAATAGGCATAAAGAATTATATACTTCTTACCTTTACACATAAGTCCAAAAATCTCAGCTGTGAGGTTCTTGGAAGCCAATAAAAAGAACAGAACCTATGAATCAAAAACATATAGGAAAAATTGAATTTGTATCTGTGACTAAAGATTTTCTTAGTATAAAGCTGAAGATAATTTCTGTCTTTGGGAACTACATAGAAGCGGGTAAGTTCTGGGTTGGGTGTTACCTTCAAAAAAATTTTTTTGAGTTTTAAATTACACTTTATTTGATATTATAACATCATCTCTTTTACCTGATTAACTGTAAGCATGCAAAACATTCTCCTACAGGTGGAACTTGTTCTCCAGCCCTTTGTACTGTGACAATTATAAGGATCGTTTGATTTGGACCCTTATCCTTTCCTGCAGCATTTCTAGGCAGTGTATGTGACACACCACAGAGGTAGGAAAGGCCATCTTTAAGAAATTATCTTAATTGTACAACATTCCTGAGAATTAAGTACAAAATGTTAACTCATGCCTCGGATACGTCACGTGTCCCAGAGGACCGAGATCCACTGCCTTCTCGCCTGCAGCATCTGCGCCTTTGTTGGCCATTTGACAGGCACATCCACCAGGGCTAGGAACAGCAGCGCTGATAAGCTCCCGCCGCCACTCCCTTGAGAGTCTCTGGACCACCGTCGTGCTGCAGAGGGCAGAGCTTGTTCTGCTTCACCCGCAGGGACGCCAGCCCTTGTGGAAGGCATGATCGCGTTCTCCGCAGACCACAACACAGCGCAGTCCTCTTGTTTGTTTTCAGCTTGACCTCAAAGACAGGCGTCCATCACCTGGACCCGCTGATGGCGCTCGTGTCACACTCAATGTCCCAGCTCCACATGGCCACCACCTTCCACTTCTTCAGGGAAAACATTCTGGCACCTCCCAACTTGGAGCCTGCCCCCCTGGAGGAGAGGACAAAGCTCAGGGTTCTTTGTCATCTTCCACGTGGGCCAGGGCGGCAGCGCAGAGATGGCAGAGAAGACATTGATCCAGGGGAGAGCAGATGACTAAGGCCACTCCCCTGGCCCTCTCATCGCCACAGCCCCAAATAATTTTATAGAGAGTTTAGAAATAATGTATATGCCTCTTCTAGTTTTTACAGTACAAGGGATCAAATCCAAGGTTTTGCCTCGGCTAGATCAGGGCTCTACCACGGAGTTCCATTCCTGTCACCCAAATTCCTTTCTTGTACAAATGGCCACTGTACACGACAGTCACAGGAGAGGCTGGCACGTGCCCTCAGCTCAGCTGCACTCTCCAGCTGCCCTCAGAAGGTGGCCTCCTAGGCCGTAGCCATGGTGATGCCACCAGGGTCCTGGCTCCCCTGGGGCTTGTGTGCTCACAAACACCTTGATGCTATGTCACAGCTGAGTGGACTCATGGGAAAGCCACTCCACACGCTGCTGTTCTCCTTGGCAACCAGATACCTAACCACCCTGGAGCTGAACTGTGGCACTTTGTGGCCAGAATGCTTTCTCCCAGGGGGAAGAGTCGCATTGTGTGGATGAGAGTTTAGTTCAAAGACAGCAATAGATTCTTGAACTTAATCCTGTGGATCTTTGTGAGCTTAAAGATTCCACTTTTCACCTAAAATGTGGGAAAAGCTCTAATTAAATTGTGATAAGAAATAATAAAATAGCATCCATGAATTATTTAGCAGTGTTGTTTAGACCCAGTCACATGGGAACCAAAGTGATAAGTAGACATGAGCACTTTTTCTCTCAGTCACCAGAGTAAATTTTGAAAAAAATAAAAAATCAAAAGAAAAATTAAATTACTTAACTCTTGGAAGATTTCTCAGTGCATCCACAGACTCATTCATGATTCCAGGAAGCCTCTGGGACTGCCACCCTTGGGAGCTGCCTCAGTTCATTTTCCCTTCTTGCTGGGACGAAATACCTGACACCCAGAGTTAAGGAAGGAAGGATTATTTAGCTCTCAGCTGTGGAGGCTTCAGTCCGTGCTCAGCTGGCTCCAAGGCAGAGTGGCACTTGGCAGAGGGCAGCAGTTCATGGAGGCAGCAAACAGCAAAAGAGCAAGAGCACAGTGGCCGGAGCAGTGGCCGGAGCAGTGGCTGGAGCAGTGGCCAGAGCAGTGGCAGGAGCAGTGGCCAGAGCAGTGGCCGGAGCAGTGGCTGGAGCAGTGGCTGGAGCAGTGGCCGGAGCAGTGGCCGGAGCAGTGGCAGCAGTGGCTGCAGAGCACACGTCTGTCTTCCTTGTGTTGCATTCAGGCCCTCTGCCTCAGGCAGGGTGTCACCCTCACTCCCGTAATCCCAGCAACACTTATACCCATATTGCCAGTGTCACTCATGCCCATAATCCAGGCAGATCATGAGTTCATCACAAACTCTAGACTTCCTCCCCATAACTTACATGAGGCTTTGGGAGGACGACTAGACACGAACCGTAACATTCTGCTTCCGATGAATGATGTAGATCCCTTGATGCAAAAGACAGTTCAGGCCATCTTTAAGAGCTGCCTGAATCCTCATAGCTTCAGCTTTGCTGGAATGTGCAAGTCCCAAGTCCCTTCTAAGATCTAAGGCAACTCTGAGCTCTGAACCCCTCTACAAATGAAAAGTTAAGCACTTCCAACATTCAGTGGCACAAGGTACACATTGCCATTCCAGAAGGTGGACACAGTAGACCCCAAGCACTGGCACGAAGGCAAACACAAAATCCAGAAAGGCCAACATTAAGTCCTGCAGCTCCATTAAAACATCTGAAGCAATCTGACAAATTGTGAGCTCCATGCGGCCCCGCCCCACGGCACTTCTACTGGTTGTAGCTCCCGTCATTTCTGTCTTAAGTCGCCTTTGCTCTCTCTTTGCAGTTTCCCTTAGATGATCCTGGCTTTTCCAAATTTCTGGGATTTCCACTGAATAGGCTTCTCACTCACAGCTCTACACACTGCCCTCCCAGGAGCACGCTGCCTGGCCTCCTAGGCCTTCTTCTGAAATCTAGGTGGAAGCCTTCTTAACTTCAGAACTCCTGCCTTCTTCAAGCACCTTAAACCAAACCACATGGATGGTGCCAAGTCCTGCTGCACCTGGAGCAACAGCCAGGCTTTCTGCTCTCTTGGATTTAGGGGCTGAGTGCCTGGAACACTGAGCACTCTGACCTTAAATGAGAAGCACAAATTCCCTATGACCATTCTGGATCTTGGCACTCTGTGGCTTTCTCTCCAAGGCAAAGTCCGTCACATTTGCCGTTCTGAGACTGCACAGGGCAGAGACACACTGCCTCCCGCAACAAACTCAGGCTATCTTTTCCATTATCTCATTCCTTCTTGGTGATGGAGACCCTCTCAGCTCTATCTTTGCCATCTACCAATTTATGGACACTTCTTTTCTGGCCAAACTCACACTGGTTTAAATCATCCTGCTGGGCTCTTTGCTCTTGATTCTTCATGAAAATCTGACTAAAGGTCCCCAACAATAGCCATGCCACTGCCACAATATTCGACTGCTTTGTAATTTCTTTTTCCAGATTAATCAGTCCACTGCACTTAATCTCAGTCACAGGAAATCTCTGGGCAGAAGTACAATTCAGACAAACTTTTTGTCCAGCCATAGCATACATCATCTTGAGGCCAACAACCGATGCAGTCCTTGCTCCCAGCAGAAAACTCCCCAGCCTCGTATTCATGGGCAGGATTTCTTTCATCCTCCTGGTCATCTGAGATCTGACCAGAATCTCCCCTAGAGAACAGCCTAAGCTTTTCCAGTGCATCTCTTGTAGACAACATTTCCCAATCATTCCTATTTCTTCCTATAAGCCACTCCCAATGTTTTATAATCCACATGTTCACAACAATGGCCCCTCTTCTCTGGTTAGAAATTCTGTCTTGGGTATTTCACTTTCATTGGTGGAATTAAATAGCTGACACTCAGAAATATGGAAGGAAAGGTTTAGCTCTCTCACAATCTGGGGAGGTTTCAGTCCATACTCATCTGGCTCCAAGGCAGAGTGGCACATGGCAGAGGGCAGCTGTTCATGTGGAAAGAGGAAGAGAAAAAACGGCAGGAACAGAGGCAAACAATGGTTACAGAGAGAAACACTGTCCCCTTTATGCAGTGTTCAGACTCTCGGCCTCAGGCAGGATGTAGCTCTCACACCCGTAATCCCAGCAGCATTTATACCCATAATGCCAGTGTCACTCACGCCCATATTCCAGGTGGATCATGAGTTCATCACAAACTCTAGAAGTCCACCGCATGACTTGCATGAGGCCTTGGAGAGCCAAATAGACACAAATCATAACAGAATCAGCGCTTGTGATCTTCTGCAGAAGTCTGAGATTTCCTCATGCCTGGAGTCACAGCCAGGAAGTGAGAAGGGACATGCTGGGTGGGGCCAGGAACTGGCATTCTTTCCTCCTTTTTGTCAGATGGAACCACAGGTCTCGCACAGCCTAAGCAAGCATGCTGCCACCGAGCTACAGCCTCAGCCATCCCTGGGATGTTCCTGAGTTCCTAGGCAGTCACAGAGCTCCAGCCCTGCCCCTTCCCTGCCCTTTGTCTTTCTTACTCTGATTCTCCTTCACCCCTCCTCCTCCTTTCCTGGGCCTTCCTGCTGATCTCTGAAGGTCCTGAGTTCCTCCTCTGCTTGTGAACTTGTTGGGCTCCTGTTGCCCAATGAGGGTTCATGACCTCTTCCACATTAAGCTCAGATTAAATCCCCATGAGATTCTAGTCCTGGCTAGACCTTGAGATGCCCTTCCTTGTAGGAACCTGGAGTCTGGAGGGTAGGAAATTTCATGATGGAAGCCCCACCTGTGCTCTGGTGGGGTACAGTTTTCATAGAACCAGCATGGTCTTGAGTGTCATGGCCTAAATCTTAGGTATTAAGAGCTGCCTATGTCCTTGGAGTCCCTGCTACAGGGACCAGATCAAGGTGAAGTGAGAGAGACATCCCGCTTGGGGGTCAAGGTTAAGGACTTGCTCCAAAGTTGGACATTCATATACATAATTTTAAGGCGCATTTCAAAAACTTCAAAATCTCCAATTCCTACACTAGTATAAAATGAGCAGTATTTGAAGCCAAAACAAGATCTGTGATGTGACTGCACAAGCGTCAGCAGGAATTGCTTTGTATTGTGACAACATGATGTTTGAACCATTTGATCATGTGTCCTTGTGTGGCGGCTACCAGATACAGTCGGGGGTGGCTGGGAGTGAAAGCAGAGCTGGAAGACTGTAGCTAAAGACAGGATCACAGGAGGGAGCAGGGCTGCTGCGGTGTGGGGGCCCGGGGCTGGGCCTGGCTGAGGCTGGGCGGGGTGATCCTGCAGTCATATGCGGGGCTGAGCACAGGAGAGCTGGATGAACAGCATAAATAACCATGCTCAGAACTGTTCTGTTGGAAGCTTTAACTCATGAAAAGTGAAAAAAATGAGACAGAGCAGGTGGAAATTTCCTGAAATGCTTTAATATGGAGATGATGAAGGTAGATAACAAAGATGGTCACAGTGAGGCAGAGAAAATATATGTTTTTCTTTTTATTTGATTTTTTTAATTTTAATGAGAAAGAAATAGCAATGAGGCAGTTTCAAAACAGGTTAGTAGGCCAGTTACAATGATTAACACATTGCATATTGCTGTCTTCATAGTGAAAATATTTAAATGTATCCTCAGGGTTGACACCACTTTTTTACACCTTACAGTGCAGGAACATGGCCAGCAGAGGGCAGCACGTACTCACTCTGGAATGGTAACATTTGCTGTCTCAGTGCGCAGAGCGCTTTGATAATACAAAAGCAGCAACGTTAGGATCGTTTGGAATCAACCAGCCCTAACAGAAAACTTTCACTTAGCATTTTCTTTTTTTATTTATTTGTTTGTTTCTTTCTTTTTCATTTTAATGAGAAAACAGACAGAATAGCAACGAAACGGTTTCAAAACAGGTTAATAAGACTGTTAGAATAATCAATAGATTGCACATTTTTGCCATCATAGTAATTATTCAGACGACAATCTTTGATCTGGCATCAAGTATGAAAATGTCCTTTAAAGACTTCCCGAAATACAGCTTCTCTAACTGCAATGGAACACCCATCTCTGACAAAACAAAACAGAAAGGGGATGTGTTGGGAGCCACGAAGCTAGGAAATAGATCAAATGCGTGCAGGTGGGACTAGGCCTCAACGCCTAAAGCAAACAAGCTGCCCCAGCGCTGAGATAGACACCCTGTCTGGTTAAGGTCAGCTATTAGTCACTAGGACACCTTGTGTCACTTGTTACTGACTTTGCAAAAGTATAAATAAAATACCATTTTGTTGTGAGATAGATAGATAGATAGATAGATAGATAGATAGATAGATAGATAGATATAGATAGATAGATAGATAGATATGATTATTAGGATAGATATGCAGCTACATTCTCTTCATTCATTCAAAAGCAAGATTCGTACTAATATTGTTTAGAGAAGATGTCATGTCTACATCTTCTCCTGTGAATAACTACTATGAGGACAATATGGAATGTATTATTGTAACTGTCCTACTAACCTATTTTGAAACTGTTTCATTGCTACTTTATCTTTTTTCTCATTAAGATGAATAAAAATACTTGAAGACCAATGAAATACTCTGTGTGTGGTATGAAATACACTTGATTTCAATTACATCTAGCTCATTAATCATGTTTCAAATTCTTAGGTTTCCTATGCTAAATTATACATTTATAAATTCTTTACTAAAAATGTTACCATGATTGCTAATGGCATACCCCTAAAGAATTCTTTACTCTATAGTTTCTATTATTTTTCACTCATAGTCAAATTATCTTTTTGTCCTGGAAAGTCATGAATCTTAATTTTTTGCCTACGGACCCTTGAAAAATTATTTATAAGATTTTTTGGGGGGAAATTGGGAGTGTCTTCCTTCAAGGAGGTTTTAACTCGGTACCTAATCCTTGGAAATGCTATCTCATACTAACTTCATAACTGTTGATTTCTGTGTTCTCTAAGTCAGAGTGAACGTTGGCAGTGTTGCTCTGAGCCCTTATTTCCCAATTAAATCTTTTTCTCCATTTCTCAATTTCTTTTGATCCCTCCTTTCAGTTCTCTGCAGTTGTGGAAAAAGAAGTTCTTGGTGTGTCTTTTGTTTACTCTTACATTTGAGTAATGCTTTCTCTAGATTAAATTAGAAGCCCCCCAGATTCATCGCAGAGTGAGTTCTGAATCTGGCTTGATGGCCCATTCCCTGGGCAGAAAGAACCTCACCCATTTCCTATGCTCAGCTTCAGGATAAACGTGCTTTCGAAAAATCATTTTTTTTTTTGTCATGGAAAAGATAAATTTGCTGAGAAGATGTTATTTTGCTTTTGCCTTTGCCCTTATCCCTTCCTTTTTTGGCTTCCTATATCTTTTTTATTTTTATTTTCTTCTCTCCAGCATGTTTTATTGTATAACTGTGTTGGTAAGACATAGCTGGCCTATTACTCCTGTAATACACAATCTATCCGATTGTTTCTGTTTAAGATTAAAGTCCTTACTTAGACCATGTAGTGTTGCAATTTTAGAGCTTGACAAACCATCTCAGAGTTTCTGAGTTATCAACTGTGCTTTTGCTGTCACCCAAGTACACTTTCCATGATGGTATTTTTAGCTCTTCATTTAATCGTTACTTCATGACTCACTGCCCATGAAATTTGCTTCCTTGTTTGCTGGCGAGTCTTCATAGGCTCCTCCAGGGCGAGCCCAGCTTCTCAGACTTTATAAACAAGGCCTTTGCTAGGAGATCTGAGCTCCGTCAGGGATTCACAGGCGTTAAGATGACGTCGCAGACCCAGGTCTTCATGTGCCTGTTGCTCTGGGTCTCTGGTGAGAAAATGAACATTTCCAGACCACCCAGAGGGTATCTGTGCAGGGTTGCAGCTATAATTTTTTTTGTGGTACTGGGAATGAACTCAGGAGTTTGGACTTGCTAGGCAAGAGCTTATTGTACTGAGCCATCTCCCTGGCCCCAGATATAATTTTAAAATACAATGTGAAGTAATATGATCCAAGTATATATTAATTTGC
>NW_004524738.1:499118-513423 GCF_000260255.1 Octodon degus
CACAGTAAGAACAAGAAGAACTACTTATCCTGGTACCAGCAGAAACCAGGACAGTCTCCCAGACTGCTCATCTATTATGCATCCACCCGGGCATCTGGGGTCCCAGGCCGGTTCAGTGGCAGTGGGTCTGGGACGGATTTCACTCTCACCATAAACAACGTCCAAGCAGGAGATGTGGCTGATTACTACTGTGAGCAGGATCTTAGGTACCCACCCACAGTGATTCAGCCTCAAACAAAAACTTCCCCTCGGCTCCCCCCAGCTGCTTGCTGCTGAAAGGCCCAGGGCACGAACTCTTCCTCCAGCTGTCTCACATTGCGCACTGCCGTGTGCACCAGAGATTTTACAGACCTTAACACTATATGAAGAAGCTCCATGTCTCCTGGGGCCTTTGCTATAGGAAAGCATAGCCAAGACATTTGTTTTAGTTTTGCATTCTTTAATCCAAATTCATAAACTGATGCCCCCTACGAGACAGAAATTCATTAATTTATGGTTGTGTAGGAGAAAACCTAACATTGGACTCAATCGCTAAAGTCAACCCTCTGTGAGGCTGCTGTCCCTTTGTGCTCTGGGAAGCAATCCGGCTGTTGCCGTCCTGTATCTCGAGTTTCTCACGCTCCTTGCTGGTGGCCTCTTCCTTCATCTCCAGAGCCAGCTGCATGCCGTTTCCCTGGCACTTGTTCTATGGTGATGTTTCTCTCTGAATATTCTGACCAGCTTTTCAAGTGTGGACGCTGAGAAAATGTACGTGTCTGTAATTGTGAATACAATTTTATTCATGAATATAAAATGTGCATTCACCAGCACATATTGTCAAGGCTGCACATCTTGTATTTAATAAAATTCTATGTTTGCTGTTGGATAACTTTGTGCCTCCCTGGAAACCAAGGGGTCACCGATCCTATGAATCTGTTCACTTTAAATAGGAACTGTACATCTAATTTAGGTCATAGGGGTAAAAGAGGGAGCAAGAGTCTCATACACCATTTGCAATTTTTTGAGATCCCAGAAGCATCTTCAAGTTGTCTCCATGGCAATGATTTTATGTTTGAGACAGAATCTTGCTATGCAGTCCCAACTGGACTTGATTTCCCTGGAACTCGCCTTAAATTTCTGACTCAGCCTCCCAAGTGCTGGCAGTACAGGCTGAAAAGGATATTTCCTAACTCTCTAGGTCTAGGATGTCAGGAACAGAAATAGAGATGTAGTCTGTTTCATATGGAGGCCATGGGGTGGTATGCAGAGCGAAATACCGTGTGGCTCTAACAGGGTATTAGTGCCCACTGAAAGCACACGTGAGTTTGAGCACTGGAAGTAGGTAATACAAACTCCAGAGGCGATGGAGAGTAACAGCTTGGGGCTTGAATAGGGCAAGTAGACCAGACTGTGACGTTCCACATTAGAGGAAGCGTAGACCCAGCTCATCAGGGAATCCTGCGTCCTTCACTGCAGACAGGTGGCTGTGCGGGTTAGTTCTGTTTGAGATGAGGAAAGATTTCAGAAAGAGGGCTTCAGGGCTCCCAGGAAACATCAGAGATGATCCATCTTTTCTGTAGTCAGAATATGGCTATGGATATACAGTGTGCACTTCTGAAAACCTCGTACAAATACACATGATATAGGTGGCTTGTAAGGTATGTATACTTCATCTCTGTAATCTGAGAAGTAGAAACATTCTTAATAGAGCATAAGCTCTGCCTCTTAGCTGTTTGGAGGAAAATAGAAAAAACATGAAGAATTTCATTTTCTAAACATGACGATTTTCCTAGTGTAAAAGCAGAACATCATTCCCGTCTGAAGTAAGTGCTGACGTAGGTAGTATTAGAAACATTAACTTACCAGAAAATACAAACACTAAGGTCACCCTGGTGTGTGGTTTGGGACCTGGGAGGTTAACTGCTCTGTAGATTGAGAGGCTATGATCTCGGTACCAGCTTAAGAAGTCCCCCAGCGTCCTCGAGTCATCTTGGGCTTGGGCACTCTGGAGCACTCGGATGCTACTTCAGATCAGAATGGGGTCACCCTAATGTCATCCAAGCACTGCTGTCTGTTTGCAACCAGGAAGCTATGCATTTCCTAGCAGGTAGGTCACGTCACCTGGACAGCACTTCCCCTGTCACTGGCAGGAGGCCTGCCACCGTCCATAGGAGACCAGCCCAGAGTCAGGATTTGGGTCTCGTATAGAGTTGAACACTATTGTGTGATTGTAGGTGGACTACTTAACTTTTCCAAGCTTTATCATCAGAAGAATAACAAGAGCTTTTATGAAGTTTTGTGAATTGTTAATAAATAGTATATAAGAATTAAGGAGGAGGGCACCTGGACAAGCAATGAGTGTGCAGTGAGTCCTGAGCTTCGCTCGTCAGATCTACGTGTGGAGGAAACACACTGATAGGTGATTCTGCTTCTCACAGCAACCAGAGTAACGTGTAGAAACAAAATAACCAAAATGGAAAAATCAACCGATTAACCAATTCCTGCCTCGATTCCAATCTTCAAGGCCCTCCTGGTTCTTGAAACTCATCATTGTCATCTCTTTGCCTCCACCTGTGGTTCATGTTCACGGCTGTTGTGCGTGCACTCTTGTGGGGAACTTTATAAACTCCTGCTGCCTAGATATGAATCGACAGAGGCTGGAGGAGATGAGTCTGAATGCAATGGAGGTGGGCGTTCCTGTCCTGTCCTGTCCTGTCCTGTCCTGTCCTGTCCTGTCCTCTCTGGTCCTGTCATCTGTTCTTTTTTTGTTTTGTTTTGTTTTTCCTCTCTTCCCTTCCCTGTCCCTTCTTTCCTCTTCTCCTCCCCTCTCTCCCTCCACATACTCTGTTTGGAGTTTTATATGCTCCATTTATTTGTATGTCACATGCTTTATTGCTACTTGGGAACTGTGCTGTCATTATTTCTGTGAAGAGATTTTAATGGCAACTGTTTATTCGCAATTTCCATGAAACGAATCAATTTTGTGTTATTCTTCTTTGCACCATCTTACAGCTTTTGGATTAGTTTTTCATGGTCTATTATTATTTTTAACACATCTGTCTTTTCATCATCACTAGCTGCAATTCTGTCTTCAAGATTTGAAACTCTGTCCTCTTCGTCATTCAATCTACTGCATGCACCTTCTATGGTGGTTTTAATTTCTTGGATTTTTGTTTGGATGTGTTGTGTGGTTCTGCTTTTCTTATGTTGTGCATCTTCTGTTTCCATAATTTTTGTACACTCATTTTTGCTTTTCTCTGTATTTTCTCTAACATATTTTTTAAAATTTGTTTCATTTTATTTTGAAGAGTATAAACAAAATGAAAGACAAAAATCAGATACAAAGACAGAAACAGGGTAACCTATGATATGTATGTTACAGATTTTCAAAACAAGACTAGCTGATTAACAATGGTTGATATATTTTTTACTTTATATACCATTTCCCGGTGCACCTGAGGGATTTTTTTCTATAGGATTTTGTTTTTGACTCCTGTTGCTATTGTTATTAGAACATCCCAGAGCTTCACTTCTAATGTCATCTGTCTCACGGCGCTCCAGACTTGTTTTGTGTATAGTGGGCATCTAGGGTTGAATTCGGCTTCTGTGTGGCATCACTTTCTCCTTTGTATTTTTAAATTGTATTTTGGTTTTTACGTTGATGCTTGCTGATGGATTATGATGTAGAGCTTTTTCACTAGTATGCAGGCTTCCCTAGCAGCTGTCTGTTCTTCAGGGTTATCTTCTATGTGTATGTGTTTCTTTGTGTCTCTCCCAAGAACCTAGCTTCTTAATTTGTAAAGGGTGCAAGGTTCCTATCTGGCGCAGCACCCAGTCCTTTGGGAGTGGGTTGTGGTGATGATTATGACTCCAGAAAATCGCAGCATTATCATACAGGGGAGAAAACTGATAATAACAGTGTGACCTACTGGCTAGTGAGTACATTAATAATAAAAATATTTTCAAGTACAGCTGAACTACTGACAAACTATGGTAATCCACAACCTGCTGTATCCATCCACAGGAGCAAAAGTTAACATTATGCAACAAAAATGAAACATATACCATGTACTTGTATGCAGTGATTTCCCCCTTAATGGACTGATTTTATCCCTTTGTAGGTAGAAAAGGGGCCTTAATAAGGGCAGGTGACAACAAAGGGGATTTATGAGGTCACATATGGTAGAGTCAAGGCTGGCGGTCAAAGGATGATCATCCGTGGGCAAACTGGAAAGTACAGGAGGGAAAAAGTGAAATAGAATGTAAAGGAGTAATTTGAGAGGAAAGGACAGTGTTTACTCACTTGAACGTTCAAACTGAAAAATAGTTGAGGAAAGAGAGCAAGAGGATTAATAAAAGAAAATAAAAACGGAAGGTAAAAAAACAAAAAGAATGGCATAAAAGGAGGCAAAAGAAGGAGAATGGAAGAGAAAGGAAGAATAGAAGAAAAAGAAAAAGAAAGTAGATTTGAAGAAGAGAGGAGAGGAAAGATAAAGGAACCCAAACAAAAAATACCCACAAAATACAAGACACAACAGCATGAGTTTCCACAATATAGGAAAGCGATGATGGGCAGGGATATAGCTCAGTAGAATAAGTGCTTGCCTCACAAGCACAAGGGCCTGAGTTCAATCCCCAGTTCTAGAAAGAAAAAAAAACAAGATAGGAAAGGGGCAGCCAATCAGAAAAATAAGGGAGAATAAAAGTGCTGAAATTTCTCTGGTGATTACATGTCAGTGGCAGGGTCCCTATCAAATCTGAGAATCTGAATCTGTACTGAGTCCTCCAGTCAAGTTTTCCATGGGAATCATGCCGGATGCAAACCTGACATTGCCCTCTGGATTCAGGGCTGGTCCTGGGATTTTGTCGAAGCCCAGCTGCTGGCTCGCCCTCCTGCTTCATTCAGCCTCCTCCCCGTTGCTGGTCTCCCTGCTACACCACGCTCCCAGACTGGCTGCCTGCATGTTGTGTGTTCTGTTCAGCCCACTGCCAAGGATGTGTGTGTGCCGGCTCCCTGCCCAGCCTATGTTTGTCTTTATGTTATTTTAGTATTTTGCTGCAATGGCTTTCAGGATTCTTTGTCCTGATTTTCTTGGACTTCTCCGTCATGTACTGTGGTGAGTTTCTTCCTTGGTCACATCTATTTGGGGTTTTAAACACCTGATTATCTGGATGTCAATTTTAATCACTAGATTTGAAAGCTTTCTGCAGTAATTTTGAGAAATAGATATTTTATATCTTTACCTCTTTCTCCAGCTTTTCATGGGCTTGCATAGTTTTTAGATTATGTTTTTAGAATCATCTCTGAACTCTCAAATCAACTTCTCTTGATTTATTTTTGTTTCAAGAAATATTACTGTGAGAGAGATAGCGCAGCACATGCCTGGTAAGGATCTTGCCTGGTAAGGATCTTGCCTGGTAAGTGCAAGCTGAGCCTTATTCCTGGAACAAACAAAAGAAAAGCACAAACAAACAAAAACCCAACATATCACTAAGTCATCTACTGTTTTCTTTCACTACTAATTAATTTATTATTTTTCATGTGCTTGGTACAGGGTCTTGCTACACAGTTCATTCTCGTAGTGATACTCCTGCTTTCAGCCTCCCAGGCTGGGATTGCAAGCAGGCGTCACTATGCCCAGACTTCATGCCCATCTCATCCAGGAATCAAACTCCCATCCCTGAGCTTGTCTAATCAGCTGCTGAGTCCGCTGACCTATCTCGCCATCAACGCTGCATCATTTTTCTCCTGAAGTTCTGATATTGTATGTTCTGATTCATTATATCTACTGGGAAGGCTTTCAGTTACGTTTTTCATTTGCAGTAGTTACTCTTTGTTCTGCTTTTTGCTGTTTTGTTTTGTTGTTTTGTTTTGGTGGTACCTGGGATTGAACTCAGGCAAATACTTATTCTACTGAGCTATCTACCTGACCCCTTTATTCTGTTTTATACCCCTCAATTCTTCACTAGAGTTTTCATTGATAGCTTGAATTGTCTCATTCATTTCAAGCAGCTGTTTGTGTTTGATTTAAGTTTAGTGAACATCTTCATTATAACTTTCATCTCTGCTCACAGATGTGGCCCAAGGGCACAGTGGCAGCCTGGCAAGCACAAGGTCCTGTGTTCAATTCTCAGTACAATAAAACACAAAAAAGAAACAAAACTTTCATCCTTTTATTTGCACTCTCTTTGAGTTCACTGAATATTGTATGCAGTTTCTATTCTGATCTCAAACATTTAGCTATTTTTAATAAGGTTTTTCCTGGACATTTCATCCACTGATTGACTAATTTAAAAAATTTGAGGAACTTCATTGTCATTTTCTCATTATTCCTGCCAAAGAATGATGGTGAGTTGGCATAGAGAGACCTGCTGGTGGAGATTCCTGGCACTGAACTGCAAACAGGGGACAGTGGCTGGTAATATCAGCCTGCACAGCACCAGCCCATACACGAATACAACGTGGAGCTCATTTACCAGTTTTATGCTCTTACAGTAACCCAAGAGGACAAAAAGTTAGAAACAACAGAGAAAAGACTGTAAGAGACAAGATTAAAAAAATTTAAAAATAAATCAAAGAGAAAATTGAAGAAAACAGGAGACTAAAAGATAGTCTCACGGAAGAAAGAAATCAGTGTTTGATGATACTATTTTTACATGCATAAAACGAGGAAGAGTGAGAAGGGGTTTGACAGGATTCGTGAGAGCATAGAGGAAAAGAGGAAAGGGAGAGATTGGTAGGTGGAAAAGCAGTGCAGTTTTTCTGGAAACTCTTCAATTTATAAACTAGAAGAAAGCCTGTGAAGACCTAATTACCAGATTTTGATGAGGGACACTGTTATAGTTTGTCTAGTTGTACCCCCAAAGCCTCGTGTAAGTCGTGGTACAGACCTGGCTGGAAGAGCAGCAAATGGCTTGAGGGCCAGGGCAAGGGGAGGACCTGGGCGGGGCGTGAGGGGCGGGCATTAGGAGAACCAGGGCCGGGCTTGGGGCGGGGCCAGCGGGGCCTGGACCATTGAACTGGCAGCATGAGCTCTGCCCCCCCCCCCACCCAGGCCAGCGGCCCCCCTTGGAGGTGTAAGCGGTCATCCTGGACAGCGCAGTGCTCCAACCTCTTCCAGACTCTGTAGTACAGGGCAGCGGTGTCTGGGATTGAGGCCACCTCGCAGGGAGGACATGTTTGGAGAAGACAGAGGCACTGACCCTCTCTCCTGAGCAAATAAGGCTCTGAGGTCTTGCTATGTAATTTAGGCTGTGAAACCTCCAATAATTGTGAGCTAAGTAAACCTTTCCTTCTCTAAGTTTGAGTGTCAGGTATTTGTCCCAAAAACAAGACAAGGGTAACTAAGACAGACACCTTGAGAGGTCAATGTAAAACTTTGTAGGGAGCAACATTTAAGACTCATTTACAGTGGTTTATAAACATATGCACCAAAATAAACTGTAAAACAACAACAACAAAAAAAAACCCAGAAAGATTGAGCTTTAGTAATAGGTTCTATATTAAAAGGTATGCAGGTGGGAGGGCACTGTGAGAGTGTAAGGGGGGTAGGGCGGAAAGAGTGGACGTGGGACCTAGGCGGATCCTGAGAGAGGACACAGAGACGGAGCACCATTCTGGAGCCCAGTAATGCTGTCTGAGCAACACCACACAGCAAGCCTCGGCGAGGAGGGGCCGAAGGCGATGTGCTAGAACACTATAGAACTTCCATTACTCTGAACAACCTCTGAATGAAAGAGGAATAAGCCCAAATGGAGAAGCAAAGAAGAAGGACAAGGAACAGGATGGAAGAGAAGACAGCAGAAGGTGTAAGAGCTTCCTGCCAGGAGCCTCTCATCTCGCTTCCAACCCTGGGTAAGCAATTTCTAGTTAATGCAGTGCTTTCAAAAGAGCAGAACGCTCTGGCATATTCCAACGAATGTGCTTTTCCCCTCCCCTGCCAAATTCTGGGGCCATTTACTCTGAGATTCTTGTTGCTCTCCTAGGGGTGAAAGTGATGTGAATGTGAGGTTCCCCCATGACTGGCTGAGTAATGAGAGAGGAGTACAAGGTTCATTAAAGGCCTTTTAGATAATTTCCTTTCTAAAAAATTATTTCAAGTAAAGTCATTATTGCATGTTTGCTATCGGATTTATGTTCCAACTGTCGTAAAATCGCAGGAACCTGTGGCACACACAGACCCTGTGGAATCCCCCTCATGCTTCTCCCTCCTGCTTTTTCTTCCCCAGAGTGCATGTCCCTGTTCCCTGTGGGCTCCCCTCACTCAGTCTTGTCTCCTGACTCTGCTGTCACTGGGTTTTCTCTCTATTCTTCCCCATTTTCCATGCCAAGGTCACTACTGCATGGAACTTGGTAGGTATCTGAGGCACCGGGGGACACAGGCCGCAGCAATGACTTGTTGCTCCGGGTTCCTCGCGCTCTTCCTCTCACACAGCCTCGAGCAACTGGCAGGGCTGCTCCCCAGACACCCAGGAGGGCAGTGGTCGAGCGGGGCTGAGGATTGTGTTGGACTCCAGCACTGAGGGAAGACCTTGTGGGTCTTGTACTCGGGAATAACCTCCAAATTCTCAGCTGCCCCTGCTGATTCTGAGTGTGCCACCTGTCCCTCATCCACTGCCGCTGCACCTGTCTGAGACCCAAAGGTGCTGTTTAAAAACCTTCTAAATCCCGGGCTGTGGGTGGGCCTGGCTTGGGCACAGGGCAATTCAGGTTGACGCTTCCATCACTGAGTAGGGGGCTCTGACTTACAGCAGGGGGGCGGAGTCTTAATTGTGATGGACAGAGAGACTGATTTCCGGGTCTTCTCACTATTCTGTGTATTCCTAGATAATGAAGAAGGGTCAGTTCGTTTTCATAATTTTCTCTTATTGCATATTACAAGCTAAATTATTTTTGTCATTTTGCGATATAAACACAAAATATTTGATATTTATGTGACAGCCAGCTTTGCAATCACAAAGTGCTCTCAGGAATTATTGGCAGATATCAGCCCCCATGTCTGTGCCAGCCTTCCCCAGATCCCGGCCCTTGCTCTCTCTGGACTCGCCCTCACTCTCATGGATCTAAACATCACACGCCCATCCTGGAGGACAAACCTGCAGCCCTCACATGTGGGCAGAGCAGAGAGGGGCAGCAGTGTGTCTCCATGGCTCACCCATCCACCACATTCTCCTCCATGTCAGTCCTTAGCAGCCACCCAATGATCACAGCCCAGGAGCTGAGGAGAGAGCCTCAGGTAGAGAGGTTAAGGTGAAGAATTCTGATCAGTCAGGCAAAGCAAGCACTCAGCCTTTGTCCAAACTCACAAGGGAAGAAAGACCCTGGTGGTAGGAGCACAGGAAAAGAGGCAAGAGCAGGGCGGGAGACCCTTACATGAGCCAGGCAATGCACAACATTTTCCGTGTTTGGAGAAATGCCAATTGGAGCAAAGCTTGCATTTTTGGCAGCAGCGGGCAGAAGGCCCGCACTGTGAGCGTGGACCTGGAGGGGAGACACCACACACCTTGTCCTGCCGGCACAGGCCGTGCCCGAGTCCAGAGCCCGTGGTGCGTGTGCAGGTCAGTCTGAGGAATCAGAAAGATCAGTTCACCTGGATTCTTCCTTGCCCAGGAAGAGAAGGAAACAGCTCCTACCTCCCAAGACCTGATCTTCTGAATTTGTGCCATCAGTGCTGTGGTGTGGAGCTAGCAAGGAGCTTCCGGCATGTACTGCTGCCAAGGGCATAGGAAGAGTGTTGGAACAAGAGGGGTGCAGGCTTTCCCTGGACCTTGGGATCACACAGCAGAAGGACGGTCAAGTGAAAAGATCTTGCTGGGCAGGGCCAGCATTCTATCCGATTCTCCCAGAGAGAATTATTTCTTAGGTAGGAGAGCGTGCAACGCCTGGCAATTGGTTTCCATAAACTAGTGAGTATCCTGTCACTGTCATCTCTGTCTCTCCGTATCAGGTGAATTCTGATTTTGAAGGGAAGAATTCCCTTGAGATCACTGCACAAAAAAACTAAGGATGATTCATTTCATTCGGCTTATTTTTCTGCAAAACATAGAAAAACTCTTTTTCTCCTGCTCATTCTTTCTAGGGCTGTTGAGCAGCCAACGTCGTGCATCTGAGCAAAAGGAGAATCCATCCATGACCACAAAAGGAGATTCCATCCATGACCACAGCCAGAGGAGTCCAGCATGTTAGGATCTCGGGTAGTGCACGCAAGGGACCGACCTTCTTTGGAGCTGCACCCGATTAGTCGCTGTGGGAAAGGTGCTGCGTTGGGGCTGCTAGGACTGTCATTGTGGACGTCCGGCCCCAGAGCTGGGAGAGGAGAAATGTATTGTTTGCAGTCCAAAATTTTAGTGTAGTTTCCTGTGACAGCTCGAGTAATCAACACAGCCAACATGCCCGGTGGAAACTATTCTTGTGAGAGTGAGTATGAAGTTTCTTGTTCCCTTCAATTATAAATAAAAATAAAATGTAGAGTTTTAACTTTCTGAGTCTGTATGTTGGCAATACTGTCTGAAGCAGCCAAGTTTACATGGATTTTATGTAAATATTGAAGATCTTATTGTATCAGCTTCAATTGAACAAGTATTTGTAAATGAAATTAAATAAGTTTGGGCTGATTAAATCAGTAACTAAACCAAATTATGAATTGAAGAAAAGATGCAGAGAAAATAATAATTTCTTAAGACTGGATTTTGGCAGATTTGTTCATCTTTTGTATTTGTTGGACCCAAAGAATTTGCTCAGACATAGGTGAGTTTTCTTTGTCATCTTATAGTGCTAAGGGATACATAAATTAGATTATAAATTTACTTAAAATTTTTATATCTCAGAAAATATGGCAGAAAATGATCCATTCAAAACAAAATAAATGTTCAGTTCCAACTGCTTAAAAGGAAAAATGCAAACACATGCTCAGTTATTTATAGTAGTTCTGGATTAATGGCCAAGTTTTGAGATCAGTTTAACAATTTGTGCTGGCTGTAGTATTCCTGAGATGGAAATTACATACACGTCCCCAATCTTGGGACCAGAGAGATGGCTCAGAGGATAAGTGCTTCCCTGGCAAGTGCAAAGGCCTGAGTCCAATCCCTGGTTCCAGAAAAAAAAAAAAAAAAAAAAAAAAGACTAGAAGCCTTCCCCAATCTTTTCTTAGCTTTTTTAGTTTCCTGCATTTTGCATGCAGTATCCATTTTATAAATTGTTTGTTAGGTATGTTTTCACAATTCCTCGGGCTAAAGTCTGAACAGAATTTTTGCTCCTTGTAATATCTATTATTTTTCATCTATTGTTAACCAATATTTTTGCTTTGGGGATGTCAGCAATCTCTGACATTGTGGTCCACTGGCCCTTGAAAACTAAATTATAAGTTTTCATGAGAACTGAAAATTACTCTGCACGAAGGGTTTTCACTTGGGTCATCACCCACAAAGCTACCTAACACTGATTCCAAAGTTGACAAATTCTTAATTGGGCATCTTCAACATTTTTTCTTATGTATTTGGTACAGGGTCTCACTATGCAGCTCAGACTCATAATGATCCTCCTGTTTTCAGCCTCCCCAGCGCTGGGATTACAGCCGTGCTCCACCACGCCCAGTGTCGGCGGCAGGCTTACCCGGTGCCTACGAGTAGGGAAGGCAGCTAGCCTGTGATTTCTATAAAACTAAATCAATTTAAATACATTGACTGAAAACCAAGCCCTTTCATGGCATCATCCCGTGGTTTTGCAATATCAGAGCTTCTAAGTTGACCTTGTGTTCTTTGTGGTCAACCAAACACACGCCCTGTGACGGTATTTTTGACTCTTGATTAAGCCAAATCCTTTCACAGCTCAGCACCCCTGCAATTTGCATCCTTATCTGCTGGTTCCTTTGCGTAGGCCACGCCCACCAGCCCAGCGGCACAGACTCTATAAAAGCAGCCTTTACAAGGAGATCTGAACTGCATCCCACCAGGAGGGACAGCAAGATGGTGTCCCAGACCTCAGTCCTCCTGGCTCTGCTGCTCGGGGTCTCTGGTGAGAAACTGCAAAGTTCTACCATCACCTCAGAGTCATACCTTTTAGAGTAGAAAAATAACATTAAGTAGAATTGGAAAAGAACACACCTTGCTAACTTGAGCACAAATAAGGGCTGAGAATAGCATTGGAAAGAATTGCTTAAATGTTTAATTGAAATATTTATACAAAAAAACCCTCATATGTACATATGATCTCTCTTCATTCCTGATTGCAGGTGTCTGCAGTGACATTGTGCTGACCCAGTCTCCAAGGTCCCTGGCCGTGTCTCCTGGAGAGAGCACCATCATCCACTGCAAGGCCAGCCAGAGTCTTCTATACAGTGCTAACAACAAGAACTACTTAGCCTGGTACCAGCAGAAACCAGGACAGTCTCCCAGACGGCTCATCTACTACGCATCCACCAGGGAATCCGGGGTCCCAGACCGGTTCAGCGGCAGTGGGTCTGGGACGGATTTCACTCTCACCATCAACAACCTGCAGGCTGAAGATATAGCTGATTATTACTGTCAGCAGGGTCGTAGTATCCCTCCCACAGTGATTCAGCCTCGAACATAAACTTCCCCTCAGCGTCCCCCCAGCTGTTGTGGCCTGAGACACTGTGCCCTGCTCTATGCATGAGAGAATTTGCAGAGCTCAGGAGAACAGAGGGGATCTTGATGCCTCTTTATTCTTTTATTATGTGAAGTGCATATGGGAAATATAGCAAAGTCCTATGTGTTAGTTTTCTACTTCTTTTGTATTAATTTAATGCAAGTTCATTGGCTTTAACATAAGAATTCAACATTTTAACTGTTTTAGAAGACATCTACAAGGGACACACTTGAGTCAAATGGAACAACTAGTTCTACTTTTTTTGAGGAATCTCCATACTGATTTCCATAGTGGCTGTACCAGTCTACACTCCCACCGACAGTGGGGAAGGCTTTCTTCTCCCCAACAGCCTCGCTAGCATTTGTTATCAGTGGATTTCGTGATGATAATCATTCTTTCTGGAGTGAGATAGAAAGCCAGTGTTGTTTTAATTTGCATTTCTTGAATGACCAATGATGTTGAACATTTTCCCATATATTTATTTGTCATTTGTATTTATTTCTTCATCTAAGAAGTGACTATTCCAGATGCCCATTTTTGGATTGCATCACAGCAATACAGAAATGGCACATAGTGATACCTAAATCTTGGCATCATCCCATCTTCTCATTACCAGATCAATGAATAAAGAAAATGTGGTTCTTATGCACAGGGGAGGACTACTCTTACCCTGCTTCTCCTTCGCCCCTCCTCCTCCTTTCCTGGACCTCCCTCCTGATCTCTGAAGGTGCTGAGTTCTTCCTCTGCTTATGACCTTGTGCCTCCCTGCCAACAAGGTACCATCACCTCTTCCACATCAAGCTCAGATTAAATCCCCATGAGACTCCAGCCCTGGGCAAAGCCTGAGATGCCCTTCCTTTTAGGAACCTGGAGTTTGGAGGGTCAGGAATTTAATGATGGAAGCCCCACCTCTGCTCCTGTGGGGTAGTTTTCATAGGGCCACCACGGGCTTGAGCATAATGGCTTAAATCTCAGGTACTTAAGAGATACCTATATCCTGGGAGTCCTTGCTACAGGGACCAGATCAAGGTGAAGTGAGAGAACCATTTCCCTTGGGGTGTCAAGTTTAAGAACTTGCCCCAAAGTTGGTCATTCATATAAATAATTTTAATGCACATTTCAACATTATTGCAAAAGCTACCTTAGTATAGAAAGAGCAGTGTTTGAAGCTAAAAGAAGATCTGTCATGTGACCCAGAAAATGTCAGTGGGGATTGTTTTATAGTGTGACAATATGGTATTTGAACTATTTGATCATGTGTCCCTGTGCAGCAGATACAGTCAGGGGTGGGTGGGAGTGAAAGCAGAGTTGCACAGAGTTGTAAAGAACAGGAGCACAGGAGGGAGCAGGGCTTCTGTGGTGTGTTGGGGGCCGGGGCTGGGCTGGCTGAGGCTGGGCAGGGTGGGACCCTGAATTCAAATGCAGGGCTGAGCAGTGCAGAGTTCGATGCACTAAGTAAATAACCGTGCTCAGAACTATTCTGTGGGAACCTTTCCTACATGCAGAATAAAGACAATGAGGCAGAGCAAGTGTCAGTTTCCTCAAAGGTTCTGTTACTGAGATAATGGAGGTAGATAATAAAGCAGGTCACAGTGAGGCAGAGAAAGTATTTAAACACATCCTGAAGGTGGATAGGCCTTCTTTACACCCTTTAGTGCAAGAATCTGGCCAGCAGAGGGCAGCACGTGCCCACTTTGTTAAGGTAACATCGGAGCTCTG
>NW_004524738.1:513993-515753 GCF_000260255.1 Octodon degus
TGTCCAACATGGTACAGCGGCTTATTTGTTCGTCTTTACAATGTAACCACAGTGTGTCTGTCTTTCCCTACTGAGGCCAGAGGGTTGAGAGGGCGGAGCTGGGAGGCCCGCTGTGACTGCAGGGAGGTATCGGAGAATGTGACAGCGGGGCTGTTTGCATTTACTTTGAAAGTTGTTCCAAAGGGCAGCAATAATATCCTAGACTTCACCTGCCCCTGTAATCACAATTTTCATTCTCTCTTCTACTTTACATTTGGGGATAATGTCAGTCTTGGAGAAGGATTTTCAACAGAAGTGAGAAACAGACTACAGAGCGTTACTAGCTGTCATGAGGTGGGCTGGAGGCGGGGAGCGCACTGTGTAATCCTAGAACGGTCAGTCTGCACCCTCTCGCTGCATGCAGAGCAAGTGGCCAGTGAAACACAAGCACTCAATCTGCTGGAAGATAAAATAAGCAAAAGCTTTGAAGATGTAGCCATCAATACAGACTTTGTGAACAGATTTCCAGTTGTATCAGAAATAACAACAAATGAAACGATCTCAAATTGAAACACTGTTGTGAGGTAAAGAAACAATGAAAAGAGGAAAGGATAACCTACAGGATAAGGAAAAAATCTTAGCCACATTCTCCTCAAATACAAGCATAACACAGAAAATACGTAAAGAACTTTAAAACATAGAACTTCTAAATAAAAGACCCACTCAAAACTGGGCAATTGAAATGAACAAATAGTTCTCAGAAAAAAAATGAATGGCCAAGAATTATATAGAGGAATTTTTAATATGACTCTGAGAAAAATGCAAATTAAAGCAACACATGTTATTCCAAAGAAGAACGAAAAAGAAGAAGAAGAAGAAGAAGAAGAAGAAGAAGAAGAAGAAGAAGAAGAAGAACAACAACAACAACAACAACAACAACAACAACAACAACAACAACAACAAGAAAAGAACTACTAAAGAAAGGTTTTTATCAAGAAATCAAATAATAATAAATGTTGGTGAGGCTGTGGGAAAATGGACCCTTCTACTTTTTTGGTGGAAATGTAAATTAGCACAACGACTATGGAACTCTGTGTGGAAGTTCAGCAAAAGACTAAAAATAGAAATTCTGTTTGACTCTGCTCTTCCTGTTTTTGGCCACCATCAACTGCTGCCCTCTGCTATGTGCCACTCTGTCCTGGAGCCAGATGAGTATGGACTGAAAACTCCACAAATTTTGAGCTCACTAAACCTTTTCTTCCTTAATTCTGGGTGTCAGATATTTTGTTCCAGCCACAAGAGAAAAGTAACCAACACAGAATTTCATACCAGAGCAACAACAACAAAGAAATTTGTACCAGGGAAGTGGGGTCATTCTTGCAACTAAATGGCCATGTTTCTCTTGTGCCAGTGGATGCTGGAAGTGCTAACTTTTCATTTGTACAGGGGCTCACATCTAAGGGTTTGCCTTAGGTCTTAGAAGAGACTTGGGACCTGGACTTTTCAGCAATGCTGAAAGCTGTTCAGACTTTGGCAACTCTTAAAGATGGACAGAAATGTTTTTGCATAAAGAAATCTGCATGAGTCTTTGTGGGGGTGAGGGGCAGAATTTTATGGTTTGTGCATAGTCCGAGGTAGACTTTCAGAGTTTATGGTTAACTCATAATCCACTGGGATGTGGCTGTGAGGGCCACACCCTGCCTGAGGCACATAGCCTAAAGGAATATAAGACAGATATACTCTCTGCAGCCTCCGCTGCCACTGCTCCTGCCACTTTTTTT
>NW_004524738.1:516388-517355 GCF_000260255.1 Octodon degus
AATTTGCTTCTCATGTGACTGGCTCTAACACTGCTAAGTAATTCTTGGATGCAATTTTCTTTATTCCTTATCACAATTTAATAAGAGCTATTAGTTCTCCCACATTTTAGGTGAAAAGTGAAAACTTCAAGCTCACTAAGATCCACTGATGTAGTTCAAGACTTTAGTCCTGTCTCTGAGCTAAACTCTCACCCACACAATGTGGTTCTTCCCTCTGGGAGAAAGAATCCTGGCCACAAAATGCCACAGTTTAGCTACAGGATGGTTAGGTATCTGGTTGCCAAGGAGAACAGGAGGGTGTGGACTGGCTTTCCCATGAGTCCACTCAGCTGTGACGTAGCATCAAGGTGTTTATGAGCACACGAGCCCAAAGGGAGCCCAGGACCCTGGTGGCATCACCATCGCTACCCCCTAGAAGGCCACCCTCTGAGGGCAGTATTGAATGTCCCACTGAGCTGCAGACCACGTGCCAGCCTCCTCCATGACCGTCCGTGCACAGTAACCATTTGTATAAGAAAGAAATTTGGGAGACAGGGATATACCCTGTGGTAGAGCACTTTCCGAGAATAGACAAAGCCCTAGATTTGATCCCTAGTACTGTAAAAATTAGAAAGAGGCATATACATTGTTTCGGAACTTTCTATAAAATTATTTTGATGACATCACTCAGTCACTAACTTAACAGCTTCTATGCAGCGTTCCAAGATGGAAATTATCTTCAAGCTGTACACTAAGAAAATCTTTAGTCACAGTAGCAAATTCAACTTTTCCTACAGGGTTTTGATTCATAGGTTATGATATTTTGATTGGCTTTGAAGAAGCTCGGAGCTAGATTTTCTGTTCAATTATAATTTTATTTCTCTTTAAGTAAAGCTTTATCAGGCAAAGTTTTCAAGCAGTACAAGCCACCTTTTTGGGTTTTTTTGTTAATTAATTTTATTTGTGTGTGTGTGTGTGTGTGTGTGTG
>NW_004524738.1:521460-551302 GCF_000260255.1 Octodon degus
CCCTTTCCTTGTATTATATCTTTCTATTTGTATTTCTTCTTTGGAGTTCTTATACTAGGGAGACTATACGATATTTACACATGTGTGAATGGTTTATTTCACTTATGAGTATATGTTCAAGTGGCATCCACTTCAATATACAGGCTTGCAGTTTATCATTCTTAATAGCTGAATAATACTCCATTGTGTAAGAATACCACATCTTTCTCAACCATTCCTCAGCACACCGTAATTCTTCTTCTTCCCCATTCCCTTCCTTTCAAGCCTTCTTCCCCTCTGCATGTACAGAACATTGTTTCTATTGTTTTCCTGCCATTTGCCATTCTTTTCTATTTGCCTCCCCACCCCCTTTCTCTCCTATCCCCATGCCTGTCCCTTGTTTACCTTTCCACTAGGACATTTTCTTCCTCCTGCCCGTCATCTACCCTCATTCTCATCCTTATTTAGACTTTGGTTTCTCACACAGGAAAGCAATGCAATATCTGGACTGTCTGCAAGGTATTTCACTTAAAATTATGTTCTCCAGATGTGTCCACTTACCTAAAACTGCTCATTTATCCTCCTTCATGGCAGAGTAGTGCTGCACTGTGCTTACAAACCGCATTTTCCTTATCTGTTGATCTGATAAGGAGCAGAGGGGCTGGTGCCAAGATTTAGATATCACGCAGTGTGCCATTTACATGCGTGTGTGCATACATTTCTGTGACCCAGCCCAACAATGAGCACCTGCAATAGACATTTAGGTGGGGAAATGTAAACAGCAAGTTAAGTGAAAGAATGATCAACATCACTGGTTGTTCAAGAAATGCAAATTAAAACAACACTGAGCTTCCACCTCACTCCAGAAAGAATGGCTATCATCAAGAAATCAACCAATAACAAATGCTGCTGAGGCTGTGGGGGAAGGTACCCTTCTCCACTGTTGTAGGCGTGTAATTTGGAACAACCACTATGGAAATCAGCATGCAGATTCATAGAAGCAGAAGTAGGTGTTGCATTTGACCCAAGGGTTTCCCTGGTAGACATCTTCCCAAACGAGTTAAAGTGATGAATTCTTATGTGAAAGCCAATGAGCTTGTAGTAAATAAACACATAAGAAATAGACAACTAATGCAGAGACCTTTACTGCATTTTCCATATGCCCTTCCCGTAATGAAAGAATAAAGAAAACCAAGATCCCTTAGTTTCTACAAAGCTCTGCAAAACCTCTCATGCATAGGGCAGGGCACAGCCTCTCAAGCAGACAGCAGCTGGAGAGACCCTGAGGGGAAGTTTATGTTCGAGGTTGAATCACTGTGGGAGGGATATTATAAGAGTGCTGACAGTAATAGTCACCCGTATCTTCTCTTTGGATGTTTCTGATGGTGAGAGTGAAATCCGACCCCGAACCACTGCCACTGAACCGGCCTGGAACTCCAGATGCCCGGGTGGATGCCTGGTAGATGAGCACTTTGGGAGACAGTCCTGGTTTCTGCTGATACCAGCCTACGTAGCTGGTACCACTTAGTACATAGTAACTTTTGGATTGAACCCTCTGGCTGGCCTTGCAGTGCAATGTCACGCTTTCTCCAGCAGACACCACCAGGGACCTTGGAGACTGGGTCAGCATGATGTCACCCCAGACACCTGCAATCAGGAATGAAGAGTGATCATAGGTAGGTAAAAGATTTTTTCAAATAAATATTGCAATTAAATGTTTAAACTATTGCAGCGCTATCTTGAGTTAGCCCATATTTGTGTTCAAGTTAGCAGTGGTCATTCTTTTCAATTTCTTTTTAACATTGTTTCTCTACTCTACAAAGATGCCACTCTGGCTAACTATGTTATTGAAAAAAGCTTTGCAATTTCTCACCAGAGACCCACAGCAACAGAGCCAGGAGGACTGGGGTCGGGGACACCATCTTGCTACCCCTTCTGGTGTGATGCAGTTCGGATCAAGTTGCACAGGCTTTTTTTATACAGTCTATGCAGCAGAGCTGGTGGGCGTGGCCTTTGCAAAGGAACCAGCGAATGAGAAAGAAAACTGCAGGAGTACTGAGCTGTGAAAGTATCTGGCTAAATCCCCAGTCAAAATACCATCACAGAGCATGTGTTTGCATGACCACAAAGGACACGGAGGTCAACTTAGAAGGTCTGATATTGCAGAACCTCTGGGTGACACCACGAAAGGGCTTAGTTTTAAGCCACTGTATTTAGATGGGCTCAGTTGTACAGAAATCATGGGCTAACTATGTTATATTAACAATTCTGGTGAATGATAAAACTTGCTAGAAAAAACAAGAGCAAAGAAAGAGTAAGGAAGAAGTGGAGAATGAAGTAAGGGGAGAAAGGGATGAAAAGAAGGGGGAGCACAAAGAGACGCAAACTTCTAGGGCTAGTTTTTTACTCTTTGAACAAATATTCCTGAAATCCAAAGCCGCCTTTATCCTGAGGCTGTGGCTGAACCCAGGGAACACTGAGTTCCAGGTTCCACCCCAGGCGAGGGAGTACAACGAGAGGACAGGCTGAGAGCCCACTCTGAGAGTGCTGAGACCTTAAACTAACCTGAGGATCAGAGCTGCGAGCCAGCGGGAAGCAGCAACCTGTCCCTCTCACAGCTAGGAACTGAAAGCAGGACTCTAAGTGAAATGGGAAATGGAGAGAGAACACAACAAGATTTCTCTGGAAGGCATGACTGGAGACCAACACTGCACAGGATGCTTTCTCCAAAAATGCCTCATCTAGAATTTGTCAACATTGCAGTCAGTGTGAGGCAGCCTCGCAGGCGAGTGCTCAAGAGAAAGCCTCCCTGGAGTGCAGGTCTGGACTCTGTTCCCAAGAAAATCTCCAATTTCTTTTGGCAGGGCCAGTAGGCCACAAACTCACAGATTTCTGACATCCCAAAATAAAAATATAATGTAAATATGAATGAAAATAATAGATATTACAGCAAGCAAAATTTCTGTCCAGACTTTAGATTGAGGAATAGTGAAAACATGTTTAACGAACAATTTATAAAATAGATATTACACGCAAAATACAGAAACTCAAAAAGCAAAGAAAACATTGGGCAAGTGTATAAGATCGACGTCTCAAGGAATAGTATGTTCAACAGAAATTGTTAAACTAGTCTCAAAAGGTTGCCATTAATTCAGAACAATTATTAACAACCAAAAACATGTCTCAATTTTTCCACTTAATCAGTTGGATCTGACCATTCATGTAGTTTTGAATGGATCATTTGCTGCAATATTTTACTGAGATGCAAAACTTTAAATAAACTTATAATCCAATTCAGACTTCCCTTAGAACTATTCAAATGCTACAGGATTACAGAGAAAACTCGCCAGGGCTTTCAGGAACATCCTCGGGTCCAAGCAGAAGAACAAGAAACATGAGTAAATATGGGCAAATCCAGGCTTGACAAGCTGTGATTTTACCTACATCTTTAAATTAATAATTTGACTTAGTCACCGATTTAATGAGCCCAAATTCCTTTGATTTCATTTACTATAACTTATTCAATTTAAACTGATGGAATAAGATCTTAAATATCTAGAAAAAAGTCCTGCAAACTTGGCTGCTTCTGCCAGGACTTAGAACAGACTCAGAAAATTAAAACTTCGCAATTTACATTTACTTACAATGAAAGTGAACAAGACAATACTTTTTATTCATTCTCACAAGTTAAGTTTCCACTATGCATCCTGGGTAGCCTGATTACTTGAGCTACAACAGAAAACTACACTAAAATTTTGGACAACACAAGTTTCTCCTCCCCCAGCCCTGGGGCCAGAAGTCCACAACAACAGTCCTAGCAGCCCCAACTCAGCGCCTTTCCCAAAGCGACCACGTTGGACAGAGCTCCAGAAAATGTCGGTCCTGCATGCACACTATCTGAGATCCTAACACGCCGGACTCCTTCTGACTCTGGTCACGGATGGAATCTCCCTTTGCTCAGAGGACGCACGACTGTGGCTGCCCAAAACCCTTGGGAAGGAAAAGCAGGAGAGAAAGAAATTCTCTATGTTTTTAAATAAATAAATAAATAAATAAATAAATAAAATGAATACACAGTTGTCCCTAGTTCTTTTGTGCAATGATCACAAGGGAATTCGTCCTTTCAAAATCCTTTCATTTATCTGATAAGGAGAGAAAGAGATGAGAGTGACAGAATTCTCACCAGTTTATAGAAACGAATTGCCAGACATTGCACACTCTCCTACCTGAGAAATAATTCTCTCTGGGTGAAAAGGGTAGAATGTTTGCCCCTGCCAAGACCTTTTCACTTGACTGCCCTTCTGGTGTTTGATCCCCGGGCCCAGGAAAGCTTCCACCTGTCATGTTTAACGATGTTCCTGTGCCCTTGGCCGCAGAAGACACCAGAAGCTCCTTGTAGCTCTGCACCATGGCACGGACTCAGAAGAGCAGTTCTTGCGAGGTACGAGCTGTTTCTTTCTCTTCCCGGGCAAGGAACAGTCTAAGTGGACTGGTCTTTCCACTCCCACAGACTGGCCTGCACATGCACCATGTGATCTGGACTCAGGAACTGCCTGTCCAGGCAGGACAAGGTACAGGGTGTCTCCCGTACAAGTCCCACATTCACAGTGTGGCCCGTCTGCCCGCTGGTGCAGAAAATGCAGGCTTTGCTCCTATTGGCATTTCTCCAAACATGGAAAATATTATGCATCCTTGGCTCATGTAAGGGGTCTCCCAGCCTGCTTCTGCCCCTTTCCACAACATTCCCACTCACCAGGGGCTTTGCATAGTGCAGTACAGGGAGGGTCTTCCCTTGCCAGTTCGTGAAAAAGGCTGAACACTCACTTTGCTTGATTGATCAGAATTCTTCAGCTTAACTTCTCAAAATGAGGCTTTCTATGGGCCGGACAGACAGTTCAGCAGACTGAAGCACCTGCTTTGGCAGAACCCAGCGGCTGGGGTTGGATCTCTGGTGTGCGTGCCGGCCCCGCCCCACAGGGCGCGCTGAGACAGCAATTGAGACTGGGCGTGGTGGCGCCGACCTGTGATCCCGGCTCTCTGGAGGCTGAAAACAGGCAGACCACTTGAGTCTGATCTAGTAGTGAGACCCTGTAGACAGTTCCCTAAAATACAAAAAGAAAAAAGAAAAAAACACCGATTCCTTTCTTCCATCAGATTTTCTGTTTAGTCTCTTGTTCTCTTTAATGTTTTTCTTTGATTTATTTTAAAATCTTTTTTAGCTTCCATTTTACAGCCTTTTTTCTCTCACTTCTAATCCTTTGCACTCCTGCATTTTAGTGAGAGTACAAACCTTGATAAACAAGCTCTGCATTATGTACATATCCTGAATTCATTCTCTGTGGGCTGATACTAGCAGTGACTGTCCTCTGTTTGCAGTTCAGTGCTAGGAGTCTCCACCAGCAGCTCTTTCTAGGCCAACGCACCATCATCCTATGGCAGGAATAATGAGAAACATGATGATTAAACTCCTCAAATTCTTATGACTCCCTAAGGCTCTGTGACAGACAAAAAGGTGGAGGAAATGTCCAGGGAAAATCTCATAAAACGAACGGTTAAATGTTTGAGGAGATCAGAAAAGAAACTTCATACAATGTTCACGTAATGAGGGTGTAAAGAAGGAGATGCAACCTTTGTTTCTTTTTTTTTTTTTTTTTTTTTTTTTTTTTTTGATACTAGGAATCAAACTCAGGACTGTGTGCTTGCCAGGCAGGCACTATGCCACTGGGCTATATCCCTGGCCACCAATGAAAGTTTTACTTAACAAGATGTCCAACAAGCTAAAAGCAAACACAAACAACTGATTGAATTGACCAAGACAATTCAAGCTACGAATGAACTCCGTAGTAAAAAACTGAAGTTGATAGAAAAGAATAAAGCACAACTCCTAGAAATGAAAAACACAACAGGAAGCCTTGCCAGCACACATGACCAACCAAAAGAGACGATATCAGAACTTGAGGACAAAAATGATGCACTAGTTGACTTAGTGATAATTCTTGAGACAAAAAGAAATCATGAGAAATTCATTTGAGAGCTCATAGTTGCCTCTACTGACATAATCTAAAAAATATGAAAGTCCATGAAGAGCTAGAGGAAGAAGTAAAGGTATGAAATATTTATTTCTCAAAATTACTAAAGAAAAGTTTCAAATCTAGAGTTTGAAATGAGGGTCCAGAAAATAATGCATTGAAAATCCCAAGTAGATACGACCCAAAAGGAATCTCTCCATAACACATTATAGAAAAAGTCATGGAAATCAGGATGAAAAAAGAACACTGAAAGCCATAAGAGAAAAATATTGAAATAACTTATAAAGACAAACCTAGGCTGGGCTGAGAGCCAAGCACACACGTCTATGGCGGTGGGCTGAAAGGAACCCACGACACGCATGACAGCCAGCCTGGGAGCGAGCTGTGGCAGGGAGAACAGCAACGTGGAAGACTCTGAAGCAGAAGGAGGAGCCAGCAGCTGGGCTCCAGCAGAAGCCCACGCCCAGCCCCGCATCTAGAGGCCGAGACCAGCTTCGTGTCCCGCACAGTCTCCATGGCAGACTTGACTGGAGGACTCAGCACACTTCTCGGATCGGACGTGGACGCCGTCACACACCTATAATCACCAGAAGCGTGTCACTACTTTTGTCCTCCCTGCTTTGTCCTATTTGCTATCCCTTTCCTGCTTGGTTGGAAGTCACCTCCTTTGTCTTGTATTTCGTGGTTATTTTTGGTTTTGGCTTCCTTTATTTTTCTCTCCTCTCTTTCTGAGGTCTTTCTTTTTCTCTTCTTCTTTAGTTCCTTTTTGTTCCATTCTCCTTTTCTTATTTCCTACTTTTTTTATTGTGTAGCTTTCTTACCTGTGTTGTTTTCTTCTATTGATCCTCTTTCTCTCTTCAAGCATTTCTTGACCTTACACCAAGTAAACTCAGTCCTTTCCCTTTCCGATTATTCCTTTACTTTCATCCCCTCCCTCCATGTTCTCCAGTTTCCCACATGCGTGATCATCCTTCAGCCTCCAGCCCTGCCTCTGCCACATTTGACCTCATTCATCACCTCATGCTGTCACAAGCCCATCTTCAGCCCTCTTCCCACCCACGAAAGGATAAAATCTCTCCCCTCAGGGGAGCACCACTGCATCCAGCACACGGTGTGTGTTTCCTTTCTGTTATATACCTTTCGCTTTTCTTCCAGTGCTTGGAAGTAGGAGGTTACTGGTTACCGGTTTGTCAGTATTTAAGTTACACTTGAAAATGTCATTATTATTAATCTACTATTTAGCCAGGATGTCCTACACATGAGAATCACATTTTCTCCCCTGTATGATAATGCTGTGATTTTTCTGGAGTCAAAATCACCACCACAACCCACTACCAAAGGACTGGGTACTGAGCCACATAGAGACCTTGCATCCTTTACAAATTAGGAAGGTAAGTTCTTGGGATAGAGAGAAAGAAACACCTACATGTAGGAGATAACCCTGAAGAACAGATATCCCCTATGGAAACCTGCATACTAATGATAAAACTATATATCACAATAAATCAATATCATAATAAATCAATATATCACAATAAATCAAGTATCGACATAGAAAACACAATACAACTCAAGAGACAAAACACAAAATGACAAGCCTGGAACACAATGGACAGATAAAATTGGAAAGTAAACACTGGAAATTGTTTTGAAAAAATAGCAAGAGAAGTGAAAAAAAAAAAACAGAAAAGGCTATAGAGAAAATAATACCTCAGGTGCAAGATTTTTTTTTATTATTTATTTATTTTTATTTATTACATTTATTTGTTGTGTGTGTCCAGCTCAGCCCACCAGGGGGCGGGGCTAGCTGGCATGTGGTGCTGGGGGATTGAACCGCGGTCCCTGTGCTTTGCCAAGCTTGTTTCAAGTAGGTGCTTTAGACCACTGAGCCATCTCTCCAGCCCCAGGTGCAAGATTAAATGATGCTTAAAATTAAAGATATTTGAGAAGATAAGGATATGCAAATACATGAGCTTAGAATGATTATGGAAACAAAAAGATTCACAACATAGTATAAGAAATGGAGCCATGAAACAGATCCAAACAGAAATCCCAGAGATTAAAACCACCATAGAAGGTGTATGCAATAGGCTGAATGAAGAAGAGGATAGTTTCAAATCTTGAAGACAAAATTGCAGCTAGTGATGAGGAAAGGAAAGATATGTTAAAAATGGCAAGAGACCATGAAAAATTAATCCAAAAGCTACAAGATGTTGCAAAGAAGAATAACACGAGGTTAACTGGATAGATGAGACAGCTAAAGACAGCACAAATGCCATAAAAATCTCTTCACAGAGATAATGGCAGAAAGCTTCCCAAACATGGACAAAGCATGTGACATACAAATAAATACAGCACATAAAACCCCACACAGCTGTACATGTGTATATGTAAAATCTACACATTTACAAATGGATACATACATTTAGGTACAAGTATGTTTATTAGAATTTACATGTGAATGTATATGATTTGATAAACTTGTGTGCACCTAAGAGTGAGAGGTTATTCACAAATTCTAAGATCATGCTTACCCCAAATTTGCTATTCATTTCATGGAGCACAGTTTTCTCAATTGTCCCTTTGACTTCCACGAGGTCCTAGAGTATTTCTCTGAAAGAAATATTTCATCCCTGCTAGTTTATTTCAACTTCAGTGCTTTAATCACACTTAGTTACCAAAATCAGGAAAAACTATGTCTAGCACGCATTTAATACTCATACAACTGACGTGGAAGCAGTAGAGGATGAATCTTCACCAGCCCACTCCACACTCCTGGTGGTCTGCATCTCTGGAGATCACAATCTCTAGGTTGTTTTTATTCCTTCCCAACTAGGGAGGAGCCTGAGCAGGGTGGGCTTCCCCTCACAGAGGCTGATCTGAACACACACCTGCAGGTCCCAGGGTCTCAGTGCTCTGGCCCTTGTGCCCCTGGGCAGGTGCAGATCTTCACAGTGGGGTCCTCATGACCACTGGTGCAGGCAGCATGGACTGTATCTCCATTCCTTCCCTCCAGATGCAGGGGACATTTTCCCCACCAGCTCCCAGGAGAGGCCTCCCCAGTCCCTCTCTCTCTCCACACCACTGCACCCACCAGGCTATTTGCATTTGGCTCCTCAGAGAGGAACTGGCCTGCAGGTCAGAGATAAAAGCTGGGCTCTGGCCTCACCCTGAGTGATCAGGACTCCTCAGCTCAGCTGCTCACAATGAGGCTCCCTGCTCAGCTCCTGGGGCTGCTGCTGCTCTGTCTCCCTGGTGAGGGCAGAGGGAGCTGAGTGGGGCTGGGGGAGGGGAGCTCTGGGTGCCCTGCTGCCCAGGTGAGCTCAGAGCACAGAGGGAGGGGGGCGGGCTGGGCCTGCAGCATGGACAGGGGAGGGTGGGTCTGGGGGGTGGGAGGATTCCGGAGGGAACCAAGACCCGTGTTCTCTGGTGATGACATTTACACACAGACGAGTGGGTGCAGGTGAATCCTATGGGCTTCTAATCAAGGGCCCATTCTTAAAATTCAGTGTTTTTGTACACAAAGCAAAATGATGAAAATTATTTAGCCTGATATAGATGCAAAAGGGAAAATTATGAGAATGTCTCAAGGACTTGGTATATGACTTACGCTTCTCCTGCATATTGTTAGGATCCTGGGGAGATATTGTGATGACACAGAGCCCGCTCTCTCTGTCCATCAGCCCCGGAGAGCCCGCCTCCATCTCCTGCACATCCAGTCAGAGCCTGCTGTATAGTGATGGAAAAACCTACCTGAACTGGGTTGTGCACAAGCCAGGCCAGGCTCCACGGCGCATGATTTATCTGGTGTCCAAAAGGGACTCTTGGGTCCCAGACAGGTTCAGCGGCAGTGGGTCAGGGACAGACTTCACACTCAAAATCAGCAGGGTGGAGGCTGAGGACGCTGGAGTGTACTACTGTTGGCAAGGTTCATATGCTCCTCACACAGTGCTACAGCCCCGAACACAAACCTCCTGCCGGAGGCCCAGCTGCGCCCTGCCCTGCTGTCTGGGGAGCAGCACAGCGCAGACCGCTCTATGTGAGGGCAGAGGCTGGGGACTCAGAGCAACAAACTACACCTGAGGTTGTGCCCAGGCCTGGGAGTGACAGCAGAGCAGCCGCACCTGTTCCCTGAGGACGCTGACTCACAGAGCAGGGGGCAGCTGACCACCAGAAGGGTTTTGGGCCTTGAAAATTGTTCTTTATGAACCTGAAGAAAGCCAAATTAAACACACAGCAATGGCTTAAGCCTAAAATGATGAATCGGGTAGAAATGGCTTATACGGTTATTATTTAGCATGTACCTCCCTCTCATCCCGTCAGCACCCAGGGGGAGAGTGTGGTACCGCATCAGGGTCCGCTCAGCCTGCCTCTCACTGCCGTAGAGCTGTCCCATCTCAGAAAGACAGAGGAAAGGTCTGCTCTGGGCTTGCAAGGTCGGTCCAGTGCTGAGCGTGGATCACTCTGCTGAGCTCTCGGTCTTACTGACTCCACGATCAAGGACGATTCCAGCTTCGAGAAAGTTCGGTCAGGTCGTGCCTTTCTCGTGGAGGCAGCAAGGCAAAGGCGAGCATCCAAGATGGAACTGAGGAGCCCACGACCTGTCTGCAGCTATGCACAGGAACGGCGCCCGTGGGAGAATTCCCAGGAGACTTTGCGCAGCCCTGAGCAGCCATTGGCTGTGGGATTTACAGCCAGGTTGAGCCTCTATTCTCTAATATCACTCACAAAGACACAGGAGGTTTTGGTCTCTGTAAGGATCTTTCTTTCAAAGACTTTGCAGGCAAACAAGCAGGCACAGCTTCTACTTCTAGGAGTAAGCAGTGCACCGCAAGCCTCCACCCCATGTTCATGACCCTTGGTAAATCTTCAGGGGCTCAGGTTCTTCCTTACTGTGAAAATCTTACAAATTTAAAGGCAAGATGAAAAAAATAGGAAAAAAAAAAAAAAAAAAAAAGGCCGGGGAGATGGCTCAGTGGATTAAGCGCTTCCCTGGCAAGCTCAAGGGCCTGAGTTCAATCCCCCAGTTCCGGGGGAAAAAAAAAGAAAAGAATAGAAAAAATAATAAATAACTAAATAACTAAATAAAGGAAAGATGAGAGAACGTGAAGAGTTTGACAGAAGAATTATGACAGCTGTTACGCTATTTTGGCCTTTGGTCAAGCTTACGGAGTAAATACTGAAATTCCCATGAGCCTCTGATGCTTCCATCCAGCTCCGCACGTGCTCTCCTTTCAGGGCTTTTGATCTCTTAGTAGTGTGGTGAGAGGTGGACAGATTCTGGTAGTATTTTAGTCAGAACAAGTAAGCTTTGCTGACATCTTGAATGGGAGATGGGAGAGAAAAGTAAAGTTGAGGACGAGCGCCCCCTACTAGAGTGTGAGTCACCAGAGAACTTGCACTGACCTCTGCGGGAGGCGCCAAGCTGTGGGGTCCTGAGGAGCAAGCCCCCACCCGCTCCTTCGTCCTTTTCTGTGATGCAGAGCAGGTTATAGTGAACCAGATGTTTCCTTGGCTGGCTAGAAGAATGTGGTCCACCCGGCCTGAGTGGATTTCCCTTTTGACGCTGCAATGGGCGCTCCAGCGGGAGCCTGTGAGACTCCAGGGCTAAGACATGAGATAACTTCTCAACTGAGGCTTTGGAACTCAGTAAGAATCACACCTTCCTGGCGTGAAGGTTCTAGCCTGGTACACATCAAGCTCCCCGTTACAGCGCTAATTGGAGAGTCTGGCCTGGTACAGCCAATGCCTGCATAGTTTCTCTTCCTTAATCCTTTCTATGTACCCATCAACCTCCCTGACTGATACCAAAACAAACTATGAACTTCTAGAACCTGTGGCCTTGTGTTCCCCACAGAACATGGAGTCATCCCAGAGCTCCTGACCTGCACATCTTACTGTCTTTGTCTTTGTTTAGCATCTATGAGCCATAGTACCCTTGCTGTTAATTTTGACTTTATTCATTTAGGGTCTAATAAGATATTTAAAATTCATTTTTTATATTTCCTAATAATTGTTTTATCACCAAAAATATGATCTGTGTTGGAGAAATATCTCTTTTCTGATGAAAACAATTGTATTAAACAGCTGTTGGATGAAATCAGCAAGCCCATTAGATCTATACTGATATTTAACTCTGATGTTTCTTCGTTGTTTTTTGTCTGGAAGATCTATCTATCACTGAGACTTGGATATTAAAGTCCCACCTTATTATTGTCTTGGGGCCTAGTACTCTATTTATCTCCTTGAGGATTGGTCTTCTCAACATGGGTTCTCCAATATATATTTAGGGTTCTTTACTCCTCTCCACAACTATGTCATCACCCACCAGATGCTGTAGCACATTGTCCTCTGTGAACCCAAACTGGGATGCTTTGTTTTCCAATGCTCAGGGTGGCACTGAGTCAACCAGTAGTCCCCTTGTCAAAAGGGGCCCTGGTTAAAGTGCCCTAAGAATTGGTACATGTCCAGATCCACATTCAGAATAACCCCTCCCCTGGATTCCAAGCTTTGAGGGACCCCTGCTCTCTCCTGCAGTTAGGACTGCCAGCCCACTGCTCGCTGTTGGCACCAGCTGACTTCTCTGGGCTTCACTCATGCTGGTGGCATCAGTTACCTCTATCCTGGTCAGTTGGAAATAGGGTGAGAACTTCTTTGAATTCTCTGCATTATGTATCTGCTTCTCCCTGCTTTTCCGCTTTCTCTCATTACTTCCTTGATTTTTGACGTGTTGGGAGAGCCGGCCTACATCTCAGGCAGAATCACAGATGTAAAGCAGTCCCTTCTGGGCTTGCAGCTATGGGCCTAACACAACTGCAGTACAGAGAAATGGTGCATCATGATTAGTAACCATCCTGGCCAAGTATTCATTACATCCTATTATATATTGCCAGTCCATCCAGTGGGACCAGGTTAGCACCCAAAATATGAATCTGAACTCAGTAGGACCCAGGGATGACTGAAGAGCAATAAACAAGCCCATGCTCATCAAAGGAATGCCTCAGAACTCACTAATATCACTGCGATGCAAAGAGAAAAGAGAAGTTTCTGAGAATTCTTCCAGCGATCAGTACCAATTGGACAAGGAATTCACGGCCATGGTAAGCCCTGTCCTTCCGTTAGTATTCACATGAAATACGAGATGTAATAAAAAAACCTACAGACAAAGAAAAGTGCAGATCCTGATGGATTCACAGATGAATTCTACAAGAAATTTATAGAAGATATAGTCCCTATACTCCTCAAACTCTTCAATGAAATTGAAAAGGAAGCAATCCTCCCAAAATCATTCCTGGAGGCAAATATTATACTGATACCAAAATCAGGGAAAGATGCAACAACTAAGAAAGAGAACTACAGGTCAATTTCCTTCATGAACATAGATGAAAAAAATCCTTAATAAAATCCTAGCAAATAGAATACTGCAAATCATTAGTATTCACCAAAATGTATGAGTTTATGCCCCATAAGAACCTTTGTTTTTAGGGCCGGGGATATAGCTCAGTAGAATAAGTGCTTGCCTGGCAAGCACAAGGTCCTGAGTTCAATCCCCAGTACCATAAAAAAAAAAGAAAGAAAGAAAGAGAAAAGAAAGAAAAGAACCTTTGTTTCTAAGCCGTCTAACAAAGAGGTTGCAACCCAATACCTCAGGATCAAACAATGTATGCTATAAATCCATCCATTCCATGACATCAGGAAAAACTCAGTAGGCCAAGTATCTTACTTTTATGAAAAAAATCCATCAAGACCACTACTTATGCCCAGATAAAGTGTAGAAGAGAAAATGTGTGAGTATAGGGACTATTAAAATTATGTTATTGTTGGTCTTTGTGATATCACACAACGTAAGTACAGAAGACTCCATAATTAATGCCCTCTGATGGTTTTAGCTCAGGCATAATGCTCCTCCCATCCCTGATCTCATTGGTTGATATGGAGAAAGACATTGTTCATGTTTTGAAGTCAGAACAAAGAAGCTTTGCTGGTGGACCGGACATGAGATGTAAAAGAAAAGTGCTATTAGGCATTGCTCTAATATGTGGTGGGCCTAAGACACCAGAGAAGTTTGAGTGATGTCTTCTGACACAGGGTAGGGGCTGAACACCACTTTGGGAAGCAGGTGGGAATCAGAAGCTGGAGGGGAACATATCAGAGATTTGAAAAGCTGCCAGATTTCAACTGTCGGCGTCCCTGAGGTTGATGCACATGTGGAGCTCTGGAGGTACAGAGAAATAGTCTGAGCTGGAGAAGCAAATTTAGGGGCACAGGGTGAGATCAGGAGACAATCACTGTAGACAAATGAGGGAAGAATGTGCTCTGGCTGGTAACACACATGCAGGGCATAAAAGAAAACCAGCACTGGAGGCTGGGAAGGAGGAGCTGCAGAGGTTAGAGTTCAATGGAGGGCCAGAGGTCCTGGCGCCAAGACAATGTGTCAGGAATATCTTTTTAAATAAAGATGAGAGAAATGAGAAAAGATAGCAAAAAATGAAGGGGCAAAAAATATGCAAGTATACATATGGGATGGCTGAGATGATTGTACTAATAATTTCCATCAATTTTTTTAAAACAACAGTTAATGTTTAGAATGTTCGCCTTGACTGGCTATATGCTGATATCTGTGATCCAAGCAACTACATTGAGGACAGCAGTGTGTAATATAAAAAACATACTCTCTCATCATGGTCTTCTTTTTTTTTTTTTTTGCGGAACCAGGGATTGAACTCAGGCCCTTGTGCTTTCCAGAGAAGCGCTTATTCCATTGAGCCATCTCCCTGGCCCCCCACTGAGCCATCTCCCCAGCCCCTCGTCTTGGTCTTCTAAATGTGTACCATTTCTAATATCTTATCAATTATTATTTTACTCTTGGTGAAATAATTTTTTTTCTGTATTTTAGGGAAGGGTTTTCAGGGTGTTGGGTCTCACCACTAGATCAGACTCATAGTGATCCTCCTATTTACAGTCTCCCGAGTGCTGGGATTACAGGTGCACACCACCACCCCAGTCTCAATCACTGTCTCAGGGCACCCCGGGAGCGGGGCCAGTACAACAGGCCCAGTGCTCAAACTCCCAACCCCTGCATCTGCCTAAGCAGGCACTTTAATCAACTGAGCTATTTGGCTGGCCCAAAGAAGGGTTATTTCTAAAAAACAAACAAATAACCAAGGATTATTTCTAATACTTGTTTCTAAATGATGGCAGTTCACCAGGTCACTCTGGAAGGGCTTCACAGTGCTGCTACATGATGCTAAGGGTAGAAAATGCTGAAAGTGAAGACTCATGAGAATTTCTCCTTTCCCTCCAAGGAGGCCTGACACTTCCCCTCGCAGAGACTGATCTAGACACACACAACCCATGTCCTAGGACTCTAGTCCAGTCTTGGGTGGGCAGAGCCCTGAGCACTGTGTTCCTGCTGCACACATAGATTTTCCAAGGGATCCTCACACCCAATCCTGCAGGCAGCATGGATTTAGCTCTGTTGATTTCCTCCAAACAAAGAGCACCTCTTATCCCCCTGGGCTCCCACAAGCAGCCTCTCCCCACGGTCTGCACTCTTTCCACACCGCTGCCCCCACCAGGGCATTTGCATTGTGTCCCCAGGGAGGACCTCCCCCTGCACCTGGGACATAAAGGCTGGCTCTAACTGTGCCTTCCCTGAGCAGGACTCTGCAGCTCAAATCTCACCATGAGGCTCCCTCTTCAGCTCCTGGGGCTGCTGCTACTCTGGATCCCTGGTGAGGATGGGGGAGATGAGGAGGGGCCTCGGGGAAACAGTGGGTTCTGGGTCTCCCTGCCGCCTGGGTGAGCTCGCACATAGGTGAGATGTGCAGCCTCGTCTTACACCCTGGATGAGTCAGGCTATGTCAGGCAGTAAAGGAGATTCCTAAAGGAGTGAGGACCTGGACTCTCATGTAAATTGCTACAAAGAAAGACAAGAATGATCACATGAGCTCTAGAGGGTTCCTTGTGATTGGAATTTTGGGAGCCACCTCAAAATTGAAATGTTTTCTTTATATATTAAAATACTATAATAATTTGCTTGACAATAACAAATGAGAAAACTATGAAAATGCCTTGATGTCTGTCCATGACCTTGCACTTCTCACTCCTCATTTTAGGATCCAGGGGAGACGTGGTGCTGACCCAGACCCCACAGGTGCTGTCCGTCACCCCAGGACAGTCGGCCTCCATCTCCTGCAGGTCCAGCCAGAACCTTGTGTACAGTAATGGAAAGACCTATTTGCACTGGACAGTGCGCAAGCCGGGCCAGGCTCCACAAGGCCTGATTTATCTGGTTTCCAACCGGAATCCTGGCATCTCAGACAGGATCAGTGGTGGTGGGTCAGGGACAGATTTCACACTCACTATCAGAAGGGTGGAGGCTGAGGACACTGGGGTTTATTACTGTTTGCAAAATACACATGACCCGCCCACAGTGCTACAGCCCCGAACACAAACCTCCTGCCCTGAGGCGCAGCTGCACACCTGCCCTGCCATCTGGGGAGCAGCACAGCGCAGACCACTCTGTGTGAGAAGTGGAGGCTGGGGAGCTCAGAGCACCAGCTATAGCTGAGGCCTCTGCCTGGGACAGAGAGTGGGAAGACAGCAGGGCAGCACGGCCCTAGGCTGTGCTGAGGACGCCGGCACAGGGAGAGGAGGACGGAGCTGACCTCCACCAGGCCCACTGAGCCTTGGAAGTTTTGTTATTTCATGAAACTGAATAAAGCCAAGTCAAACATAGCAATGGATTTAGCCTAAAATGATTAATAATATAGAAGTAGCACATAAGATTTGTACTTTAGTTTGCATTGTTCCCACCATCCAGTGGAAATTTCATGATCATTCACGGCACTTTCAACCTGCCTATCTCTCCTGCAGCACTGCCCCATCTCAGAAGGGCATCAGTGAAGCAGTCTCTTCTGTGCTTGCAGGGTTGGGCTGCGCACCCTTCCCTGGATCACCAGGAACCAGCACATCATGCAGGGTTCTTGGTCTTCCCAGAGATCCTGGCAAGAAGAAACGCCAGTCCTGTCCAGTCTTTCTGATCAAAGCATCAAGGCAAAGGTGAGCATCCACACTGGGACTCTGCCTTTTCCTACACTGAGGCTGAGCTGAGAGAAGGAGAAGGATCCTCATTTGGTGACAGCCAGGAATAGAACTTCCATACAAAGGAGGCAAACAGGCACTCAGAAAATTTCTCAGAGCCATTAACAGCAGATGGCTGCCTTCTGTGGGCAATTTTTGCCTCTGCTCTCTGTTACCACTCATGGAGGTATATGAGGTTTTCATCTTCACAATGGTCTTTCGTTTCAAGCTTTTTGGAGGCAAACAAGTGATGGAGACCACTCTGAAGCAGCCCTGAGAAGGACTTAAATTACCCAATCGCCTTCCAGGTTTACTCGTGTGGCTGTGCAAGGCCTAGGTCCCTTGTCTGGAGCCAGACTTTGGACTCATAGTAAGTGAACCTCTGTCAGTCACTGGTCCCTCCTGGGGCCTGTCTTGAAGGGTTAAGGACTGATGCCTCAAAGATAAGAAGGTCACAGCTAAGGACACCTGGCTGTGGCCTCAACCACATGAAGACTGTAGCCTCAGGCATCTCACCCCTGAGCAGAGACCTTCCTGCAGTTAACGTAGCTCTCCTGAATTAACATACCTTACTTCGAGAAATCCTTGAGCAGTTTTGATCTTCCTTCAGCATTCTGCTTCTGTGTTCTGATAACTAACTAAATTAATATGGGTCCTTCAGAGAAGTTCTTATTATTAGCTCCCAGGGAATCTTAAATTGTGTGAGAGGGTTTTTGAGCCTCCTGAAGCCCTGAAATCATTCCACTTCTCTACCATCCATTCACTTGGGATATTTGCAGACCTGATCAGTCCCCAAGAACTAGGGGATAACGTTATCTTGATAAACAAGTCCCTTCCTAGTACTTGCAGGGTGAAGACATGTCCTCACACGTTCACTCATCCTCCTAATGATTGGCAAATCTCAACAGGCTATGTTTCTCCTCTTTTGTGAACACTGTCCAGGACCACTACTATCCTCAAAGTTAAATGTAGGATCAGAGAAATAAAGAGTTTGGCGATAGGGACAGTAGATATCAGTTTACAATTCTTCGCCTTTAAGACAGTTTACAAAGCAAACATTAAAAAGTTCCTCTGGGGCCAGCCAGATAGCTCAGCAGACTAAAGCACCTACTTAGGCACCCAGATTCCATCCCTGGTGCACTGTGCTGACCCCACCCACAGGGCACATTGAGACAGTGATTGAGAACGGACATGGTGATGCGCACCTGTAATCCCAGCACTTGGGAGGCTGAAAACAGGAAGATCACTGCGAGTCTGATCTGTGTAGTGAGACCCTGTAGACCCTGTCCTAAAATACAGTTAAAAAGTTCCTCTGATCCCATTATCCAATTCAACAGGTGATTACTTCTCCAGACCTACAACTTGTGTTGAAAGCTGTTTTGGGCAGATTCTGGGTATTCTTTAAAGTCAGAACAAAAATTTTTGCTCACATATTGAACATGAGCTAAGACAGATAAAACAAAATCAATAACGGCCTTATATTTGCAAATGAGCCACCAGAAAATTTGAAGTAGTATCTCCTAACATGAGAAGATGGCAGAAGAAACACTGAGATGAAGGTAGAAATAAGGACGGGCAGTGGAACATATTTTTAGTTTTGAGAAGATACCAGAATTCCACTCAACAACTGTCCCTGAGCCCTTATTCATAAGTGGGACTCTGGAGCTCTTGGAAGTGATCTGGACTAGATATACAAGTATCAGTATAGAGCTGAACTCTCCAGGAAACAAGTCCAAGTAGGTGTGGGCCAACTCGTCCCAGCAGGTAACACAATTCTCAGAAGTCAAGACATAAGGGAAAATCAGCATGCGTTAGGGGCTAGATTAGAAGTCACTAGTAGGATTGAGAAAGAGAGAAGAGAGAGAGAGAGAAAAGGAAGGGAGGCAGATTGCTTTCTGTCAGTGCCTAACAATGAAAATAAATAAGCCTCCAAATCCTACATGTTGTTTCAGCGTTTCTGCCTGCCCTGGAAAAACAAATAGGTTTTGAACCTATTTGGTAGAGAAAGTATTGCACCATCCTTGAAAACCCAGTGTGAAGAACAATTTTCCTTGGGAATTGCCCAGAGGTGATGGACAGAGAGAGTGGGGCTTGGGGTTTGAATATCCCCCATGCACCCTGAATAATTGTGGAGAACACAAGGTCATGCGCAAGCACTGTGATTGATAATTTCCTTTTATTGGATATCTGAAGCAAATTTTCTTTGTGATTTTCACCTACAAGGAAAAGCATTCAATTATAGAAAGGATGATTCATGATCATTCAAAAAAGAGCAGCATAAAATAATTCCTCATTCATCTTGTATACAATCAAGAACAATGGTTCCTTCAGACTATTTTAGATAATTCTGGTGGATAATTCTGTGTGGGCTTCCTGTATATGACTCCTGCTATATCACGAATCTACATGAGATAGGCATGACCAGATATATGTTAACTTTAAAATTTACCTAGCAGGAATTTCATACTCATTATATATGGCTTATTATTTTTCTTATCATCTTGCCTTACACAGTTACTGAATGTCAGCTAAAACACAAACTTTTTTTTTCTCTGTACTTTTGATTTTAATGTTCTTATGTGATTTAATCTCAAAGTCAAGGAAAAGATTATTCCTAATCTTGTTTCCAAAATGATGAGAGTTTATTCGGTCACATCAGAAGGGCTTCATAGCTCTGCTACGTGCTGTTAACGGTAGAAAATGCTAAGAATGAATAGTCATGAAATGAAAATCGCTTCTTTCTCTTCAAGGAGGCTAAGAAACACAAGATTTCCCTGCACGAAGACTGATCCAGGCACACACTCCATGTTCCAGGGTCTCTTTCTTGCCTTGGATGGGCAGAGCCCTGAGCACCATGTCCCTGCTGCAAATACAGATTTTAAGGGTTCCTCGTACCCACTGTTGCAGGCAGCATGAAGTTATCGCTGTTGGTTTCCTCCAAACACAGAGCACACTTTATACCCCTGGGCTGCCAGGGGCAGCCTCCCACCATGCTCTGCACTCTGTCCACACCACTGCCCCCTCCAGGGCATTTGCACTGTGTCCCCAGGGAGGACCTACCCCTGCACCTGGGACATAAAGGCTGGCTCTAACTGTGCCTTCCCTGAGCAGGACTCTGCAGCTCAACTTCTCACAATGAGGCTCCCTCTTCAGTTCCTGGGGCTGCTGCTCAGGTCACTGGTAAGGACAGGGGCAGATGAGGAGAGGCATGGGGGAGGCATGAGCTCTGGGGTCTCCCTGCAGCCTGGGTGAGCTCTGTACATATGTATGATGTGCAGCCTATCTTGAAGCTTGGGTGTATGATGTTAGATCAGTGAGTGAAGAAAACTGCTAGAGAACTCAGGACATGGCCTCTCATGAAGACTGCCGTGAAGAGAGAAAGGGATGGTCAGACGAGTTCTGGAGGGTTCCGTGGAGCTTCAAATTTTGAAAGCCATCATAAAATTGAAATTTTTATTTGATATTAAAAGGATACAATTATTTAGATTCATATTTATAAAAGAAAACTATGAATATGATGCACAATGTTCGGACATGATATCACATTTCTCATTCCTCATTTTAGGATGCAAGGGAGATGCTGTGCTGACCCAGACCCCGCTGTTTCCATCCATCAGCCCTGGGGAGCCGGCCTCCACCTCATGCAGGTCCAGTCAGAGCCTCCTAAATAGTGCTGAAAACACCTTTCTGAGTTGGGTGGTGCACAAGCCGGACCAATCTGCAAGGGGCCTGATCTACCTGGTTTCCAACCGGAATCCTGGCATCTCAGACAGGATCAGTGGCAGTGGGTCAGGGACAGACTTCACACTCACAATCAGCAGGGTGGAGGCTGCGGACGCTGGAGTTTATTACTGTTTTCAAGGTACTCATGATCCGCCCACAGTGCTACAGCCCCGAACACAAACCTCCTGCCTGGAGGCCCAGCTGCGCGCCTGCCCAGCTGTCTGGGGAGCAGCACAGTGCAGACCGCTCTGTGTGAGGGCAGAGGCTGGGGACTCTGAGCAACACCTTGCAGCTGAGCCCTCTGCCCAGGCCAGAGACTGAGGAAGACAGCAGAACAGCAAGCCCTGCACTGTGCTAAGGACGCTGGCACAGGGACAGGAGGACAGAGTGATGCCCACAGGGTCCTCTGGCCTTGACAATTCTCTCCCTGTATGAAAATGAGTGAAAATAAATCAAGTACACAATGATGAATTTAGGCTAACATGATTAATAAGATATAAGTGACATGTAAGATTTCTATTTTTTAAGTTGACCAGATAGCTCAATGGATTAAAGCACCTGCTTAGGCAGACCCAGAGACAGGGGATTCGATTCCCAGCACGCGGTGCTGGTCCTGACCCTGGGGCTCGCTGAGATGGAGATTGAGACTGGGCGTGGTGGCGCACGTCTGTAAGTCCAGTGCTTGGGAGGCTACAAATAGCACAATCACCACAACTCTGATCTGTCTAGTTAGACCCAGATTTGTACTTTCTCAAAATTCACCTTTATCATGTCACAATCCAGGGCAGATATGGTCACCTTGCGCTGTGCTCTCTGCCTGTCTATCTCTCCCGCAGCTCTGCCCCATCTCGGAAGAGCTCAGGTGAAGAGATCCTTTCTGGATTCGCAAGGCTTGGCTCCATGGACCATGGAGTCCATCCCTGACCCCTGCCACTGATCCTGTCTGAGATGCCAGGATTCCGGTTGGAGACCAGGTAGATCAGGCCCCTTGCAGATTGGTCGGGCTTGTGCACCACCCAACTCAGAGAGGTGTTTGCAGCACTATTTAGGAGGCTCTGACTGGACCTGCACGAGGTGGAGGCCGGCTCCCCAGGGCTGATGGACAGAGACAGCAGAGTCTAGGTCTGCAAAAAACGTCCCCTGGGTCCTGAAATGAGGAATGAGAACTGTGACATCATGTCCAAACATTGTGCATCATATTCATAGTTTTCTTTTATAATATGAAACTAAATTATTCTATTATTTTAATATAAAATAAAAACTGGTCCATCACACAGGGCTCTTGGTCTTCCCAATCCCACGGTGAGTTCAGATCCTGGCCAGAAGAAACGCTACACCTGTCCCATGTCTCTCTTCAAAGAATCAAGGCAAAGGTGAGCGGTGACACGGCCTCCTCCTGCACTGGGGCTGACCTGAGAGAGAGAGAAGGTGCTCCTTTTGGTGAGAGCCAGGAATAGAGCTTCCATACGAGGGGGACAAACAAGTTCTTAGAAAATTTTGCACAGCAGTTAGCAGCCATCAACACAGCCTCTGTGTGGGCAGAAATGCAAAGAACACAGATGAGACCACCTTACCAACATCACAGCACCACAATATCACACCCTCTCTATTGACATTTATTTGTTCACATGGAAGACTTTGTATGCACTTAAAATCCTGATTTTTTTTTTCCTATAAGGTTGTCTCTCCACAATTTTGCACTGCATTAAAATGTATTCAGACAAACAACTGAGTTCGGGCACTTTCGCAAGTTATGCACACACAGCAAATGCCTTACTCGCCCCACCCTCGTCTGTCCCAAGTACCAGGGACTCCATAGATACGTGATTATACAAATGGGAGGCTCAAATCTTCACTGTGCCTAGGACACTGTCCCTGAGGACAGTGTAAGCCATGTGTAAAGATGATGCAGGGTTCCTGTCACAACCAGTCATGAAAGTTAAAGCCCTCCCCTTCCAGGCCACAGTCTTGAGGAAAAAGGCCACCCAGATCTCACAGGGCCACAGTCATGATGGGGAATGGACTAAAGCGTGATTAGCAAGGGACCTGGCACCTGACTGGGAATTGATGGGTCATGAGACTGTGAAAGGAATTCAGCAAACCAAGGGTCAAAGATCAGAGCCAGGGAACAGACACCAGGGAGAGAAGGAGGATAATAAGATGCGTGGGTAGAGGGGGGTAGGCCGGGCTGCTTGCACTGCATGACCTCAAAGAGCTCAGGAAAGTCCCACTTCTGGGGCTCTGAGCGTAGCTCATGGCAGAGGGCTTCACCAGTGTGCAGAGGACATAAGATTGGTACTCAGTGTTCCACAATAAGAACATTCTCAAGGGTGATTGCAATTTAGGGGTATTTCCTTATGATTCAATACTTTCCCTTGCACATCAAATCAGAAAGAAAATTTGCTTCAAGTGTACAATAAAAGGAATTTATGAGTCATCGTGCTTGTGTGTGACCTCGCATTTCTCCATACTTACTTAGGACGCACAGGAGATATTCAGATCCCCTAGGCCCCCCTGCCTCTGTCCATCACCCCTGGAAAGCCAGCCTCCAGGTCATGCAGGCCCAGTCAGCGCCCCCTGCACAGTGATGGAAAAACCTATGTGAGTTGGACTGAACACAACCAGGCCAGGCTCCACGGCACATGGCTCATGAAGTTTCCAAAAAGTATCCCTGAGTCCAAGATAGATTCACTCGTAGTGGGTCAAGGACTGATTTCTCACTCAAAATCATAGTGTAGAGGCCGAGCGATTGCTACAAAAGATCCTATGGCAGTGACACAGCCCTATGCAAATATAAAATCCCAGAAACCCTCTTGTGGCAGAGTCTCTGGGTCCCTCTGAGAAGAGAGGTCGGAAAACTACAAACAAGTGGCAGAGGAGGCCTACTCCAAGGACTAAATGGGAACACAAAAAAGGACTCAGATACACACAGGAGGAGATGTTGCTGACTTCTACACGTTCCTTTGAGCATTGCAAACTCTATTCTTTTCTTAAGTTGGGTGTAAAGCAGAGATGATTACTAGGATAAAAATGACAGGTAAGTTTTCTACTAACTCTGCCTCTTCTCTCTTTTAGGGAGGATCCAGAGAAGATGTGGTGCTGCGCATGGTTCACTGGAGCCGACTGTCACATTGGGAGACCTGGCCTACATCTCAGGTAGAATCAGAGAGGAGAAAGGATCTATTCAGGCTTTCAGGTATGAAGCTGAAGCAATTGCTCTGCGGGGGAAGGGGGTGTCAAGGGCCTAACACCATGATCAGCAGTGATCCCAGAAAGGGTTCATTGTGTCCTCTCATGGATCTCCATCCATCCAGGGGGCAGAGGAGAGCACCCACCACATGGATCTGATCTCATCAGGACCCAGAGATGACAGAGAGCTGTCAACAGGCCTGCCTTCCTTACAAAAACCACAGAATCCTCGAATATATCTATGGTGCAAAGGGGTCAGAGAATTCGCAAACAATTTCTCCCCATGACCAGGAGCAACTAGACAAGGAATTTATGGCCATGTTAAGCCCAGTCTTTCCATGAATACTCACTGATAAGTTAAGACCCTCAACCTAGTTAAGATCCTCACCCTCCCTCCAAGGTTCACTTCCTTGTAGCCAAGAGCCAGGTTCAAAAGCACACAACAGGCCTGCCCGAAGTTGATCTAGGGTTTGCTCCCCAGAGAAACTCTCCTCTTTCACATCAAATGTCCCCCACAGACCAGGGAACCCTCCAACGTTAGTTCTCGCTGGGCTGTTCCAGTCACAAACACCCTCCCTTTTTGTTCAGAGTTGTCTTAGTCAGCTAGACAGCTAGCCCACTTACTCGTACCTCCAATAAATCTTTTCTTGTCAGAATGCCTGGTCTGGTCAATTGCATGGGTTTGGATCTAACGCTCACTAAGGTATATAAGCATTTACACACCCTAAGGATCTTGTTTCTAAACCCTCTAGGGGCAACAAAGACATTGCAACGTAATACATCTGAATGAAACAGCGTACCTCAAAAATCCACCTTATCTCATGGTAGCAGGGCTATCTCAATAGACCAAGTTTCTTCCTTTAGTATAAATCCACCAAACCACTCCTGTCCTCAGGTAAAGTGTAGAAGGAGGAAAATTTGAGTAAAGGGACTGTTACTACCTATTGTGTTATTGTGTGCCTTTAGGATGTCTTGTAATAAAAATACACAGAGAGACTCCATTAAATAACCTCTGACAAATGAGGACCTCAGGAATGCTTTAAAGCAGGATTGAAGGGCCATCAACTACAAAGTCAGGGATTCTTGCTATTACCAGTTGAGTAGATGAGATGAGTAGGAATATGAATAACAAAGAGCAAAGAGCTCCTTCAAGACGTCTGATCTGGTGCTTATGAAAGGATATCAGAGAATAAGTCATAACCTTGCTCCAATGGAGTGAAGCAAGCTGAAAAAGTGAAGGAAGCTGAACAAAAAGTAAAATATTAATCAACTGTATAAAAGAGACATCACATATTTTATACACGCTTTAAATCATTGTACTCATATTTATCATCAAGCCATAAACATTGACAATTCAATTTGTGTTTTAGAACTTTATTACATCAATGTGATGTCACACTGATATCACATACCACGTTTCATTTTGCTTTCAAAAGATTAGATGCCACAGTTATTGTCCTAAGTATGAAATACTAAATTAAATGCTTATAGTCTGATGTAGGCCTCACCTATCCCTCTCAGACTTTAATAGAACACAGCCCAACTGCGTGGGGTTTTGGAAACCTCCTAATTTCTGTGGACGCCAACATGAGAGCTGAATAAATGTGCCACATCTGAAGCTACCAAGCTCCCATCCTTGTTAACTCTAGGCACTCAATCTTAGCATTGTTCCAATGAGCTGAAATTTATTTTCTTTCTTTTCATTTACTTCCACTGATCTATATGAGACATATGAAGAGGAGGACCTTGGGAGTGCTGAACAGATCAAGAAGGGAACTCTTCAACCTCTTTAAGAGTTAGAAAGCACAGATTCCCAGAAGATAAAGTCCCCCAGGACAGAGGGTTCCCACCTGGAACTCCAGCATGCTGGATGCTGAGGCAGAGAAGAGAAAGGCGGGGCCCAGCCTGGGCAGCCTAACAACACTGAGTGACCCTGTCTCAAAATCCAAGATCAAAAGAAACAGTGATACAGCTAAGTGTTAATACACATACATAAGTGTGCACACAAACGCTCATTCACACAGATGATCAGCACATCCAATGAGCCTCTTATTTATAGTAAATGCACACATTGCAGAATGCTTATGCACTTCTTTTTCCACAACCGCACTTTCCAAAACGTGTGTGAGGCGCACTGCCCATCCTGGGCTGCCATACAAACAGCACAAACTTGCAGACCCATAATAGAAAGGATTTATTCTCTCACAGTGATGGAGGAAGTCTCAAGTTGACCCCCTTTCCATGGTGAGCACCTCAGATAAAGTCCAGGACAAGGTCAATTATTGGTCCCAGGTATGATAGAATTTTATAAGATCAAATGGAATTATGGCATTCGAATATTGAGAGTATCTCTTTAAACTAGGGAACGTGGCTGTACACTATACACCCTAACAAACAAATATGAGAAGGATGATTTGTGTTCATTCAGAAAAGCATACCATAAAATTATTCCTCACTCATTTTGTATAGAGCCAAGAAAAATATTTCCTTAAGTTTTGACAAGTATTATACAATATATATCACGAATTGATATACCATGCCTTAATATGAAAAAGATAAGACAAGATATTTCTTGATTTCAAAATCAAATTGGAATTGCAATCCACTATATAAGGCCTATTAATTTTCCTTCAACAGGGTTAGTGGTCTCAAGTTAGAACATAGATTTTTTCTCTCTGTACATTATTCTTTTCATTTTAGAGCTCTTATGCCATTTAATTTCCAGTTTGAGGCAAAGATTACTTCTCATCCTTGTTTCTAAATGAAGCGAGCTCACCGGGTCACATCAGAAGGGTTTCACAGCTCTGCTCCATGCTGTTAATGGCAGAAAGCACTAAGAATAAGTAGACCCGAAGGGAGAATTGCTTCTTTCTCTTCCAGGACGCTAACAGGCCCAAGACTTCCCCTGGCCGAGACTGAAATGGACACACACTCTTATGCTGGGGGCGCCAGTCCTGTATTGAGTGGATGGAGGGAACCCTAACACTGTATCTATCCCTGCTGCAGATGAAGACTTTCCCAGGGTTCCTCATATCCACTGCTGCAGGCAGCATGGATTTCGCTTTATTGGTTTCCTCCAAACACAGGATATTTTATACCATTCAGCTCCCATGAACATCCTCCCATCACGCTCTATACTCTTTCCATACCGCTGCCACCACCAGGGGATTTGCATTGTGTCCCCAAGGAGGCCCTTCCCCAGCAGCTGGGAGATAAAAACTGGCTCTAACTTTGCCCTCCCTGAGCAGGACTCTGCAGTTCAGCTTTGCAGAATGAGGCTCCCTCTTCAGTTCCTGGGGCTGCTGCTGCTCCAGATCCCTGGTGAGGACGGGGGAGATGAGGAGGGCCAGGGGGAAGTGGGGAGCTCCTGAGGCCCCTGCCATGTGGGTGAGTTCTGTACATACATTAGATGTGCTGCCCTGCTTAAAGCACAGGTATATTAGGTTAGATCACTGAGTGAAGAAAATTCCTAAAGTTCTCAGCGCTTGACCTCTCAGAAAGATTGGCACAAAAAGGAGAGGGGTGGTCAGGAATTCTCGAGCATTCTTTGTGATTAGAATCTTGAAAAGCATCACAAATTGGAATGCTTCCACTGTATATTAAAATAATACAATGATTTAACTGGATATGTAGAAAACTGAGAATATTATGAGAATGGCTCATGACAACTGTCCATGACCTCGCAATTCTCATTCCTCATTTCAGGATCCACAGGAGATGCTGTGCTGACCCAGAGCCCGCTGTCTCTGTCTGTCACCCCCGGGGAGTCAGCCTCCATTGCCTGCAGGTCCAGTCAGAGCCTCGTGTATAGTGATGGGAAAACCTATTTGCACTGGATTGTGCACAAGCCAGGCCAGGCTCCACAGGGCCTGATTTATCTGGTTTCCAACCGGAACCCTGGCATCTCAGACAGGATCAGTGGCAGTGGGTCAGGGACAGATTTCACGCTCACAATCAGCAGGGTGGAGGCTGACGATGCTGGAGTGTATTACTGTTTTCAAGGTACCCATGATCCACCCACAGTGCTACAGCCCCGAACACAAACCTCCTGCCTGGAGGCCCAGCTGCGCGCCTGCCCTGCTGCCTGGGGAGCAGCACAGCGCAGACCGCTCTGTGTGAGGGCAGAGGCCGGGGACTCTAGCAACATGGTGCAGCTGGGCTCGTGCTGCCAGGGACAGAGAGTGAGGAAGAGGCAGAGCAGCAAGCCCTGTGCTGTGCCGAGGTTGCTGGCACAGGGAGAGGAGGACGGAGCTTGCAGATCTTCCCTGGCCTTGAAAATTCTCTCTCTTTATGAAAATGAATGAAACCAAAGGGAGAAGATGATAATGAATTTATTGTAAAGTGACTAATAAAGTGGAAGTGGCGTGTAAGATACGTACTTCATCTTGCTTTCCTTCTTCCCATGTCCCGACCCAGTGAGTACACTGTGACCGTGCACTGTGCTCTCAGTCTCTGTGGCATTTCTGGAGTGCTGCGCCATCCCAAAAGGGGCAGAGTCCAAGAGATCTCCCAAGTCTGGCTTCATGCAGCTTTGTGGATCCTCACGAACCCGAGCGTCATGCAGGGCTCATTTCAGGATATGACCGCTGTCTGCCCATCTTTCGTAACAGTGTTGCTTGGTTTTTATGATCATGGAAAGCATCACAAAATAGGAATTTCTCCACTATATATTAAAATAATATAATAATGTAGTTGGATAATTACAAAAATGTGTAAACCATGACAGTGGCTCCTGATGTCTACACATGACCTTGCGCTTCTCACTCCCTGTACTCATCCCTCATTCCTCTTCCTGACCCCACAGTGAGTACAGGTCCTGGCCGGAGGACACTGCAGTCTTGTCCTGTCTGGCTGATCAAAGCACCAAGGCAAAGGCAGGATCCACACGGGGACTCTGCCTCTTCCTACAAGGGCTGACCTGGGAGAGGTTTAGGATCCACATGTAGTGATACTCAGGCAATGAGCTTCCATAAAAAGGGGGCAAACAAACTCTTAGCGTATTTCTCAGAGCTATTAACAGCAATTGGATATAAGTTTTCTTAGGCCATTTTTGCCTCTGATCTCCATTAGCACTCAAGGAGTCGTATGAGGCCTTAGTGTTCACAGGACTGTTATTGCCAAGCTTGTTGCAGGCAAACAACACAGGGAGACCCACCGCTTCTAAGATGAAAGCACGCACCTCGCACCTCCACTCATCTTTATGAGGGTGGTAACTCTCAAAAGGCTCTGGTTCTTCCCTTTTGTGAAAATTTTCCAGGACCCCTACTGGCCTCAAACTTACATGTAGGATGAGAGAAATGAAAAGTTGGATAATGGGGACAGTTGACACCTGGTTACTATTCTTGGCCTCAGGACAGCTCACAAAGTTAACATTAAGAAGCTCTGATCCCATTATCCCAGCCAAGGGTGCTTATTTTTCTAGACCAAGCAACACTGTCATGAAAGATGGGCAGATTCTGCTCATGTCAAACAAGAACAAATATGTTTGCTGCCGCATCGCACATAATGAGACAGATAAACGAAATCAAAGCCTGCATTATGTTTGCAAATGAGCCCCAGAGAATTCACAATCATGGCTCCTGATGTGGGAAGGCAGACAGAAGCCATAGTGAGAGACAGGGGGAAATCAGGATTTTCAGCGGCGCGTACTTCAGATTTTGAGATTACACCAGACCCCAACCAACACCTGGCCCTGAGGCACAGGCATATGGGGGTATCTGGAGCTCTGGGAAGCCACCTCATCTGGAGGTGGCTTCAAATACAAATACAAGGACAGAGCAGAGGACAAATGCAAGGGGAATCCATAGAAGGGGCTGTGGATTAGAAATCACTGGTAA
>NW_004524738.1:556382-557884 GCF_000260255.1 Octodon degus
TTCTTGCCTATATCTTATAATATGAGAAACTACTTTGGCAGTAACAATACACAATGTACTAACCATTGTTACTCTTCTAAAATCTTGTTTTGAGATTTTATACCATTGTTTTTATTTTTTTTCTGTAAAATAAAAATAACTGATGTCAAAAAAAAGAAAGAAATCCTGAAGAAATGAGCAGATTTCTTCACACGTAACAATTATCGAAGCTGAAAGAGAACCAAATAAAATTCCAACTTTCCCAATATAAATCAATAAAATTGAAGGTGTATATCAAGACCGACAAACAAAAGGCTCCCATTCTCTGATGTTTGACGGCAAAATTCTACAACAAATGTAGGGAAGATCTAATGCCACCAAGTCACAAACTCTTTAACAAAATTGAAAGGGAACCAGTACTCCCAGGTTCATGGCTAGAGGCAAGCATTACACTGATAATACCAAACCCAGAAAAAGGCCCACAAGAATGGGAGGTACAGGGCATCTCCCAAAAGAACATAGACATACACATCCTCAATAAGATACCAGCAAACAGAAAGTAACCAATCACCAAGAAGACTACACACCATGTCCAGGCAGGATTCGTCCCCTTCATCCCAGGTCGCAGGGGTGGTTCAACACATCCAAATCCATACTTGTAAAATGCCACATTAACAGAGCCAAGGAGGAGAACCCTGTGATCATCAGAACAAGCGTACAGAAAACATTTCACAATACAGAACACCAATTCAAAATAACATAACCCTTCAGGGAATTGGAGCAGATGGTCTTTGTCTCAATTTGATAAAAAGCATCTAAGAAACATTGACAGCCAGCCACTCACTGAGAGGAAGAAATCAAAAACCTTTCCTCTAAAATCGAGAACAAAACACAGATGGTCACTGTCACTACTCTTATTCAACATGGTTCTAGAAACTTTAGCCGAAGCAATTAGACAAAAGAGAAAAATAAAAAGAACAACGACAGAAAGAAAGAGGGTAAACTATCATTATTCGTAGATGACATGATACTCTACTTGGAAGACTCCTAAAGAACCTCAAAAAAGTTCTAGATTTAATAACCAACTTCAGTAGCTTAGCCAGCTAAAGTGTCAACACCAACAAAATCACTAGCATTTGTATATAAGAATAATAAACTCACTGAGAAAGAAATTAGGGAAAGAGCACACTTCACAGTAGCATCCATAAAAGGAAATACCTAGGGAAGCCTCTTAACAAAAAGGTAAAAGATTGTTGAATTAAAAATTACAGGGGATGTTTGGAGCTAGAGGCTGCCTGGGCGCGAGTGCGGCATCTGCCCGAGTAAGACTTAGGATGCCTCTGGTGACCAAGCGACTCAGAGATCCTGACACAAATCCTTGCTTGTCGGAGTCTGATGCTTCCACCAGATGTATGGATGAAAACAACTACAACAGGGATCGATGCTCCAGCTACTTCTTGAAGTACAAAAACTGCCGGCGATTCTGGAATTCTATCATGGTCGAAAGAAGACAGAATGGAATA
>NW_004524738.1:558574-559944 GCF_000260255.1 Octodon degus
GCATCTCTGTATTTGTGCCACTTACATTTGTTTGACTAGGTTTAATGTACTCATCAGGAGAGAAATGGATGTGGAAAGATTGGCCAAAATGATGATGTGAAAAAGAATTGGTGGTCTTTAAGGAAAGACTTAGGGACAGAATTTTGGGCTGAGAATCTGCAAATTCAGCATAACCTGAACCCTCAGTTCTTGAGCCATGGTAATAGAAGAAAATGAATCCCCTTGGAAGTGGGTTTCTGTTTGCAGGATGACATGGACCAGAAAGCCTGTGAGAGACATTAGGAGAATCCAGCCCTGGCCGGAGACTAGGGCTGAGCTACGTTTTATGATGCCAAAGTGATACCGCAGCACGGTGAGGTGAACTGTGTTTTTTTGTTTTTTTTAATGCCCACTGCCTTTGAAAGTCAAGGTTATTTACACAAGTTTGTAAGGATACATCCTTCAATAAAAGTTAATGTATTTTAGACACCAATGAAAACCACTTCCTGTGTCTTATCGCTTGGGCCTTGATCAGGACCGTTATTTTTGTGGCTGGTGCCAATGCATTGAGGCCAAAACCCAGTGCAGATATTTTCAAGCCATGTGACCTGGACATTGTTTCTGTTTTTCTTTTTTTTTTTTTCAGTTGAACTTGTTTGCAGTCCATAATGCTCACATTGCCTCTGTAAAGTTGGTACATGCATGTGACATCTGAATTCCTTTTTTCATCCCTTTTCATCTTTTTTCTACTGTTTTGATCCCCGCCCATTTTAAAAAAGATGTGCCTACTTCCTCCTACCTACTTTTTATTTTGGTTCTTCATAGGAGAAACGGTGCGTATTTCAGCACGTGTCTGACTTATTTCACTAACAGGGTCTCAGGGTGCACCCATTTTCCAGCAGATGACTGGGAGTTACCCTGGTGTCGGAGCAGGAGCTCGTGTGTGTGGCTGCCATGCTTTCTTTACGCAGTCGCCTGCTGACGGGCAGGAGGGTGCTGGGCAGGGACACAGCGTATGCTGGGGGCTGCGCTGCTGTACGCTCGGGTGTGTGTAGTACTGCAATCTGTCTTTAATTCTTGGGAAGATAACTGGAAGGCTCTGGCTGGGCTAAGTGGAGTTTCTGTGTTGTCTGAGGCCTGTTCGTAATGATTTCTATAGTGCTACTAGTTTACATTCTCACCAATAACAGAAAGTTTCCTTTCCTCTGCAGCCTTGTTGACGTTTTATTCATTGCTTTCTTGATATTCATTCTTTCTGGAGTAAGAGAGAATCTCAGGGTTGTTTTAATTTGCAATTCTCTAATGACCAGCACTGCTGAACACTTCATGTATGTATTGGCCATTTTCCTTTCTGAGAAATGTCTGTTCATTTCAGTTGCTAATTGTTGAAT
>NW_004524738.1:560731-562239 GCF_000260255.1 Octodon degus
TTTCACTACACAAAGAAAAGAAAATTATATGAGTAAACTGAAGCTTCGCTTTCACTATCTGGGGGTACACTGCAGGAAGAATTTATGACCTTGCAAAAGTCTGGGAATCTGGAGCAGTAATCGGGAACACAATTTTTTTCCTGTACCATACTCTTTTGATTTTAGAGCTCTTCTCTCATTGAATTTCAAGGTCAAGGAAAAAGAATTTCTAATCTTATTTCCAACATGACGAGAATTCACCCGGTCACATCAGAAGGGCCCCACACGCCTGCTCCAAGCTGGCGAGCACAGGAAACGCTGACAGTAAGTCAGGCAGTCACAGTCAATTCAGTCTCACCAAGGAGCCTACAAGTGGGAGACTTCCCCTCGCAGAGACTGACCTGGACACACTCACCACGTCCTAGAGACGCAGAGCCCTGAGCACTTGCTCCCTGCTGCACATGCACGTGTTCCAGGGAATCCCCACGCCTACTGCAGCAGGCAACACCAATTTGAGTCTGTGGGTCTCCTACAAACACAGAGCACATCTTATTCCCCTGGGCTCATGCAGCAGCCTGCCCCGAGGCTCTGCACTCTTTCCACACCACTGCCCCCACCAGGGCATTTGCATTCTGTCCCAAGGGAGGACCTCCCCCAGCACCTGGGACATAAAGGCTGGCTCTAACTGTGCCCTCCCTGAGCAGGACTCTGCAGCTCAACTTCTCACCATGAGGCTCCCTCTTCAGCTCCTGGGGCTTCTGCTGCTCTGGATCCCTGGTGAGAACAGGGGTGCGGAGATGTGGAGGGGCAAGGAGGACACTGTGTCCTCGAGGATGACCCTGTCACCTGTGTGACCTCACACCTATGTGAGATGTGCAGCCCTCTCTTGCAGCCTGGGTGTGTGAGGTTAGGCCAGTGAATGAACAGAATTCCTAAAAGACTCAGGACCTGGTCTCTCATGAAAAGTGCACAAAGAGAGAGGGATGTTGGCATGAATTCTCATGGGTTCCTTGCAATTAGCATCTTGAGTGCCACCTCAAAACAAAATGTTTTCTCTGTATATTAAAATATCTTAATAATTTTCTTCATAATAACAAAACGAGAAAATTATGAAAATGCTTTGATGTCTATCCATGACCTTGCACTTCTCATTCCTCATTTTAGGATCCATGGGAGACGTGGTGCTGACCCAGACCCCACAGGTGCTGTCCGTCAGCCTGGGAGGGACGGCGTCCTTCTCCTGCAGGTCCAGTCAGAGCCTCCTGTATAGGGATGGAAACACCCATTTGCACTGGGTGGTGCACAAGCCAGGCCAGGCTCCACGGGACCTGATATACCTGATATCTAACCGGATTCATGGCATCTCAGACAGGATCAGTGGCAGTGGGTCAGGGACAGACTTCACACTCACTATCAGCAGGGTGGAGGCTGAGGACACTGGGGTTTATTACTGCCTACAGGGTACTCATCATCCTCCCACAGAGCTACAGCCCCGAACACAAACCTCCTGCCCGGAGGCCCAGCTGCGC
>NW_004524738.1:563484-564545 GCF_000260255.1 Octodon degus
TCTTGAGGAGTAGATATGGCAAATAAATATGTGAAAATGTTCAACGCCGGTGGTCATTCAAGAAATGCAAACCACCAGAGCACCGAGCGTCCATCTGAGCACAGGAGGAAAGGCCACTGTCAAGATATCAAGCAAGAACAGGGCTGTGGGGGAGAAAGAAGCCACCTCCACTCTTAGTGGGAGTGTAGAATGGTGCAACTATTGTAGAAATCAGTGAGGAGACTTAGCAAAAACTGGGAGAAGAGGATCCACTAAACCCAGCTAATCCCTTTCTTTGTGCCTCATCAAAAGAGGTAAAAACATCACACCACAGTGATACGTGTTCACCCATTTTAAGGAAGCACGGCTTGCAGTTCCCAAATCTAAGGATCAACCCACATGCCCATCAAATGATGAATAGATAAATACTATGTGGATTTTTTTCATACATTGGGCCATTACTGTGACACAAGAAAGGATAAGACTGAGACACTTCTAGCTCAGCGTGTGCATATTAAGACCATTCTGTTCAGGGCAATAAATTGGACACACAAGTGTGGACACCACTTTGGATTTCTGCTGTGACAAACCAAGAGAGCAAATGAAGAGCAAAAAGAATCAAGTTGTGGCCAAAGCGGGAACTACTACCAGTCCCAGCCCAGGGGCAGCGTGGGTGAGACCCTATTCGACCCCCTTGGGACACCCCGACCACTCCGCAGCACCTCACCCACCCGCCCACCGAGTAGGAATTTCTGTCGCATTCCTGGAACCCCCAGACCCAGGCCTAGCCCAAGTGTGTGGGAGAGCTTCCTGCTACAGTGCACCGGAGGGACCTATTACTGGTATCAGCCCAGGCGCAGCGTGGGTGAAACCCTCTTCCACCCCCTTGCGACACCCCCCATCAATCTGTAGTACCCCCACACATCCTGCACACATGGTAGTAATTTTTCCCTCATTCTGGGAACGAATAGATCCAGTCTTAGCCAAGGCACAGTGAGTGTGTGGGAGAGCTGCCTCTCCCCCCTGCTCCAGCTTGTCCCCTCCAGGCTGAGCTCAGGCCTGGCATACAGGCCTGGGGTGAA
>NW_004524738.1:589922-590581 GCF_000260255.1 Octodon degus
GAGATTGACCAAAAACTAGGACGAGAGGATCCACTCCCCCCAGCTAATCGCTTTCCTTGTGTCTCATCAAAAGAAGTAAAAACATCACACCACAGTGATATGTGTTCACCCATTTTAAGCAAGCACGGCTTGCAGTTCCCAAATCTAAGGATCAACCCAAATGCCCATCAAATGATGAACAGATAAATATTATGTGGGTTTTTTCATACATTGGAACGTTACTGTGACACAAGAAAGGATAAGACTGACACACTTCTAGCTCAGCATGTGCATATGAAGACCATTCTCTTCAGGGCAATAAACTGGACACACAAGTGTGGACACCACTTTGGATTCTGCTGTGACAAACCAAGAGAGCAAATGGGGAGCAAAAACAATCAAGTTGTGTCAGGTACAGGCACAAATTTCCTAAGAAAATTGTGATCACTATATAGACTTATAAAGTCTACCTATCAGTTTATTTAATTTATAAGAATATAACATTGTAGTAGATGTATGAAGATCACAAAAATATTTTACTTATCACTACACAAAGAAGAGAAAACTATATGAATGAACTGAAGCTGCTCCTTCACTATCTTGGAGAACAGTGCAGGAAAAATTTATGGACCTTACAAAAATCTGGTAATCTGGAACAGTAATCTGGAACACAATTTTTT
>NW_004524738.1:591047-593228 GCF_000260255.1 Octodon degus
CCTTTTAATAGTGTTGGAAAAACTGGTTGTCAGCTTCCCAAAGTCTTAAACTAGACCTAGAACTATCACCAGGCACTAAACTGAAATAGAAGGAGAAGGATTAGGAGTATAGGTTGGTAGTCTAAGCACCTGCTTGCCAAGCTCAAGGGCCCAAGTTTGATGCCCGGTACCATATGTGGTGCCAGTCCCAGAACCCTGGGCGTGATGTGCCAGCCACCAAAACTGGGTAAGATGGAACTTGCCACTAAATCCAGCTCTGGGGACACTGAAATAGCAGGATCACTACAACTCTAAGGGGCATAACAAGACCCTGTACTTACTACATTAATTGATCAATTATATAAACATTAAAACAGAAAAAATTAATCTGCTGGTCCATTGACTAGGTAGGACAGTTGAAGAGATAGATTGAGGCAAAGACTTCATGAACAAGACCCCAGATGCACAGAAAATATCACAATCAAAAAGCAACTGGAGTCTCATCTTACTAAAAAGCTTTTGCAGTGCCAGAGAAACCACCAACAGAATGAAGAGACAGCTCACAGTACAGGAAAACAATGTACCAGCTGTTCCTCAAAAGACTACTAGATAGAATATACAAGGACCCCAAATGCAAAGAACCAATCCCAAAGTGAGCATTTGAAATGAACAGATATCTTGAGGAGTAGATATGGCAAATAAATATGTGAAAATGTTCAACGCTTCTGGTCATTCAAGAAATGCAAACCACCAGAGCACCGAGCGTCCATCTGAGCACAGGAGGAAAGGCCACTGTCAAGATATCAAGCAAGAACAGGGCTGTGGGGGAGAAAGAAGCCACCTCCACTCTTAGTGGGAGTGTAGAATGGTGCAACCACTGTAGAAATCAGTGCAGAGATTGACCAAAAACTAGGACGAGAGGATCCACTCCCCCCAGCTAATCGCTTTCCTTGTGTCTCATCAAAAGAAGTAAAAACATCACACCACAGTGATATGTGTTCACCCATTTTAAGCAAGCACGGCTTGCAGTTCCCAAATCTAAGGATCAACCCAAATGCCCATCAAATGATGAACAGATAAATATTATGTGGGTTTTTTCATACATTGGAACGTTACTGTGACACAAGAAAGGATAAGACTGACACACTTCTAGCTCAGCATGTGCATATAAAGACCATTCTCTTCAGGGCAATAAACTGGACACACTTTGGATTCTGCTGTGACAAACCAAGAGAGCAAATGGGGAGCAAAAACAATCAAGTTGTGTCAGGTACAGGCACAAATTTCCTAAGAAAATTACAATCACTATATAGACTTATAAAGTCGACCTATCAGTTTATTTAATTTATAAGAATATAACATTGTAGTAGATGTATGAAGATCACAAAAATATTTTACTTATCACTACACAAAGAAGAGAAAACTATATGAATGAACTGAAGCTGCTCCTTCACTATCTTGGAGAACAGTGCAGGAAAAATTTATGGACCTTACAAAAATCTGGTAATCTGGAACAGTAATCTGGAACACAATTTTTTCCTTTATCATATTCTTTTGATTTTAGTTCTCTTTGGTCATTTAATTCTGAGGACAAGGAAAAAGAATTTCTCATCTTGTTTCTAACATGATGAGAATTCTCCCGGTCACATCAGAAGGGCCCCACACGCCTGCTCCGTGCTGGCGAGGGCAGGAAACGCGGAGAGTGAGCAATCAGGCAGCCACAGTCACTTCAGTCTCACCAAGGAGCCTACAAGCAGGAGACTTCCCCTCGCAGAGACTGACCTGGACACACGCGCCACGTCTTAGACACGAAGAGCCCTGAGCGCTCTATCCTGCTGCAGATGCAGGAGTTCCAGGGAATCCCCACGCCTACTGTGGCAGGCAGCACCAATTTGACCCTGTGGGTCTCCTACAAACACAGAGCATATCTTATCCCCCTGGGCTCATGGAGCAGCCTCCCCCATGCTCTGCACTGTCCACACCGCTCCCTCCACCAGGGCATTTGCATTCTGTCCCAAGGGAGGACCTCCCCCTGCACCTGGGACATAAAGGCTGGCTCTAACTGTGCCTTCCCTGAGCAGGACTCTGCAGCTCAACTTCTCACCATGAGGCTCCCTCTTCAGCTCCTGGGGCTGCTGCTGCTCTGGATCCCTGGTGAGGACGGGGGAGATGAGCAGGGGCAAGGAGGACACTGTGTCCTTG
>NW_004524738.1:594573-595262 GCF_000260255.1 Octodon degus
TGCTCCTTCACTATCTTGGAGAACAGTGCAGGAAAAATTTATGGACCTTACAAAAATCTGGTAATCTGGAACAGTAATCTGGAACACAATTTTTTTCTGTATCATATTCTTTTGATTCTAGTTCTCTTCAGTCATTTAATTCCAAGGACAAGGAAAAAGAATTTCTCATCTTGTTTCCAACATGACGAGAATTCTCCCGGTCACATCAGAAGGGCCCCACACGCCTCCTCCGTGCTGGCGAGGGCAGGAAACGCGGAGAGTGAGCAGTCAGGCAGCCACAGTCACTTCAGTCTCACCAAGGAGCCTACAAGCAGGAGACTTCCCCTCGCAGAGACTGACCTGGACACACTCACCACGTCCTAGAAACGCAGAGGCCTGAGCACTCTATCCTGCTGCACATGCAGGAGTTCCAGGGAATCCCCACGCCTACTGCGGCAGGCAGCAACAATTTGACCCTGTGGGTCTCCTACAAACACAGAGCATATCTTATCCCCCTGGGCTCGTAGAGCAGCCTCCCCCGATGCTCTGCACTCTGTCCACACCGCTGCCCCCACCAGGGCATTTGCATTGTGTCCCCAGGGAGGAGCTCCACCAGCACCTGGGACATAAAGGCTGGCTCTAACTGTGCCTTCCCTGAGCAGGACTCTGCAGCTCAACTTCTCACCATGAGGCTCCCTCTTCAGCTCCTG
>NW_004524738.1:595362-598122 GCF_000260255.1 Octodon degus
TGCTCCTTCACTATCTTGGAGAACAGTGCAGGAAAAATTTATGGACCTTACAAAAATCTGGTAATCTGGAACAGTAATCTGGAACACAATTTTTTCCTTTATCATATTCTTTTGATTTTAGTTCTCTTTGGTCATTTAATTCTGAGGACAAGGAAAAAGAATTTCTCATCTTGTTTCTAACATGATGAGAATTCTCCCGGTCACATCAGAAGGGCCCCACACGCCTGCTCCGTGCTGGCGAGGGCAGGAAACGCGGAGAGTGAGCAATCAGGCAGCCACAGTCACTTCAGTCTCACCAAGGAGCCTACAAGCAGGAGACTTCCCCTCGCAGAGACTGACCTGGACACACGCGCCACGTCTTAGACACGAAGAGCCCTGAGCGCTCTATCCTGCTGCAGATGCAGGAGTTCCAGGGAATCCCCACGCCTACTGTGGCAGGCAGCACCAATTTGACCCTGTGGGTCTCCTACAAACACAGAGCATATCTTATCCCCCTGGGCTCATGGAGCAGCCTCCCCCATGCTCTGCACTGTCCACACCGCTCCCTCCACCAGGGCATTTGCATTCTGTCCCAAGGGAGGACCTCCCCCTGCACCTGGGACATAAAGGCTGGCTCTAACTGTGCCTTCCCTGAGCAGGACTCTGCAGCTCAAATCTCACCATGAGGCTCCCTCTTCAGCTCCTGGGGCTGCTGCTGCTCTGGATCCCTGGTGAGGACGGGGGAGATGAGCAGGGGCAAGGAGGACACTGTGTCCTTGGGGATCCCCCTGCCGCCCACGTGAGCTCTGCACCTAGGAGAGATGTGCAGCCCTCTCTTGCAGCCTGGGTGTGTGAGGTTAGACCAGTGAATGAAGAGAATTCCTAAAAGACTCAGGACCTGGCCTCTCATGAAAAGTGCTACAAAGAGACACAGGGAGGTTGGCAGGAATTCTCGAGGGTTCCTTGTGATTAGCGTCTTGGGAGCCAACTCAAAGCAAAATATTTGCTCAATATATCAGAATACTTTAATAACTTTCTTGATAACAAAACGAGAGAGCTATGAAAATGTCTTGCTGTCTGTCCATGACCTTCCATTTGTCATTCCTCATTTTAGGATCCAGGGGAGACGTGGTGCTGACCCAGACCCCACAGGTTCTGTCCGTCAGCCTGGGAGGGACGGCGTCCTTCTCCTGCAGGTCCAGTCAGAGCCTCCTGTATAGTGATGGAAACACCTATTTGCATTGGATGGTCCACAAGCCAGGCCAGGCTCCACGGGGCCTGATCTACCTGGTATCTAACCAGAATCCTGGCATCTCAGACAGGATCAGTGGCAGTGGGTCAGGGACAGATTTCACACTCACTATCAGCAGGGTGGAGGCTGAGGACGCTGGAGTGTATTACTGTTGGCAAAATACTCATGATCCACCCACAGTGCTACAGCCCTGAACACAAACCTCCTGCCCGGAAGCCCAGCTGTGCGCCTGCCCAGCTCTCTGGGGAGCAGCACAGTGCAGACCGCTCTGTGTGAGGGCAGAGGCTGGGGACTCAGAGCAACACCTTGCAGCTGGGCTCGTGCTGCCCAGGCAGAGAGTGAGGAAGACTGCAGAGCAGCAAGCCCTGCACTGTGCTGAAATCACTGGCACCAGGAGACGGGGACGGAGCTTGCAAATACTCCTTGGCCTTGAAAATACTCTCCATTTATGAAAATGAATGAAACCAAACGAAGCAGACGACAATGAATTTATTGTAAAATGCCTAGTAAAGCCGAAGTGGCGTGTAACAGATATATTCATTGCGCTTTGTCTCCTACCATATCCCGACCCAGTGAGTACACTGTGACCATGCACTGTGTTCTCAGTCTCTCTGACATTTCTGGAGCACTGCGCCATCTCAAAGGGGCTGAAGAGATCTCTCCTGGGCTCCCAGGTCAGGCTTCGTGCAGCCCTGTGGATCACCATGAACCCAAGCATCCTGCAGGGCTCACTGCAGGATATAACCAGTATCTGTCCATCTTTCGGATCAGCGTTGCTTGGCTTTTATACTTTTGGAAGGCATCACAAAATTGGAATTTCTCCAGTGTATATCAAAATAATATAGGGCCAGCCAAATGCCTCAGCATATTAAATCACCTGCAAGCAGGCGCGGCGGCCGAGGATTCGATCCCTGGGCCTACTGGGTCTGCACTGCCCCTGGGAAACACTGAGAGGGCAACTGAGACTGGACGTGGTGGGGCACGCCTGTAATCCCAGCTCTTGGGAGGCTGTAAACAGGCGGATCACTATGAGTCCAATCTAATATTGACACCCTGAACACCCCGTAGACCCTTCCCTGCATACAAAAAGTAAATAAAATAATACAATAACTTAGCTGGACAATTACAAAAATAGGAAAATTATGACAACGGCTTATGACATTTGTATGTGACGTAGCACTTCTCACTCCCCGTACTCATCCCTCATTCCTCCTCCAGACCCCACAGTGAGTACAAACCATGAGCAGAGGAAACTCCAGCCTTGTCCTGTCTGGCTGATCAAAGCACCAAGGCACAGGCAGCATCCACACGGGGACTCTGCGTCTTCCTGCAAGGGGCTGAGCTGAGAGAAGGTTTAGGATCCACACGTAGTGATATAGAGCAATAGAGCTTCCATAAAAAGGAGCAAACAAATCTTAGCACTTTCCTCAGAGCCCTTAACAGCAGTTCGACATAGGCATTGGTGGGTTTTTTGTTTGCTTTTGGGGTTTTTTTTTTTGTTTTTTGGATTTTTTTTTTTTTTTTTTTTT
>NW_004524738.1:598725-601576 GCF_000260255.1 Octodon degus
GAGAGAGCTATGAAAATGCCTTGATGTCTGTCCATGACCTTCCATTTGTCATTCCTCATTTTAGGATCCAGGGGAGACGTGGTGCTGACCCAGACCCCACAAGTGCTGTCCGTCAGCCTGGGAGGGACGGCGTCCTTCTCCTGCAGGTCCAGTCAGAGCCTCCTGGATAGTGATGGAGACAGCTATTTGCATTGGATGGTCCACAAGCCAGGCCAGGCTCCACGGGGCCTGATCTACCTGGTATCCACCCGGATTCCTGGCATCTCAGACAGGATCAGTGGCAGTGGGTCAGGGACAGATTTCACACTCACTATCAGCCGGGTGGAGGCTGAGGACGCTGGAGTGTATTACTGTTGGCAAAGTACTCATGATCCACCCACAGTGCTACAGCCCTGAACACAAACCTCCTGCCCGGAGGCCCAGCTGCGCCTGCCCTGCTGTCTGGGGAGCAGCACAGCCCAGACCGCTCTGTGTGAGGGCAGAGGCTGGGGAGGGAGCTCAGCGCAACACCTCGCAGCTGAGGCCTCTGCCCAGGACAGAGAGTGAGGATGACAGCAGAGCAGCAAGCCCTGCGCTGTGCTGAGGACACTGGCACAGGGAGAGGAGGACGGAGCGGACCTCCCCAGGGGCCTTTGGCCTTGAAAATTCTCTCCATTTATGAAAATGAGTGAAGTCAAATCAAGCGCGCAACAATGAATTTAGCATAAAGTGATTTGTAACATAGAAATGCCTTGGAAGATGTGTATTTCATCTGGCTTCCCTCTTAGCATGTCCCGACCCAGTGAGTACACGGTGGTACTGCGCTGTGCTCTCAGTCTCCGTGACTTTCTGGAGCGCTGCCCCATCTCAAGAGGGACAGAGTCCAAGAGATCTCTTCTGGGCTCCCAGGTCTAGCTTCGTGGGACTCCATGGATCATCCCGAACCCGTGCGTCATGCCGGGCTCGTTTCAGGATATGCCCAACCAATCTATCATTGGGATTTCTCCACTGTATATTAAAATAATACAGGACTGGTCAAATAGCTCAACAGATTAAAGTACCTACAAACAGGCGCACAGGCGGAGGGTTCGATCCCTGGGCCTGCTGTGATAGCCCGCCCCCAGGGCGCACTGAGAAAGCAATTTGAGACTGGGCATGGTGGAGCAGTGCCTCTAATCCCACCTCTTAGGAGGCTGTAAACAGGTGGATCACTATGAGTCCGATCTAGTAGTGACACCCTGAACACCCAGTAGACTCCTCCCTAATTACAAAAAAAAAATAATATAATAATAATAATAATAATAATAATAAAATAATATAATAATGTAGCTGGACAATTACAAAAATGTGAAAACCATGACAATGGCTCCTGATGTCTGCACATGACCTTGCGCTTCTCACTCCCCGTACTCATCCCTCATTCCTCTTCCTGACCCCACAGTGAGTACAGGTCCTGGGTGGAGGACACTGCACTCTTGTCCTGTCTGGCTGATCAAAGCACCAAGGCAAAGGCAGGATCCACACGGGGACTCTGCCTCTTCCTACAAGGGGCTGACCTGAGAGAAGATTTAGGATCCACATGTAGTGATACTCAGGCAATGAGCTTCCATAAAAAGGGGGCAAACAAATTCTTAACGTATTTCTCAGAGCCATTAACAGCAGTTGGACATAAGTTTTTTTAGGCTATATTTGCCTCTGTTCTCCATTAGCAGTCATGGAGTTCTATGAGGCTTTAGTCTCCACAGGACTCTTATTGCCAAGCTTATTCCAGGCAAACAAGACATGGAGACCTACCGCTTCTATGATGAAGGCAGGCACCTCACACCACCACTCATCTTTATGAGGGGTGGTAACTCTCAAAAGGCTCTGGTTCTTCCCTTTTCTGAAAATTTTCCAGGACCCCTACTAGCCTCAAAGTTGCATGTAGGATGAGAGAAACGAGAAGTCAGATAGTGAGGACAGTTGATACCCTTTTACTATTCTTGGCTTCAGGACAGCTTACAAAGTTAACATTAAGAAGCCCTAATCCCATTATCCAAGCCACTGTGTGCTTATTTTTCTAGACCAAGCAACATTGTCATGAAAAGGTGGGCAGGTACTGGTCATATCAAACAAGAGCAAATATGTTTGGTGCAATATTGGACATGAGCTGAGACAGATAAACGAAATCAAAGCCTGCATTATGTTAGCCAATGAACCCCAAAGAATTCACAATCATGGCTCCTGAGGTGGGAAAGAAGACAGAAGCAACAATGGGAGGCAGGGGGAAATCAGGACTTGCACTGGAACATACTTCAGATTTTTGAGATTACAGCAGACCTCCAACTGACACCCATCTCTGAGGCACAGGCATATGGGGGATTCCGCAGCTCTGGGAAGCCATCTCCTTGTATCCTCCAAATACAAGGATAGAGCAGAAGTCAAGACACAAGGGAACTCATACTAGGGGCTGTGGATTAGAAATCACTGGTAGGATGGAGGAAGAGAGAAAAGGGGGAGAAAAAGACAAAGGAGGGAGACAGGGGTGAGAGAGAAAGGCAGAGACAGGCAGACAATGACGGACAGACAGACAGAGAAAGGGAGAGAAAAGGAGATCCTACAGTGAAGACAATATTGAAAAAAAAAAAAAAACTTTCTTTCATAAATGTAAAAGGAAAGTGTTGAATGCACATAAAATTGTCCCTCGGGGTTCCTTGTTATCAACAGTACCAACATTGTGTCTCTTGCAAGACCGCAGCTCCCCTGGGTGGGGGCAAGATTTCAAAGACTGCTTTTATAAGAAGCTGGGAACTTGCTGCTACATCTACTCAGTCCTGCGCAGGCAAACTGCAGGGAGACTGCCCTTAACATTCAGCTTTCAGTATCTTGAAAT
>NW_004524738.1:602076-603270 GCF_000260255.1 Octodon degus
TATCTTTTCTAATATCTTATCTATTATTTTCCTTTCTTCTTCAAATACAAATAAAACAATGATTGTTATGTTGCCTATTGTTGTCTTCAAATTAGCTGTTTCAATTACAAGATATAAGGATGAAAATTAGTCCAAAAATTTAAAGAGAAAGAAATTTAAATCTTAACTGTTCATTTCAATAGACCAGTAGAAATCAGCAGTACAATTATTCAAGCCATCCTGCATGTGTGAATAGATAGATAGATAGATAGATAGATAGATAGATAGATAGATAGATAGATATAGTCCCCCTTCCTCCTTTCCTTTCTCCTCTCCCTCATCCCGGTTGTGCCTTCCCTTTGCGCTAGGGGAATGCAAGGGGAATCCATAGAAGGGCTGTGCATTAGGGGCTCTTCCCCTTTCACAGTATCTATTGCACCTTTTAGATTTCATTTACTCTTTCACGTCCTTGCGCTAGGGCAACAATACACTGCTTCCCCGTGCAGGTCTGATTAATTTCACTCATGGGTTTGGTCTCTAGTCGCATCCACTCACTGATAAAAACCTCGAGTTTATCTTCTTTTAAAGCTGAGTAATGCTCCACAGTATACACAGCTTTTTCATCCATCCCTGGGCCTTTGATCTACTTAAATGAGTGCACATCTGTTTATGGAGTCTCACAGTCCTGCAGGTGTGAAGACCCTGATTCCTTCCCTGCAGCTGCATCTCTTTAGACCAAGCTGCTCAAGGTCATTGCCTCTGGGCCCGGCTCCCAGTGCTCTTCCTGTGACCGGAGCCCACCCCACCCGCGACGCCCATCCGCAGGTCACTGCAGCGCACGGCTCTTCTGCATTTGCCTGTCTTGGACTGTGAGGTCCCAAGCTTACAATTCTGTTCTCAGCCTGCTCAACTGCCCACTTCCAAAAAGTATAAAAAATCTACACAAGAAAATACAGAAAATCACATAGCTGCTTACACGGAATGCAGGGCCAATATAAAATGGTATATATAGAGCTGGAAGGGATGCTTTTTTCTCCCCCAGGCAACTGGAAGATATTTTATTCCCATAATTTTATTGAGAAACAAAGAACAATGAGACCAAATTGGTAGGACAGTTTCAATAATTAACACATTGCATACTCTCTTCCTAGTGGTTAATTGCTGTACAAGATGCGGACATGATATCCTATTTACAAACACCATTAGAACAAATCC
>NW_004524738.1:603370-608310 GCF_000260255.1 Octodon degus
AGGCTTCAGTCTCCACAGGACTGCTATTGCCAGGCTTATTGTAGGCAAACAAGACCTGGAGTCCCGCTACTTCTATGATGAAGGCAGACACCTCACACCTCCACTCATCTTTATGAGGGTGGTAACTCTCAAAAGGCTCTGGTTCTTTCCTTGGCTGAAAATTTTCCAGGACTGCTATGATCCTCAAAGTTACATATACGATGAGAGAAATGAAGACGTGGATAAGAGGGACAGTTAATACTCGTTTACTATTCTTGGCCTCAGGACAGCTTCCCAAGTTAACATTGAGAAGCTCCTCTGATCCCATTCTCCGAGCCACTGGGTGCTTATCTTTCTAGACCAAGCAACACTGTCATGAAAGGTGGGTAGATACTGGTCATGTCAAACAAGAACAAACATGTTTGCTGCTACATTGGACATGAGCTGAGACAGATAAACGTAATCAAAGCCTGCATTATGGTAGCCAATGAGCCCCAGAGAATTCATATTCATGGCTCCGGAGGTGGGAAGGTGGACAGAAGCAACATTGGAGGAGGGGAAATCAGGACTTGCAGTGGAACATACTTCAGATTTTGAGATTACACCAGACCCTAACCAACACCTGGCTCTGTGGCACAGGAATAGGGGAGATTCTGGAGCTCTGGGAGGCGATCTTACCTGGAGACACAAATAGAGGGACAGAGCAGAAGGCAAGACACAAGGGGAATCCACACTGTGGGCTGCAGATTAGAAATCACTGGTATAAAGGAGGAAGAGAAAAGCAGGGGCAGAGAGAAGGACATAAAGGGAGACACCAGGGAGAGGAAAAGACAGAGACAGGCATTCAAGGATGGACAGACAGACAGACAGACAGACAGAGAAATGGAGATCCTACAGTGAAAACAATATTGTAAAATTCTCTTTCATTCACAAATGTAAAATGGAAGTGTTGAATACACATAAAAATATCCCTCCGGGCTCCTTTTTATCAGTGGTCCCAAGATTGTGTCTCACAAAACCACAGCTCCTCCTGGGTGGGGCAAGATTTCAAAGGCTGCTTTTATAAGAAGATGGGAACTCGCTGATGCCTCTGCTCAAACCTACGCAGGCAAATTGCAGGGAGACTGCCCTGAACACTCAGCTTCCAATATCTTGAAATGTTTTTCTGACATGCTTTGATCTAGTTTATTATTATTTTATTCTTTACAAAGAGTAAAAATAGTAAAAGATAAAAGTATTAAACATTAACAGAATTTCACTAAGCAAAAGGATACCAGTTTGACAATGGTTGCTCACTGTTAAATACGTATCCTCTTGGGGTTTTTGTTTCTTTGCTGGCTTTGGGGGAGAACCGGGGATTGAACTGAGACCCATGCGCTTGCCAGGGAAGCACTTATTCTACTGAGCCATCTCCCCGGACCTGGCCCCTTTTTTTTTTACTTTGAAATTGTGTAACTTTTCTAATGTCTTATATATTACTTTTCTGTCCTCTTTAAAATAAAAATAAAACAATGGTTGTTATACTGCCTATTATTGTCTTCAAATTAGCTGTTCCAATTACCAGATAGAAGGACGAAAATCAGTCCAAAAAATTGAAAGGAAGAGAAAGAAATTTAAATATTAATTGTCCATTTCAATTGACCAGTAGAAATCAGCAGTATTATTAGGCAAGCCATCCTGCGTGTGGGTGTATAATATATATATGTATATAGATAGATGGTTCCCTTCCTCCTCTCCTTTCTCCTCTCCCTCATCCCAGCTTTTCCTTCCCTTTGCATAATTTCTTTGCTATTCACAGTCTCTATTGCACCTTTCAGATTGTATTGACTCGTTCACGGCCTTACATTATGCTTCCCCATGCAGGTCTGATTAATTCCACTTATTGGTTTGATCTGTAGTTGCATCCATTCACTAATAAAACTTGAGCTTCGGGGGGGACCGAGGAGATGGCTCAGTGGAATAAGTGCTTCCCTGGCAAGCTCAAGGCCCTGATTTCGGGAACCCTCAGCCTCTTTTAAAGCTGAGTAATACTCCACTGGATAAAAATACACAATTTTTGATCCATCCCTATGCCTTTAATCTAGTTAAATAAGTGTACATCTGCTTACTGAGGCTCACGGGATTGAAGGTGTGAAGAACCCGATGCCTTCCGCGCAGCGTCATCTCCTCAGAACGTGCTGCGCGAGGTTACTTGCTCAGGTCTGCAAACCTGACGCCCAGGAAGTGCTCTTTTTGCGACGTGGACCCACCCCACCCGCGACGCCCATCCGCAGGTCACTGCAGCGCACGGTCTTCTGCACTGGCCGGTCTGGGACTGTGAAGTCCCAAGCTTGTGATTGTGTTCTCAGCCTGCTCAACTCCCCACTTCCAAAGAGTAGGAAAAAATCTACCCAAGAAAATACACAAAATCAAATAGCTGTTTACATGCAATGCAGGGCGAATATAAAATGGTACAGTGCCAAACGGATGCTTTATTCTCCTAGATCAGAGATTTCCCCAGACAGGTGGAAGATTTTTAAGCAAACTTTTATAAAGGAGTGGTCTTGTGCTGCTCCCTACTGGACATTCTCCTGCACTGCAGACTCTTACGAATTACTGGATTTCTTTTTAAACACACGGAAATACTTGACCCACCATGTTGTAATCTACCTGAACCACAACAGACGCGCGTCCAACATCTCCCAGTACTGAACCTCTGGACAAGGTGAGCCTCCCGATACCAAGATTCCTATTCTCCCCATTGGGAGCAGGCTCGCGAGGAACACCGTGGGGCAGGACCACTTCTCTTCGCCACGCCCCGGGCCCAGGGCTCCTCCCACCGCTGTACTGCATCTCAGACCCGCCTCCCCCTCGGGCCATTACAGCACAGGAGCCCTGTGAGCCTTAGAGCAGCTCCGCGGCCACCCACGCTGACCTCACAGGCCCAGGATGCTGCTCTCAACCTGACCACTGAACACAACTACTGACAACACACACAAACACAAGCACACAAAGTAAATAAATAAATATAAAAAGACACACAGAAACGTATCATTCTTCAAGTACCACACAGCCAGGATACAGAACAACTAAAGATCATTATTTCGCTGCTAATCAAACTTCCTACCAAAAGTCACATCTTTAACATTTATTTTATGGAATAAGGGTAAGACAAAATTTCATAACAAAACAATAGGAGAATAGAAATAATACAATGTACATTGTTATATTTAAACTTGTTTCTCAGATGATGGCAATAAAAATTTTCCAAATCACTCTTAGCACAAACCTTCCCTTTCAATGAACTTAGAGACATTAATATTATACTGGTCTCACATTTTCCCCCTTTCTTTCTGGTTCCCATTCCCAAACCAAGTGCCATTTTTCTTGAGAACTATTTCTTCCCATTTCAAAATATCTATCATACGTTTAAGACCTTACCCCCTCATTCAGTTTCTAATACCAGGGAGACAATATGACATTGACACATATCAAGAAAGCCAGAAGAAATCGGCAAATTTCGTCACACATACCAATTATCTAAGATGAAAGAAGACTAAATGAAACTCCAAATTAACCAATATAAATCAATAAAATTGAAGTTGTAATTCAAGACCTACAAAGGAGAAGCTCCCATTTTCTGGCATTTGACTGCTAAATTAGGCAAGAAATTTAGAGAAAATCTAATGCTACCATGTCACAAGATCTTTAATGAAATGGAAAGGAAACCAGTACTCCCCAGTTCATTGCTGGAGGCAAGCGTTACACTGATACCAAACCCAGAAAAGGGACCACAAGAAAGGGAGCCACAGGCATCTCCCCGAACAACATACACATAAACATCCTCAATAAGATACCGGCAAACAGAAAGTAACCAGTCACCAAGAAGACTACACACCAGGTCCAGGCAGGATTCGTCCCAAGGGTGCAAGGAGGGTTCAACAAATCCAAATCCATAATTGTAAAAGGCCATATTAACAGAGCCAAGGAAGAAAACCGTATGATCATCAGAATAGGTGCAGACATAGCATTTGACAATAGAGAACACCAATGCAAAATAACATAGCCCTACAGGAAATTGGACCCGAAGGTCTTTATCTCAATCTGATGAAAAGTACTAAGAACGATTGACAGCCAGCAACTCACTGAACGGAACAAAACTAAAACCTTTCACTCTAAAATCAAGAACAAAACACAGATGTCCACTGTCAGCACTCTTACTCAACACAGTTCTGGGAACTTTAGCCAGAGCAATTAGGCAAATGAGAAACAACAACAACAAAGAAAGAGGTTAAAAAGTCATTCACAGATGACATGATACTCTACATGGAAGACTCCTACAGAGCCTCAAAAGAGTTCTAGATTTAATAACCAACTTCAGTAGCCTAGCTGGATAAACTGATGCACCCAAGATATCAATAGCATTTCTATACAGGAATAACAAACCCACTGAGAAAAAAATTAGGGAAACAGCACATTTCCCAATAGCATCCACAAAAGGAAATACCTAGGGAAGCCTCTTAACAAAAAAGTAAAGGACTGCTGAATTAAAAACTACAGGGGCCAGGGAGATATCTCAGCAGAATAATTGTCTCACTGGGAAGTACAAAGTCCTGAGCTAAATCCATGGTTCTGCGGAGAAAAAAAAAAAACAAAACTATACTACTCATCAAAAAGAAAGTGAGGAGGATATCAAAATATGGAAACATCCCCTTTTCTAGATAGCCAGAACCAGTATAGCAAGGCCAGCCAGATAGCCTCAGCAGACTAAAGTGCCTGCTTAGGCAGAGTGCAGGGGCCAGGGTTCAATCCCTCGCACTACATAGTGTGCCAGGCCTGCCCGCAGGGTGTGCTGAGATGCCAACTGAGACTGGGCATTGTGGCGCTCATCTGTAATCCCAGTGCTTGGGAGGCTGAAAACAGGAGGATCACTACGAATCTGATCTACATAGTGAGACCCTGTAGATCCTTGTAAACTAAAT
>NW_004524738.1:614020-615316 GCF_000260255.1 Octodon degus
ATGTTTCTGATCAAAGAATCAAGGTAAAGCTGAGTATCCACACTGGGACTCTGCCTCTTCCTACAATGGGGCTGAGCTGAGAGAAGGTGAAGGATCCTCATGTGGTGACAGCCAAGAATACAGCTTCCACACAAAGAGGACAAACAAATTCTTAGCACATTTCTCACAGGGATTAGCAACAATTGGACCTCAGTTTTATGGGCATTTTGGCTGTGTTCTCCATCAGCACTCACAGAGTCATATGGGGTTCATGTCTCCACAGGATTCTTATTTCCAAGCTTCAGTCAGGCAAACAAGACATGGAGAACTAATACCTCCAGGATGAAGGCATGTACCTCGCGCCTCCACTCATCCTCCTCGTGATGGGTGGTAACTCTCAAAAGGTTGGTCCCTTTTCTGAAAATTATGCCAGATCTCTACTATCCTCAAAGTTAAATGTAACATGACAGAAATGAAGAGTTGGATAATAGGGACACTTGATATCTGTTTACTCTTCATGGCCTTCAGGACAGCTCACAAAATTAACATTAATTAGCTCCTCTGATCCCATTATTCAAGTCATCCTGTATTAATTTTTCTAGGCAAATCAATGCTGTTATGAATGGCGGGCAGATACCGGTCATACTAAAACCAGAAAAATATGTTTGCTGCCATGTTGGATGTGAGCTGAGACAGATAAACAACATCAAACCCTGCCTTATGTTAGCAAATGAGCCCCAGAGAATTTGCAATCATGGCTCCTGAGGTGGGGAGGTGGACAAAAGCAACATTGGAGGCACAGGGGCAAATCACAACTTGCAGTGGAACACACTTCAGATTGTGAGGTTATAGCAGACCCCAACTAGCACCAGGCCCTGAGGCACATGTGTATATGGGATTCTGGAGCTTCAGGAAGCAAAGTTACCTGGAGGCACAAATACAGGAATACACCAGAAGTCAAGACACAAGGGAAATTCACGCTAGGGGTTGTGGATTAGAAATCGCTGGTAGCATGGAGGAAAAGAACAGGAGGGAGGGAGGAGAGAAAAGGAAAGAGAGACACACACAAAGACAGAGGCAGACTGAGGAAGGACAGACACATTCTGAACATTTAATTAAACTGAACATTTAACAAAATGTAATTTAATTAAATGTTCACTAAAATAAAAAAGAACATTTTATTAAAATCCCAAAACAAAACAAAAAAAAAAAAATCCCAGGCCCTGATAATTGACAGCTGAACTCTACAAAAAATTTAGACAAGACTTAATGCACCACTTTTCAAATTCTTCAATGAAATTGTACAGGAACCAGGAT
>NW_004524738.1:615416-629959 GCF_000260255.1 Octodon degus
CCCCATAATCTCCTGATACCTGTGAACTAAGCAACTGCACTGCAGATGGTAATCTGTAATAGTAGTTTCATGCTTGGAGAGCCAGTCACTCTGGTCTTCTCAATACGGGCTTCTTTTCATGACATGCCAGTTGCTGTTGTGCTGTCTCTCGGGTAGATGACTGTTCAAAAAGAAGGGGGTAGTGAATGAAGGCAGGAGACAGGAAAAGGAATGCTGTGGGACTGTCCCGCTTCAAGGTTGTATATGGTTAGATTTTTGGACTTACATGTCAACATAAGAATTATATAATTTGTTATGCCTATTTTATTTTTTTTTATTTATTTATTGTGTGTGTGTGTGTGTGTGTGTGTGTGTGTGTGTGTGTGGCCAGTTCAGCCCACCAGGGGGTGGGGCTGGCTGGCATGTGGTGCTGGGGGATTGAACCGCGGTCCCTGCGCTTTGCTTAGCTTAGCTTGTTCTAAGTAGGTGCTTTAGACCACTGAGCCATCTCACCAGCCCCTGTTATGCCTATTTTAAAAATATATTCTAATTTTAAATGTTTTTTCATCATATTCTGTAGGGACTTAAAGTTCAACATATCAATACCTGATGAAAAACACCTGTTCCATGTGATGCCTAAGATGTTTGATATTCAGACAGATAGTGGGGTTAAGCTTAACAGCCTAGGTTGTATGGTAATAACAATAAGCTTCTCTTCTGGAGGGTTAACAACCTAAGTTTGCAGACCAAAATTAAAGAAAAAGGAGGGCCACAACGAAAGCCAACATTTTGGCCCTAACCGTCTAAGGTCAATTAAAACTCAGGACAAATAAGAACTTGTACTGTAACATCATGTAACTCGGTAGTGTCCCAAATTTTCTGATCAACTGGAAGATTTTTAAGATAACTTTTATAAAGAAGTGGGCTCGTGCTGCTCCCTACTGGTGATTCTCATGCACTGCAGACTCTTGGGAATTGATTTTCTTGGATTTCTGCTTTCAAACACACTGAAAAACTTGACCCATCACGCTGTAATCTAGCTTAATCACTGCAGAAGCGCATCCAGTATCTCACAGTGCTGAACCTCTGGACAAGGTGCCGGATGCCTCATAGTACCATGATTCCTACTCTACCTGTTGCAAACAGGCTCACAAGGAAAGGAACTCTGCTGCTAGATGACTCTTGTCATCAACTCCCTGCTCAGAGCTCCTCCCATCACTGTATCTGCATCTCAGGCCCGCCTCCCCCTCGGGCCACTACAGCTCAGGAGCCCTTCTGGGCCTTAGAGCAGCTCCCCTGCCTCCACGCTGACGTCACAGGCCCAGGGCGCTGCTCTCAGCCTGAGAGCACTGAATGCAATAAATAACGACACACACCAGCACACGCACACAAAATAAATAAATATACAAAGATACACAAAACATATAATTCTTCAAGTACCTCAGAGCCACAATATAGAACTAGAGATTAATGTTTTGCTACTAATCAAACTTAACAAAAAAAAAAAAAACTTAACTAACAAAAGTCATATCTTTAGTATTTCTTTTACAGAAAAAAGAGTAACAAAAACTTTCATAACAAAATAACAGGAGAATGGAAATTACTAACAGTGTGTGTTATCTCTTTTAAAAAAAATATTTGTGTGTGTGTGTGTGTGTGTGTGTGTGGCCAGCTCAGCCCACCAGGGGGTGGGGCTGGCTGGCATGTGGTGCTGGGGGACCGAACCGCGGTCCCTTGTGCTTTGCTAAGCTTGTTCTAAGTAGATGCTCCAGACCACCGAGCCATCCCACCAGCCCCATGTGTTGATATCTTTAAAGTTGTTTCTCAGATAATGGTAATAAAATTTTCCAAATCACTCTTAGCACAAACCTTCCTTTTCAATCAACTTAGAGACATTAATATTATACTGGTCTTCTATTTTCCATCTTTCCTTTCTGTTTCGCATTCCCCCAGCCCAGTGCCATTTTCCTAGAGAACCATTTCTTCCCATTTCACAATATCTATGGTACGTTTTAGACCTTACCCACTCATTCACTCTCTAATACCAGGGAGATAATATGATGTTTACAGCTATCAAGAAATCCAGAAGAAATGGGCAGATTTCTTCACACATACCAATTACAGACCTGAAAGAAGACCGAATACAATTCCAAATTAACCAATATAAATCAATAAAATCAAAGTTGTAATTCAACACCAACAAACAAAAGGCTCCCATTCTCTGATGTTTGACTGCAAAATTCAACAAGAAATTTAGGGAAGATCTAATGCCACCATGCCCTAAGCTCTTTAATGAAATGGAAAGGGAACCAGTATTCCCCAGTTCATTTCTGGAGGCAAGCATTATGCTGATACCAAACCCAGAAAAGGGCCCACAAGAAAGAGAGCTACAGGGCATCTCCCGAATGAACATAGACATACACATTTTCTATAAGATACTAGCAAAGTGGGCTGGTGAGATGGCTCAGTGGTCTAAAGCACCTACTTAGAACAAACTTAACAAAGCACAGGGACCACGGTTCAATCCCCCAGCACCACATGCCAGCCAGCCCTGCCCCCTGGTGGGCTGAGCTGGCCACACACACAAAATAAATGAAATAAATAAATAAAAAAAAAAAGATACTAGCAAAGTAACCAATCACCAAGAAGACTACACACCATGTCCAGGCAGGATTCATTGCACGGATACAGAGAATGGTTTAACATATCCAAATCCATAATTGTGAAATGCCATCTTAACAGAGCCACGGAGGAGATCCCTATGATCATCAGAATAAACGCACAGAAAGCATTCGGCAATACAGAACACCAATTCAAAATAACATAACCCTACAGGGAATTGGAGCAGATGGTCTTTGTCTCAATCTGATAAAAAGCATCTAAGAAAAATTGACAACCCGCAACTCACTGAATGGAAGAAAACTAAAACCTTTCACTCTAAAATCGAGAACAAAACACAGATGTCCACTGTCACCACTCTTATTCAACATGGTTCTAGAAATTTTAGCCAGAGAAATTAGACAAAAGACAGAATAAAAAGAACAATGAAAACAAAGAAAGAGGTTAAACAATCATTCACAGATGACATGATACTTTACTTGGAAGACTCTGAAAGAGCCTCAAAAGAGTTCTGACTTAATAACCAACTTCAGTAGCCTGGAGGGCTAATGTGTCAACACCAACAAAGATCAACAGCATTTGTATACAAGAATAATAAACTCACTGAGAAAGAAATTAGGGAAAGAGCACACTTCACAATAGCATCCATAAAAGGAAATACCTAGGGAAGCCTCTTAAGAAAAACGTAAAGGACTGCTGAAGTAAAAGCTACGGGGGCCAGGAAGACAGCTCAGCAGCATAATTGCCTGTCTGGGAAGCAGAGGGTCCTGAGCTAAATCCCTGGTACCACCATAAAAAAAAATAAAATAAACCACTGCACTACTCATTAAAAAGAAAGTAAAGAGGATATCAAAAAATGGAAACATATCCCTTTTTCTCGGTAGACAGAACCAATACAGCAGGGCCAGCCAGATAGCTCAGCAGACTAAAGCGCATTTTGGGCAAAGTGCAGGGGCTGGGCACCAAAAAGCTGTGCCAGCCTGCCCCTAGGGTGTGTTGAGATGTCAACTGAGACAGGGTGTGGTGACCCGCTCCTGTAATCCCAGTGCTTGAAGGATCACTATAGCTCCAATCTACATAGTGAGACCCTGTAGATCCTTGGCCTGGGGAGATGGCTCAGTAGAATAAGTGCTTCCCTGGCAAGCGCAAGGGCCTGAGCTCAATCCCTGGTTCCAAAAAAAAAAAAGAACCAATATAGTAAAAATGGTCCTAGTCACAAAATTATTACATACAATAATACAATGCTAATCAAATGTCCAACCAGATGTCACAGGGGTTACAGAAAACAATTCTAAAATTCATTTGGAACCAGAGAGACACAGAATACCAAAACCATTCTGGACAGCAAAGGCAATCCAGGGGCATCAGGATCATGGCTTGAATCTGTACTGCAAAGACCCTGTGATAAAAAGGTCATGGTCCTAGCAAAAATCAGAGCCGGGAATCAATGGATCAGACTCAAAGATGCAAAAACAAATACAGAACCCCCAGACCCAGTCCTAGCCCAGGCCCAGTGAGTGTGTGGGAGAGCTTCCAGCTACCCTGAACCGCCAGGACCTACTACTGGTCCCAGCCCAGGCGCAGCGCAGTATGAGTGAGACCCTCTTCCACCCCCTTGGGACGCACCCCACCACTCCACAGCACCTCCCCCACCCCACCCGCTGAGTAGGAATTTCTGCCGTGTTCAGGGAACCCCCAGACCCAGTCCTAGCCCAGGTCCAGTGAGTGTGTGGGAGAGTTGCCTCTCCCCCCTACGCCACCTTGTCCCCTCCAGGCTCAGCTCAGGCCTGCATACAGGCCTGGGGTGAAACCCTGCAGCTGCAATCCCTGCAGAGAGTATAGAGGATAGAACTACCCAGCTAGTCCAGGAGCAGAAAATCTTGCCAGAGGGGCACAACAGGTTCACCCCCAAGGGCAGCAGCAGGAAGGAGCTGAGCACAGCAGCCAGACCTAAGCCAGGCACAGCTGGATAAATCCAAAAACAAATATAAATACACAGAGCCACCTCATCTTTCACAAAGGCAACAAACACATTTACCTGGAAAAAAAAAAGAAAGGCAGCCTTTCAATAATTCTTCTTCTTTTTTTTTTTTATTTAGGACAGGGTGGACAGGGTGTATACAGAGTCTCACTACGTAGATCAGACTCGTAGTGATCCTCCTGTTTGCAGCCTCCCAAATGCTGGGATTACAGGCATGCGCCAACACGCCCTATCTCAATCTCAGTCTCATCGCACACCAGGGCAGGATAGGCACGGCAGGCACGGGGATCAAACCCCGGGCCTCTGTGTCTCTCTAAGCAGGTGCTCTAATCCACTGAGCTATTTGGCCAGCCCTGCCTTTTAATAAATAGTGTTGGAAAAACTGGCTTTCAGCTTGCCGAAGTCTTTAACTAGAACTATAACTATCACCACGCACTAAACTAAAATGGAAGGAGAAGGACTAGGAATATAGGTTGGTGGTCTAAGCACCTGCTTGCCAAGTTTAAGTGCCCAAGTTTGATGCCCAGTACCACAGGCCTTGCTGGTCCCCAAACCCTGAGCGTGATGTGTTAACCACCAAAACTGAGCATGGTAGCACTTGCTTGTAAGTCCAGCTCTAGGGAGACTGAGACAAGAGGATGACTACAGGGCTGAGCTGCACAGCAAGATCCTGTACACAAAGTAAATAAATAAAGAAATATAAAATTAGAAGAGAATAAATATAAACATTAAAACAGAAAAAAAAAATAATCTGTGGGTGCATAGAGTAGGTAAGACAGTTGAAGATATAACTTTAGGCAAAAACTTTACGAACAAGTACCCAGATACACAGGAAATATCACAATTCAACAGCAACAGGAATCTCATCTTATTAAAAAAAACTTTTGTACTGTCAGAGAAACCACCAGCAGAATGAAGAGACAGCTCACAGTATAGGAAAACAATTTGTCAGCTGTTCCTCAAAAGACTACCGGATAGAATACATAAGGAGCTAAAAAAAAATCAGGCCACCAGATGTAAAGAACCAGTCCCAAATCGAGCATCTCAAATAAACAGATATCCTTAAGAGCAGATATGGCAAATAAATATGTGAAAATGTTCAACACCACTGGTCACTCAAGAAATGCAAACTCACACAACCCTGAGATTCCATCTCAGCACAGGAGGAAAGGCCACTGTCAGGAAATCAGGCAAGAACACGGTTGTGGGGGAAAAAGAAGCCAACTCCACTCTGAGTGGGAGCGTGGACTCGGGCAACCATTGTGGAAATCAGTCTGGACATTGACCAAAAACTGGGACTAGAGGATCCAGCTATCCCCTTTCTTTGTGCCTTATCAAAAGAAGTAAAAAACATCAATCCACAGTGACCTATGTACACCCATTTTAAAGAAGCATGGCTTGTAGTTCCCAAATCTCAGGATCAACCCAAATGCCCATCAAGTGATGGACAGATAAATACTACGTGGGTTTCTGATACATTGGGCCACTATTGTGACACAAGAAGGGATAAGACTGAGACACGTCTAGGTCAGTGTGCGCATATTGAGACCATTCTCTTCAGGGCAATGTACGGGACACACAAGTGTGGACACCACTTTGAATCTCGGCTGTGACAAGCCAAGAGAACAAATGGGGAGCGAAAAGAAGCAAGCTGTGTCAGGTACAGGCATAAATTCCCTACGAGAATTGTGATCACTATATAGAAGTCTGCCTGTCATATCATTAGTTAATTTATAAAAATATAATACTGTGGTTGATGTACCAAGATCACAAAAATGATTTACTTTTCACTAGCTATGAACAAACTGAAGCTTCTCCTTCACTATCTTGGGGTATAGTGCGGGGAGAATTTATGGACCTTGCAGAATCTGGTAATCTGGAGCAGTAATCTAGAACACAATTTTTTTTCTGTATCATATTCTTTTCATTTTAGTTCTCTTCTCTCATTTAATTTTGAGGTCTAGTAAAAGAATTTCTAATCTTGTTTCCAACATGACAAGAATAAACCCCATCCCATCAGAAGGGCTTCACGCTACTGCTCCATGCTGGCAAGAGCAGAAAATGCTGAGAGTGAGTAGCCAAGAAGTCAGTCACTTCAGTCTAATCAATTAGGCTACAAGCATGAAACCTCCCCTCACAGAGACTGACCTGCACACACGGGACATGTCCTAGAGACACAGAGACCTCAGCACGCTATCCCTGCTGCAGATGCAGGTGTTCCAGGGAATCCCCACGCCTACTGCTGCGGCAGCATGGATTTAGCTCTATTGGTTTCTTCCAAACACAGAGCACAAGACCTGCATCACTGTGGGTGGATCATGAGTAACTTGCCAACTGTAATAAACTCCAGCATCCTCAGCCTCCACCCTGCTGATTGTGTTTCCTCAAACACAGAAGAGCCGGCCTCCTTCTCCTGCATGTCCAGTCAGAGCCTCTTATCCCCCTGGGCTCCCATGAGCAGACTGCCCTTGCACTCTGCACTCTGCACTCTTTCCACACTGCTGCCCCTACCAGGGTATTTGCATTGTGTCCCCAGGAAGGACCTCCCCCAGCACCTGGGACATAAAGGCTGGCTCTAACTTTGCCTTCCCTGAGCAGGACTCTGCAGCTCAACTTCTCACCATGAGGCTCCCTCTTCAGCTCCTGGGGCTGCTGCTGCTCCGGATCCCTGGTGAGGATGGGGGTGGGGGAGATGAGCAGAAGTGAGGAGGCCACTGTGTCTTCGAGGATGCCCCTGCCGCCTGCATGAGCTCTCTGCACCTACGTGAGATGTGCAGCCCTCTCTTGCAGCCTGGGTGTATGAGGTTAGGCCAGTGAATGAACAGAATTATTAAAAGACTTAGGACCTGGCCTCCCATGAAAATTGTTACAAAGAGACATAGGGATGTTGACATAAATTTTCATGGTTTCTTTGTGATTAGAATCTTGGGAGCCACCTCAAAACAAAATGTTTGCTCTGTATATTAAAATACCTTAATAATTTTCTTCAGAATAACAAAACGAGAAAACTATGAAAATGCCTTGATATCTGCCCATGACCTTACACTTCTCATACTCATTTTAGGATCCAGGGGAGATGTGGTGCTGACCCAGACCCCACAGGTGCTGTCCATCAGCCTGGGAGGGACGGCGTCCTTCTCCTGCAGGTCCAGTCAGAGCCTCCTGCATAGAACTGGAAACACCTACTTGTACTGGATTGTACACAAGCCAGGCCAGGCTCCATGGGGCCTGATCTACCTGGTATCTAACCGGAATCCTGGCATCTCAGACAGGATCAGTGGCAGTGGGTCAGGGACAGACTTCACACTCACTATCAGCAGGGTGGAGGCTGAGGACGCTGGACTTTACTACTGCCTGCAGGGTACTCATGATCCACCCACAGTGCTACAGCCCTGAACACAAACTCCTTCCCGGAGGCCCAGCTGCGCCTGCCCTGCTGTCTGGGGAGCAGCACAGCGCAGACCGCGCTGTGTGAGGGCAGAGGCTGGGGACTCTAGCAACACCTCGCAGCTGAGGGCTCTACCCAGGCAGAGAGTGAGGATGACAGCAGAGCAGCAAGCCCTGCGCTGTGCTCAGGACGCTGGCACAGGGAGAGGACGACGGAGCGGACCTGCCCAGGGGCCTTTGGCCTTGAAAATTCTCTCCATTTATGAAAATTTGTGAAGTCAAATCAAGTACACAACAATGAATTTAGCATAAAGTGATTTATAAGACAGAAATGCCTTGTAAGATGTGCACTTTATCTGGCATGTGCACTCTTACCATGTCCTCATCCAGTGAGTACACTGTGACAGTGCACTGCGCTCTCAGTCTCTGTGACGATTCTGGAGCGCTGCCCCATCGCAAAAGGGGCAGTGTTGAAGAGATCTCTTCGGGGCTCCCAGGCCTGGCTTCAAGCAAGGCCGTGGCTTATCCAGAAACTCCGTATCATACATGGCTCTTAGTCTTCCTGACCCCATGATGAGGACAAATCCTGGCCAGTAACAACTCCAGTCCTATCTCATTTTCTCATCCAAGAATCAAGGCAGAGGTGAGCCTCCACCCTGGGACTCTGCCTCTTCTTACACTGGCGCTGAACCCAGAGAAGGTGAAGGATCCTCACTGGATGACAACCAGGAATAGAACCTCCACATAAAGGGACAAGGAAATTCTTACAAAATTTTTCACACCACATAGCAGCCATTGGATATATTTTATGCACGAATTTTGCCGTTGTTCCACATTACCACTCACGAAGACATACACGGCTTAGGCTCCACAGGGATCTTTCTTTCCAGGCATTTTAGAGGCAAACAAGAAGTCCTAATATGATACTTTCCAGAGGAAAGTTTGGGGAAGCTTTCTTCCACACGTCCTCTTGCTGGTTGGGAAATCTCAATAGTTTCTCTTTCTTCCTTTTTGTGAAAATCCTCCAAAACCACTACCATCGTCAAAGTTAAATGTAGGAGAGTTTGATAATGGGGACAGTGAATACTCACTTGCTGCCCTTGTCTTCAGGACCATTTACAAACAACATTCAACAGTCCCTGGGGTATCACTATTCAAGTGAGTGTGTGCATATTTTTCAACACTTCATGGCAGCTGTTTGGAAAGGACAGCTTACAAAGTCCATATGAAAAAGTTCCTCTAGGAGCTGGGGATGTAGCTCCGAGGCAGAGCACCTACCTGGCACTGCAAAGCCCTGTGTTTGTTTCCTGGTACAAAAAGTAACATGGCATTACCCAGCACTAGCAGTGAGTCAGCATGAGCTGACTTCGCAGATCTATGACAGCTGCTCTGAAGGTTAGGCAGGATCTGGTCATATTTTAAAGTCAGGGTAAATATATTTGCTCACGTATTCGACACAAGCTCAGATAGACAAACAAAATCAAAGTCTGCCTTATGTTTGGAAATGAGAGCCAGCTAATTTGCAGTGATGTCTCATTAGATGTGAGGGCAGACAGAAGTACCACTGGGAGGCAGGTGGAAATCAGGACTCTAGGGCAACAGTTTTCTAATGTTGAGCTGGCACCAGACCTCCTACCAACAACGGCCCCCGAGGCTCGTGCATGGATGGCACTCTGGAGTCCTGGAGAGGGATCTGAGCTGGAGGCGCAAATATAGGGACAGCGGTGAGACCACGAGGAAACGAATGCAAAGAGATGAGGGCTAGCGGGTCCCTGCCAACTCACAGGAGTCGGAGCACAAGGAGAAACAGCACTTGAGGCTGTGCAGTCAGGGTCAGCATGGAGCCAGACCGAGTGAGGAAGAGAGAAAGGGACATGGGAGAGACAGACAGACCAGGACAGCAAGCAAGATAGATAGAGACCAACAAACCAAGACAAAAAGAGAGAGAAAAGGAGATCCAAGAGCCAGACAGCGTTTTCTCAGCCCTCAATGGAATTCTTAATTTTCTAGATATCTGCATTGTAATTCTTTTCTGTACTATTCATGCAATGTTTCCAATCTTTTATGTTTTCTCCTATTTTTTTAAACTTTAATTAGGGAAACAGTTTTCATTTTATTTTACTTATTTATTTTTTTGGCAGAATCAGGGATTGAACTTAGGCCCTTGCACTTGCCAGGGAAGCACTTATTCCACTGAGCCATCACTTCCCCTGTCCCTATATTGTTAATCTCTTTCTTCCTTACTTGTGCCGAACAATTCTTTTATGACTGTTGTCATTTCTTCTTGCAGACCTGAAGCTCACCTTCCCTTAGCTGTGGCAGAAGCCACACTGAGCCCAGGTAGCTCAGGAGCCTCGGTGAGACGAACCCACTTGCTCACCATCACAGGAGTGGAGCTGAGCCCTGGTGAACAGCGTTTGAAGAATCTCTTTTTCTCTCACAAATGTAAAATGAAAGCGCTGTATCAACAGCAGAATGTCCTTTGGGGCTGGGTGTCATCGTGACCCAAACACTGTGCCCCCAGGATGATCACAGCCCCTGCTGGACAGGGGCAAGACTTCAAAGATGACCTTCATCAAGTGGTGGTCACTGGCCGCCACCTGTTGGTAAATTCTATGAGGAGCAAGTTCTTAGGACAAGTGCAGTTCATGGTGGCAGAAAACAAGGAGGAGCAGCAGCTGTGGCGTCCATCAGCCTCTCTCTCTTCCTTCTACACTGACCGGGAACACCGGGGTCCACCACAAAGATCGGAGCTCATCTGAAGTGGAACAGCTGCAAAGCGGCACAACAAAGACCCGGACTTCTCCAAGGAAACCGGGCAGGCACAGCCTTCCACAACTCCTTTATATAGTCTTTTTTGCTGAGTCATTCTGGGGCCCGGCCCGCCGCACCCCAAGGGCGGGACCAATCGCACCCAGGGTGGGACCAATCGCACCCTAAGGTAGGCCCTCCACCGCCCAGAATCGTGGCTCGCAGATCCATCCAAGTTGACAAAACATACCAACCACTACAATATACTGCCCACTAAAGGGAAAGATAAAGTACCCAATGTAAAATTGAAATAGATCGTCTTTATCACAATCTGATAAAAAGCAACTAAGAAAAATTGACAGCCAACAACTCACTGAATGGAAGAAAACTAAAATCTTTCACTCTTAAATCAGGAACAAGACACAGATACCCACTATCACCTCTCTTATTCAATATTTTACTGGAAACTTGAGCCTGAGTAATTAGATAAGAAAGAGATATTTAAAGAAGAAAGAGAAACAAAAAGAATAGTGACAGGAAAGGAAGAAGTTAAACAATCGTTATTCACAGATGGCATGATACACTACATGGAAGACTCCTAAAAGCCACAAATGACTTCTAGAACTAATAACCAACTTCAGTAGCCTGGCTGGATACAATGCCAACACTCAACAATCAATAGCATTTCTATTCGAGCATAACAAACTCACTAGCAGAGAAATTAGGGAAACACCATATTTCACAAGGGCATTCATAAAAGAAAATGCCTACAGACGCCTCTTAAAACTAAAAGACTTCTTTTTTGAAACATATAGTATTCTTAAAAAAGAAACTGAACAGGGTATCAAAAATGGAAGGATGTCTCTTTTTCATGGTAGCAAAAATCAACATAGTGAAAATGACCATATTCATAAAATTATTGCATAGATTACAATGCTAATCAAACTTCTAACCACATATCACAAGGATTACAGAAAACAATCCTAAAATTCATTTAGAGACAAAAGAAACCTAGAAAACCAAAGCATTCGGGACACCAAGGGCAATCGGGGGGGCATCACAATCACTGGCTTGACTTTATGCTACAAAACCCCTTGGTGTTTGGATAGAAACATCATGGTGCAGGCAAAAATCAGAGCCAGGAATCAATGGAACACACTCAAAGAGGCAGAAACAAATCTAAATGCATTCAACCACCTCATCTTTCACAAGGGCACCGGATACATTTACCAGGAAAAAAAGAAGATAGCCTTTTAAGAAATGGTGCTAGAAAAACTGGCTTTCAGCCTGCAAAAGACTAAAACTAGACCTATATCTATCTTATGCACTAAACCAAAATGGAAGGAGAATAAACATACAAATGCTAAAACAGAAAAACTTAACCTGCTGGAAGATAGAGTAGCTAGAACAGCTGAATATATAGATAGATGTAGAAACACTTAATCAACAAGACTCCAGTTGCACAGAAATATCACAACCAGCAGCTGGAATCTCACCTTATTAAAAAGCACACACACTGCAAGAGAACCACCAATGGAAGGAAGAGACAGCCCACGGTGTAAAAAACAATTTGCCATCTTTTCCTCAAAGGACTGTTTTGTGTAATGTATAGGGAGCTAAAAAAAAAAAAAAAAAAAATCGGAATCCCATATGTAAAGAATCAGTCCCAAAGCATGCATGTGAAATGAGTAGATATCTTTACGAGTAGATACAGCAAATGAATATATGACAAACGTTCACCATCATGAGTCATTCAAGACGTGCAAACTAACACAACACTGAGATTCCACGTTACCCCAGGAGGCATGGCCATTGTCAAGAAATCAAACAGAACAACTGCAGGCGGGGTTGTGGGGGAAAGAGAAGCCATCTCCATGGTTGGCGAGAGTATGCAATGGCACAACCACTGTGGAAAAATCAGTGTGCAGATTTATCAAAAACTGGGACTAGGGGATCCATTCCACCCAGCTATCCCCTTTCTTCTCATTTTATCAAAAGAGATAAAAAGCATCGGCCCACAGCAATATATACACACCCATAGTTCAAGAAGCACATTTTGCAATACACAAACCTAGGAAGCGACCCAAATGCCCAATGACTGATGACTAGATAAATACTAAGTTGTTTTTTATACAGTGGACTACTACTGTGACACAAAAAGGATAAAACTGAGCCATTTCTAGCCAATTGTGTCCATACCGAGACCGTTCTCTTCAGGGAAATAAAGGAGACACACAAGGGTGACAACCACACGGGATCTCTGCTGTGACAAACCAGGAGAATAAATGATGGACAAAAGTGTAATAATTACTGTGAAATAGTGAAAGAAATGTTGAAATGAGAAGGGGAACTAGGTCCGGGGGAGAGAGAAAGGAATGAAGGGAAAAGAAAGAAATCAAAGCTTTTGTAAGTAAGGAGGATATCAGGGGCAGAAGAGAGGGGAGGGGAACAGGTAACATCAGAGTCAAGCGATACCACGCGCTGCTACAAACTCCCCGTGAAGGCTGTGATCGCTATGCATACTTGCATAAAGTGTACCATACATTTAATTAATTTATAAAACTTGAATATTTTGGGTTTTATACCAGAATCACAAAAACCATTGAGCTTGCACTATACAATAAGAGAACATTGTGACAATGAACCGGCCCCTCACCTTCATTCTCTTGGGATACACAGAGAAAGGTGAGAGGACCCAGAATGCACTGGAAAGCCAGCCTCTGCCTCCTGTAGGTTACAGCCTCCAACACAGGGCTGAAAACATCTCCTGGAATTGCCTTGTGCAAAGGCAGGCACACATCCACAGTCTAGGTTTTAGAAAGCTTTTAAGCAGCACCATTTGACCTCATACAGGTGCATTGGCAGTGGATGAGGGACAGGTGACACACTCAGAATCAGCAGAGGGGAAGCTGAGGATGATGGAGGTTATTCCCACTGCCAAAGTCTGACGTTAGGCCCTCGCTGCTGGAGTCCAACACAAACCTCCCCTCTGGACTGGACCACTGCCCTCCTGTCACTTGTCTGGACAGCAGCACGGCCAGCTGGCTGAGGTTGGAAAGGCAAAGAGGAGGAAGCACCCAGGGCTACAAGGTGTCACTGAGGCCTGTGTCTGTCCCCCACATGCCTCAGGTACCTATCGAGCACAGTGGAACAATGGTCTGGTCACTAGCAATGGCCTTGACATGACAAACAGGGCAGGAAAAAAGAGATGACCCCTTGACTACAGAGCCAAAAGACAACACTGAGTGAGGAGAGCCCATAGGGAACAGGGACCTGAGCTCTGGGTAAGACTGAACAGGAGGCGGGAGAGTGAGGGGGGCTCCACAGGTTCCGCATGTGCCTACAGGTTCCTGGGATTTTTATTACTATTTTTGAAGTAGTAATCAAATAGGAGCAGGCAAAATTTACTTTACTTTTACAAAAAAAGAGCGTGGAGGAATGTATCAGCTACAAAAACAATCAATGAACTTTCTAATATTCAAAAAATTACTGTTTCAACTTTAAGGAAAAACAAAAACTTTCATGTCAAAGAGCCCTTTAAAGATTTCTTGATAACAGAGCCAGCACTACAGTAAGTAGGAAGTTAGTCAAAAGAAAAAATACAGAAACCAGCAACAGAAAAATAATGAAATGACAAGAATCAGTCAGTATCATTCAGTAAAGCTCATGATGGCTCTGCAAGTAATTCTTTAAGGGTCACAGACTGCAAAGTCAGAGATTCCAGACTTGGAATATGAGATGAATCACTTATGCTCACTCAGAAAAGAGTAGCACAGGGGCTGGTGAGATGGCTCAGTGGTCTAAAGCACCTACTTAGAACAAGCTT
>NW_004524738.1:636077-637361 GCF_000260255.1 Octodon degus
ACAAGACACAGATATCCACTGGCACTACTCATATTCCCTATAGTTCTGGAAATATTAGATAGAAGAGTTAGACAAGAGAAAAACAAAAGGAATAATGATAGGAAAGGAAAAACTGTCACGGACGATATGGTACTCTATGTCGCAGACTCCTCAAACACCACCAAGAGACTTCTAGGATTAATAACCAACAGCAGTAGCCCAGTTGCATCAAAAGTAAACATTCAACTCTCAGTAGCCTCTCTGCAGAAGAATCACAACTCAATAAGAGAGAAACTAGGGGAACAACACCTTTCCCAACAATTTCCCAAAGAGGAAATACCTAGGGATCCTGCTAAAGTAAAAAGTAAAAGGCATCTACATTAAAAATAACACTGTTCCCATAGCAGGATAGAAGATAATATCAAAAAATGAAAAGATAGCCATTTTTCTTGGATCGAAATGAACATAATGAAGATGGTTGCACTCACAAAATTATTAAATTGGTAAACATAATGCATTAGACAATTTCTACAACATAGCACAAGGATTACAAAAACCAATCCTAAAATTCACTTGGACCTAGAGGAGACCTAGTAGAGCAAAAACATGCTGGTACAAAAGGCAAGCCACGGATCAGCATAGTCCCTGACTTGAAATTATGCTACAAAGATACTGTGATTAAAAAAAAAAAAAAACAAACAAAAAAAAATGTTAAGGCAAAATCAAAGCCAAGAATCAATGGAACAGTACAGAAGATAGAGAAACAAATCTGAACACTTTCAGCCACTTTGTCCTTGATCAAACCACCAAACACATTCACCAGAAAAAAAGCATCTTTCATAAACGGTGATGGAGAAACCACATTCAGACATGCCAAAGACTAAAACTAGACCCCTGTCCATCTCCATGCACTAAACTAAAACTAAAAGAGAGCAAAGTTCTAAAAATTAAAACATAAAAGCTAAATCTGCCAAAAACTAAAATAGGAATAATAGTCGATGATAGAGATGCAGGCCAAGAGTTTATGACCAAGACTCCGGCTGCACAGGAAATATCGCTGAGAATCGGTCACGGGAATCTCATCTTAGTAAGAATCTTTCACACTGCAAGAGCAACAACTAACAGAATGAAGGGACAGCCCACACACAGGGTGGGAAAAAATCAGCTAGGTCTCCCTAAAACAAAGATCTATTGTGCAGAATTTATAAGGAGTTTTAAAAAATCAGAACCCCAAATGTAAAGAACCAATCTCAAATGGGCATCTGAAATGAATACATACTTCTCAGATAAAAAAAAAAAAAAAAA
>NW_004524738.1:638229-642774 GCF_000260255.1 Octodon degus
CATGCTGTTATGTTGAGCTGTAGGGAACTCAGGTCAACAATTTCTGACATTGCCAGTCAAGCAGAAGACCCAATACTATTATGAATTACTGAACTCTTTTAGAATATTTTGCTGAGTTAACACACCAATAATATTCAAATGACGGAACTAAACAAAAAAGGGGATACAGATGAATGTCCATTTTGTGTCTGTGTATTCAAAATGGTTAGGATGGATATATAGTTACATTCTCTTAATGAACAGAGGGATTTGTTCTAATGGTGTTTGTAAATAGGATATCATGTCCACATCTTGTAGAGTAAATAACCACTAGGAAGAGAGTATGCAATGTGTTAATTAGTGAAACTGTCCTACCAATTTGCTTTGAAACTATCTCATCGCTGTTTCGCAACAAAATTATAGGAAAAAAAGAAAGAAAAACCATGCAATATTAAAAAGAAAACTACTTACCACAAGGACCTTTTATGGTCATTGAAAAGGAGAATTATAAGCTTATACCTCTTTCATGCTGTGCAAGATTTCAGGAGAATTTTTACTTAAATATTTTCATTAATCTGATGTATATGTTTATATACAAAAATATACATTTATCTATGGATGCATATATTGATATACAAGGACAGATGTTAAAATATACACTTCATGTATACAACTTCATAAGTGTATATTTAATGGAGACAAATAATACAGTTAATTCATGAATTTTTAAACCCTACATCCCCCGAATTTTTTTTTTCAGACCCGGGTATTGAACTCAGGCCTTTGAACTTGCCAGGGAAGTGCTTATTCTACTGAACCATCTTACATGCCTGCCCCCACAAATTTTATACTCATTAGAGAGTTACTCATTAAAAAAAAAGTTACTCATAATTGTTTCAACAACTCTACCTCACTTTCACAAGGGTATAGGGTGTTTATCCAAATGAAAAACAGTATTTCCTTCAGTGTGAGTGCTTTAATCGAGTTTAATCACCAAATTGAGAAAAAAGGCATTGCTAACAGGCACCTAAAACTCATACAGTTTGCATGGAAACAGTATTGGAAAATCTTCAACAGCCCCACTCCACGCTCCTGGTGGTTGACATCTCTGAAGATGGCTAACTGTAAGCTGTTTTTATTCCTTCCCAGCTAGGAAGGAGGCCAAGCAGGGTGGGCATTCCCTCCAAGGTCCGAGACCACCTTGGGGTCAGGATCATGGCCCTTGTGCTCCTGTGTCAGGTGCAGATCTTCACAGTGGAGTCCTGGTGCCCACAGCTGCACACAGCGTGGACTTCATGTCCATGGCTTCCCTCCAAATGCAGGGGACATTTTCCCCACCAGCCCCCAGGAGAGGCCTCCCCAGGCCCTCTCTCTCTCTCTTTCTCTCCACACCACTGCACCCACCAGGCAATTTGCATTTGGCTCCTCAGAGAGGAACTGGGCCTGCAGGTCAGAGATAAAAGATGGGCTCTGGCCTCACCCTGAGTGATCAGGACTCCTCAGCTCAGCTGCTCACAATGAGGCTCCCTGCTCAGCTCCTGGGGCTGCTGCTGCTCTGTCTCCCTGGTGAGGGCAGAGGGAGCTGAGGGGGCCTGGGGGAGGGGAGCTCTGGGTGCCCTGCTGCCCAAGTGAGCTCAGAGCACAGAGGGAGGGGGGCGGGCTGGGCCTGCAGGATGGACAGGGGAGGGTGGGTCTGCAGGGGTGGGAGGATTCCAGAGGGAACCAAGATCCATGTTCTCTGGTGATGACTTTACATACAGATGGAGAGGGTGAGCGTGAGCCCAATGGGCTCCCTTGGGGCTGCTAATCTGGGGCCAATTTTAAAATTCAGTGTTTTGTACACAAATAAAAATAAAAATAACTTAGCCTGATATGTGTGCAAAAGGTAAAATTATGAAATGGCTCATGGAGTTTGCATATGATCTCATATTTCTCCTGTATCATTTTAGGAACCACAGGAGATGTTGTACTGACCCAGACCCCACTCTCTCTGTCTGTCAGCCCTGGAGAGCCCGCCTCCATCTCCTGCAGATCCAGTCAGAGCCTGCTGTATAGTGATGGAAAAACCTACCTGAGCTGGGTTGTGCAAAAGCCAGGCCAGGCTCCACGGTGCATGATTTATCAGGTTTCCAAAAGGGACTCTTGGGTTCCAGACAGGTTCAGCGGCAGTGGGTCAGGGACAGACTTCACACTCACTATCAGCAGGGTGGAGGCTGAGGACGCTGGAGTGTACTACTGTTGGCAAGGTTTATATGCTCCTCACACAGTGCTACAGCCCCGAACACAAAGCTCCTGCCTGGAGGCCCAGCTGCGCGCCTGCCCTGCTGTCTGGGGAGCAGCACAGCGCAGACCGCTCTGTGTGAGGGCAGAGGCTGGGGACTCAGAGCAACACCTCGCAGCTGAGGCCTCTGCCTGGGCAGAGAGTGAGGAAGAGGAAGAGCAGCACGGCCCTGTGCTGTGCTGAGGACGCTGGCACAGGATGAAAGGAACAGAGCTGACATTCACAGGGACCTTTGGGCTCAAAAATTCAGTTCTTTTATGAAACTGAATAAAACCACATCAGACACACAACAAGTACAGCCTAAAATACTAATAACACAGAAACGGCACGTAAAGTCAGTGCTTTGCCTTTCAGTTCTCTCATGTTATGTCACAATCCAGAGCAGATGTGCCGACCATGCATGGCGTTCTCAGGCTGTCTGTACCTCCTGCAGCGCTGCCCCATCACAGAAGGGCACAGGTTGGAGATCCCTTCCAGGCTTGCAAGGTTTGGCTTCAAGCGATGCCATGGAACATCAGGAACTGGCGCATCATGCAGCGCTCTTGGTATTCTGGACCCAACGATGTGCACAGCTCCTGGCCTGAAGAAACTCCAGTTGTGTCCCATCCTTATGATCCAAGGATCAAGGCAAAGGTGAGCATCCACGCAGGGACTCTACCTCTTCCGACACTGGAGTTCAGCAGGGGAAGTTGAAGGATCCTTTTCCAGGGACAGTCGACAATAGAGTTTCCATACAAAGGGGACAAACAAACTCTTACAAAGTTCCTCACAGCCATTAGCAGCAGTTGCACATGGTTTTCATGAGCCGTGTTTGCCTCTGTTCTCCACAGCCACTCACACAGTCACGGAAGGTCTTAGTCTCCACACAGACCTTTCTCCCCAGTTGACTTTCAGGCAAACACATGACGGAGACCACTATGGGGCAGCTCTGAGGAGAACTTAATTACTCACTTGGCTTTCCTGCTTACTTCTGGTCTGTGCAGGGCTGAGGCCCCTTGCCTGGAGATGGGCAGTGGACCCTCAGGGAGGACTTTCTGTCACTGAGCCCTACTGGGGCCTGGAATGGTGGGTGAAGACCTGAAGCCCCAAAGCATCAAACACGGTCACAGCTAAAGACACTGGCTCCAACCTCAGCTGGAGAGACTGTAGCACAGGCATGTCACTCCTGGGTGAGACCCTCCTGGAGTGAAGGTAGCTCGCCCAGTTGAGCATAATACCTTACTTGGAGAAGCCCTGAGCCAGTTTTGTCCTCCTTGCCAATTCCCCTCCTGTGTTCTTGTAACTAAATAAATCACTACAGGCCCCTCAGAGAAGATGTTGGTCTTAGCCCCAAGAGAATCTTGAATTCTATGAGGGGGCTTTGATCCTCCCGGAGCCCCAACATTATACTATTTGTCACATTTATTGGCTCTTCACCTTTCAATGGTTTCAAAGATGACAGACCCGATCAGTCAACAATCACTAAGGGGTAATAATACCCTGATAAACAAGAAGGCCCAACCTAACAGTTCCAGGACGAAGGCACATCCTCACGGCTCCACTCATCCTCCTGATGGCTGGTACATCTCAACAGGCTCTGTTGGGAAAATTTTCAAAGGCCTCTACTATCCTCAAGGATTAATGTTGGGTGAAAGAAATTAAGAGTTTGATAATAGACATAGTACATACATCTTTACTATGATTGGCCTTTATGACAGTTTCCAAAATACACACTAAAATGTTCCTCTGGTACCACTATCCATCTCATCATGGGCTTACTTTTCTGGACCAGGTAATGCTGTTTTAGAAGGTGTGCAGATACTGGTCATGTTTACTAGTCAAACAAAATATGTGTTATGCCATCTGGACATGAGCTGAGACAGACAAACCACCAAAGATGGCGTTATGTTTAGAAATGAGCCCCAACAGAATTTTCAAGGATGGTTCCTTAGGGAGGAGGTGGACAGAAGGAACTTTGGGAGGAAAAGGACTTAGGGCCTTGTCACAGAACACATCAGATTTTGAGATGGCACCAGACCTCATACCAGTAACTGTCCCTGAGGCACAGGCATCGGCGGGATCCTGGAGCTCCAGGAAAGGATCAGAGCTGGCGAGATGTAGGGAGAGAGGTGAGATCAGCAGGAAGTGAGCACAAGGAGGTGAGTGCAGACCAGGGCCTGCCAGCTCACAGAAGGCAGAGCACCAGGGGAAAGCAGCCCTGGAGGCCACAGGGTGGGAGGCACCTGCAGGAAGGAGACAGGGAGAGGAAGAGGGGGAGTGAGGCAGGGATAGAAGGAGAGGGAGGG
>NW_004524738.1:642919-650730 GCF_000260255.1 Octodon degus
AGACAGAGAAAGACAGAGAGAAAGGGAGAGAAAAAGAGACTGAGAGAACGTCGGTGAGGCAGGCAGGCAGGCAGGCAGACTGGCACAGGCACAGAGAGACACCAGAGAAAAGTAATGAAAAGCAGATCCTAGCCCCAAAACATGGTTTAGAATCTATTTTCTCCCAAAAGTATAAACTTAGACACTGATTTCTTTTGGTTTTTGTACTAGGGATTCAACTCAGGACCTTGTGTTTGCCAAGCAGGTGCTTGTGCCACTCAGCTATCTCCACAGCCTCCACAAGTATAAACTTAAACTACTGAGTGAACATAAAAATGCCTTTGGGGGCTGGTTATTGTAAATGACACAAACTTATGTCTCATACAGGATCCCACCTCTTTCTGGGCAGGGCCAAGATTACAGAGATTACCTTTGTAAAGAGATGGCCACGTGCTGCCGCCTGTTGGTCAGTTAGGTGAAGGGCGAATCCCAGGGAAAACTGCTCTTCAAACTGGGCTTTCAATTATCTTTTTCTACCAAATAGGTGTAAAACCTATTGGTTTTACTAGGACAAATACACCAGAATGACACTCAGAATTTGGAGGCAGATTTATTTGTGTCCATTTGCCCAGTTGATGGACACTGACAAAGAATCAATCCTTATAAAAATGTCCTGCCCCAAAAGCTAAAGAAGGCAGGCTTTTATGAGGTTGCAAAGGGGAAGTTCAGAAGCAGAGTAATTGGTGCTCCTTGATTGCTTCTTACAATATGCACCACAATAAGCACAAGGAGTAGAAACTGCAGCAGGAACTCTCTCCTGGGGAACTACCAAAATCTGACATACAATGGGGGATGGTGCACTTGCTGCTCCACTGTGATCCAATTTAACAAGTTCAAATCTCTTTGTACTGTCTCCGAGTCCAGAAGTCCTGCAGGAACTGATGGTGTTGTGCACCATTATGGCTTAGAACATGTGGCGCTAGGCCATTTGCAGAGGCCATCAAGTTTAATTCCCAGGATGCGCCCCATCATTTGAAGCCACCCTCTCACTCAACCCCATTCTCGATTACAGCACATAAACTATTCTATACTTTGCAGCCACACTCCTGTCTTGAACACTGATATCACAAGCTTATTCTGTTCTCAATCTGTCCACTAACAAAGCTAGTAAAAAAAAAAAAAATCTATACAAGAAATGCAGAAAGACAAATAGTTGCTTAGATCATATAGAGAGCCAATGTAAAATGCGATAGAGCCCCAGCTGATGCGACCTCTGCCCCAGATCAAAGACTTTCCAGACAGGTAGGAGAATCTTATGGAAACTTTTATAAAGAAGTGGGCACATGATGCTTCCTACGGGTCATTCTCTTGCACTGCAAATTCCTAGGAATATTGTTCCTCAGATTGTCTCTTCGGAATATATTGAAATATTTTATCTGCCATCCTCTTACCCAGTTTAACCACTACGGGAAGCATCCAATACCAAACAGCATTGAACATCTGGACAGCTTGACCCTCACGTGCACCAGGCTTCCTGTTCTACCTTCTGGAAGCAGGCTCACGAGGAACACTGGTGCAGACCATGGAGCTCTTCACCAAGCCCCCAGCCCAGGGCTCCTCCCACCACAATGACTCCCCTCAGGCCACTATAGTAAGGGGCCTTCGCGTGTGTTACAGCACCTGCACTGCCTCCACTCGGACGTCACAGGCCTTGGAAGCTGCACTCAGCCTGAGCACTGAGAACAACTCACAAACACATACACACAAATAAATAAGATAAACAAAAATCTATCATTCTTCAAATACTACATAGCCACAATATAAAAGCACTAAAGATCAATGTTTCGCTAGTAGCAAAAGTTGCAAGCAAAAATCAGAGTTTTAAATATTATTTTATGGGAAAAGGTAAGACAAATACAGAAAAATTGAAATAGATGGCCTCTACTTCAATCTCATAAAAGCCGTCTATGACAACTCAACAGCTAATATAATTCTAAATGGGGAAAAACTGAAATCTTTTACTCTGAGATCTGGTACAAGACAAGGATGTCCTCTATCACCACTTCTATTCATTATAGTTCTGGAATCATTAGCTACAGCCATTAGACAAGAGAAAGAAATAAAAGGAATAAGAATAGGTAAAGAAGAAGTTAAGCTATCATTATTTGCAGATGACAAGATACTTTACTCAGAAGACCCAAAAAACTTCATCAAGAAACTACTAGAATTGATACACAAATTCAGTAGCATAGCAGAATACAAAGTCAATACTCAAAAGTCAACAGTATTCCTCCACACAGATAGCAAACACACCAAGAGGGAAATTAGAGAAACAATACCTTTTACAATAGCTCCGCAGAAAATGAAATACCTTGGAATCCATCTAACTAAAGAAGTAAAAAATCTATTCAAGGAATATTGCAGTACTCTGAAAAAAGAGATCATAAAGGATGTCAGAAAATAGAAACATATTCCATGCTCCTGGATAGGAAGAACCAACATTGTGAAGATGGCCATACTCCCAAAATTGCTGTACAGATTTAATGCAATCCCTATCAAACTACCACTAACATACCTCACAGACCTATGAAATCGTTCCTAAAATTTATTTGCAACCAGAAAAGCCCTAGAATAGCAAAGGCAATCTTGGGCAACAAAGACAAGGCAGGAGGCATTGCAATTCCTGACTTGAAATTATACTGCAAAGCTACTGTGATAAAATCAGCATGGTATTGGCAACAAAATAGACCTGAGGGTCAATGGAATAGATTAGAAGATGCAGAAGCCTCTGTGAACACACTCATCAATCTTATCTTTGAAAAAGGGGGCCAAAAATGCTTACTAGAAGAAAGATAGCCTCTTTAACAAATGATGCTGGAAAAACTGGCTCTCTAAGTGCCAAAAACTAAAACTTGACCCAGGTCTAACGCCATGCACTAAGCCTGCCGAGTTTGGGCCTAGTAGTGCACACTTATAATCCCAAAACTGCAGGGGTTGAAGGCAGGAGGACCACCATGAATCCAAGCTGCATCGTGAGGCCCTGTAACAACCAAATACATTTTTTTAAAATCACAAGGCAAAGCAAAGATCTGTACCCAGATTTCTGATTCGGCACTTTTTTTTTTTTTTTTTTTTTTTTTTTTTTTTTTTTTTTTTGGTGGAACAGGAGATTGAATTCAGACCCTTGCGCTTGCCAGGGAAGCACTTACTCCACTGACCCATCTCTCCAGCCCTGATTTGGCACTTATGAAAGGATATTGAGGAAATAAATTATAAAACTGATACACAAAAAATGAAAGAAACTAATTATAAAATTGATATTACATAAAAAATGAAAGAAGCTAAAGAAAACTTTTCATCAGTTCCATAGCGAGGATATCGCAGCATATTTTACACCCACTGTAATTCATTCAACTCATCCCTGTCATCAAGCCAGAAATTCTATTGACAATGCAGCTTGTATTTTAATATTTTACTTACTCAATATATCACCTTTTATTTTACTTTCAGTAAATTATATGCTCCAATTATTATCTTAGATATGAAATATTAAATTCTTAGACTCTGATGTAAGTCTCACCTACCATGCTGGGATACCTTTATATAACACAGCCCAACTGCACGGGGTTTTGGAAACCTGATTTCCAAAGACACGAACATGAAGGCTGACTGAACGCGCCCGAGTGTGATGCTGACAACTGTGGGCTCCTCCCAACCTGGTTAAATCTCAGCACTTTGTCGCAGAGCCGCTCCAGGAGCTCAGCTGTATTCTCCTTCCCTTCATCTCCTACCGCTCATTTGTGTGAAGGCCATCAGAGGGCAGACCGGATCCATAAGGGAACTTCACAAACTCTTTCAGTGTCAGAAAGCACTGACACTCGGGACACACAGTCCCCTAAGACGGAGGGTGCACACCTGGAGCCGCAGGTCCTGAGGGCTGAGGTAGAGGACGGAGAGGTGGGGCCCAGCCGGGGCGACTTGGCAACAGACGCAGACCCTCTCTCCAAATCAAGAGAGATGAAAGGGACTTGTCGTCTGGCTCAGTGTGGCTATCCTCAATGTAATCGCCAACAAATACACACACACGCTCACATACATGGACGCCACACACATATGATCAGCATATCCAAAGCATCTTTTTTTTTTTTTTTTTTTTGGTGGAACCAGGGATTGAACTCAGGCCCTTGTGCTTTCCAGGGAAGCGCTTATTCCACTGAGCCATCTCCCTGCCCCCCCCCAAAGCATCTTTTATCCATAACAGAAGCATACTCACACAATCCTTATTTGCTTATTTTGCCACAAACACACTTTCTAAAATGTATAAGTGCTACACTGAGAGGCCAAGTCTGGACTCTTCTTGCAGGACATGGAGGCATTTTATCTCATATAAAATGTATAAGCCTACATAGCCCTTCTTGGGCTGTCATAAAACGTAGCACAAACTTACAGATTAATAACATAGCATGACTTTTCTGACAGCTTGGGAAGAAGTCTCAGATGGGCCCAATTTCCATAATGACCATCTGACATAAAGCCCAGGACAGCATCAACCACTGCTTCAAATCACCCTGAGACATTAAAATAACAGAGTTATGTGTGGCATTCTAATACTCAGGATATCGCTTTAAAATATGGACAATGGCTCTCCAGTGTCTCTTATAAGACTAGATAGGAAATGGATGATTTGTGATCATTCAAAGAACAGTAGTAGAAAATTATTTCTCATTCACGTTGTCTAGACACAAAAACAATATGTCCTTAATAAGATTTTAATAAGCTGATATAAATATATTATATTATAGAAAATTATTAGACTCCAACAATCTGGAGAAGGGCAGGATCAGATGTTTACCAAGTTCAACATCTATTTACCAGGAATTTCGTATCTATTATATAAGATGGAATTTCTTCTCCATTTCCTCCTGCCTTCATTAGTCACAGGTCACCAGCTGACACACAAACATTTTCTCTGTACACTGTTCTTCCCATTTTAGTGCGCTTATGTCACTGAATTTCAATGTCAAGAAAAGAATATTACCAATATTGTTTTCTGAGATGGTGATAATTCACTGCCTCACATCAGAAGGGCTTCACAGCTCTGCTACTTGCTGTTAGTGGTAGAAAAGGCTAAAAAATGAGTAGTTGGGAAGTGAGAATAGCTTCCTTCTCTTCCAGGAGGCTGAGGCATGAGACTCCCCTCCCAGAGACTGATCTGGACACTCACCCTTGTCCTAGAGGCTCTAGTCCCATCTTGGATGGGCAAGGCCCTGAGCACTGGGTCCTTGCTACAGATGCAGATTTTCCAAGGGATCCCCATAACCATGGCTGCAGGCAGCAGGAGTTTAACTCTATTTATTTCCTCCAAACACAGAGGATATTTATAACATTTGAATCATCTAACAAGCCTCCCACCACGCTCTGCACTCTGTCCACACTGCTGCCCCCACCAGGGCATGTGCATTGTGTCCCCAGGGAGGACCTCCCCCTGCACCTGGGACATAAAGGCTGGCTCTAACTGTGCCTTCCCTGAGCAGGACTCTGCAGCTCAACTTCTCACCATGAGGCTCCCTCTTCAGCTTCTGGGGCTGCTGCTGCTCCGGATCCCTGGTGAGGATGGGGGAGATGAGAAGGGGCCAGGGGAGTCGGTGAGCTCCAGGGTCTCCCTGCACCACGGGGGTTCTGCACATAGGGGAGATGCAGCCCTGCCTTGCAACTGGGGTGTGTAAGGTTAGATCAGTGAGTGAAAAAAATTCCTAAAGAGTCCAGACCTGGCCTCTCTGGAAGAGTGCCACAAAGAGAAAGGGGAATGGTCAGATGGATTCTACAGGGTTCCTTGTGATTAGAAATCTTAAGACAACCTCAAAATTGAAAGTTTTCATTGCATATTAAAATAATATAATGCTTTAGTTGATGATTACAAACAAGATAAAACAAAGGAAATCTCTTATGAGGTTTGTACTTGTTCTAATGTTCCTTTATCATTTCAGGATCCACAGGAGATGTGGTGATGACACAGAACCCGTTGACTCTGTCCATCAGCCCCGGAGAGCCGGCCTCCATCTCCTGCAGGTCCAGCCAGAGCCTGCTGTATAGTGATGGAAACACCTATCTAAATTGGATTGTGCACAAGCCAGGCCAGGCTCCACGGCGCATGATTTATAAAGTTTCCCAAAAGTACTCCTGGGTCCCAGACAGGTTCAGCAGCAGTGGGTCAGGGACGGACTTCACACTCACTATCAGCAGGGTGGAGGCTGAGGACGCTGCAGTGTATTACTGTTGGCAAGGTACACACTATCCTAACACAGTGCTACAGCCCCGAACACAAACCTCCTGCTGGGAGGCCCAGCTGCGCGCCTGCCCTGCTGTCTGGGGAGCAGCTCAGTGTAGACCGCTCTGTGTGAGAAGCAGAGGCTGGGGGAGCTCAGAGCACCACCTTGCAGCTGGGCTCATGCTGCCCAGGACAGAGTGAGGAAGACAGCAGAGCAGCAAGTCTCTGTGCTGTGCTGAGGACGCTGGCACAGGGAGAGGAGGACGGAGCTGCCCTCCTCAGGGTCCTGTGGCCTTAAGAATTCTCTCCTTTTATGAAAGGGAATGAAACCAAGGGAAGCACACAAAAATGAATTTAGTGTAAAATAGAAATGACTTGTAACATCTGTACTTTACCAGGCATTCTCTCTTCTCATGTTCCGGTTCGGTGAGTACACTGTAATCACGCACGGTGCTGTTTATCTTTCCAGGAGCACTGCCCCACCTCAGAAGGAGGTGGGAGATCCGTGAGGAGATTCGCTCAGGGCTCCCAAGGTTTGGCTTTGTGTGAGACCATGGCGCACCAGGGACCGGGGCATCATGCAGGGCTCTTGGTCTTTCTCACCCCGCAATGACTACAGATCAAGGCCTGAAGAAACTCCAGTCCCGTCCCGTCTTGCTCGTCCAAGAATCAAGGCAAAGCAGAGCATCCACCCTGCCTCTTTCTACACTGTGGCTGAGCTGAGAGAAAGTGAAGGATCTTCATGTGGTGGCAGCCAGGAATAGAACTTCCACACAAAGGAGACAAACAAATTCTTACCATATTTATCAGAGCCATTAGCAGCAACTAGACCTCAGTTTTATGGGCATTATTGCCTCTGTTCTCCATTAGCACTCACAGAATCATATGGGTGTAAGTCTCCGCAGGATTGGCATTTCCAAGCTTCTGTCAGGCAAATGAGACATGGAGACCTAATTCCTCCAGGATGAAGGCAGGCACCCCATCCCTCCACTCATCCTCATGATGGGTGGTAACTCTCAAAAGGCTAGGTTTATTCTTTTTTCAGAAAATTGTTCCAGACCCCTACTATCCTCAAAGTTAAATGTAAGATGACAGAAATGAAGAGTTGGATAATAGGGATAGTTGATACCTGTTATTCTTTGTGGCCCTCAGGACAGCTTACCAAGTTAACATTAAGAAGCTCCTCTAATCCCATTATCCAAGTCAATGTGTATAAATTTTTGTAGAAAAAGCAATGCTGTTATGAAGGTGGGCACATATTGAGCATGCTTAAACCAAAACATATATATGTTAGGGGCCATATTGGACATGATCTGAGACAGATAAACAAAATCAAAGCCTGCGTTAAGTTATCAGATGAGCCCCAGAGAATTCCCAGTCATGGCTCCTGAGGTAGGAAGGTGGACAGAAGCAACACTGGGAGCAGGGGAAAACCAGGACTTGCAGTGGGACACACTTCAGATTTGGAGATTACACCAGACCCCAAGCAACACCTGTCCCTGAGGCACAGGCATATGGGGGATTCTGGAGCTCTGGGAAGTGATCTCACCTGGAGGCACAAATA
>NW_004524738.1:657835-660963 GCF_000260255.1 Octodon degus
GGCCGGCCCCCGGAGCATGCTATGAGGGCAATTGAGAGTAGGGTGGTGGTGCGTGCCTGTACTCCCAGTGCTTGGAAGGATGAAAACAGGAGAATCACTATGAATCTGATCTACAGAGTGACACCCTGTAGACCCTGCCCTAATTTAAAAAAAAAAAAAAAAAAAATGGTGCTGGTAAAACTCAGGGCCAAGAATCAATGGAACAGGACAGAAGATACAGATACAAATCTGAACACTCTCAGGCACTTTATCAATGACCAAAACATCAAACACATTGACCAGAAAAAAGATAGCATTGTTCAAAAATGGTGATGGGCAAACTGGATTTAGACATCCAGAGACTAAAACTAGACCCACATCTAACTCCATGCACTAAACTAAAACCCAAAGAGAACAAAGTTCTAAACATTAAAACATAAAAACTAAATCTGCTGAAAGATACAATAGGTACAAGAGTTGATGACAGAGATGCAGGCAAAGACTTTGTGACCAAGACCCTGAAATATCACTAAGAATCGGCCGCGGGAATCTCATCTTATTCAAAAGCTTTCACACTGCAAGGGAAACAACTAACAGAATGAAGAAACAGTCCACAGGGTGGGAAGAAATCAGCTAGCTGTTCCCAAAACAAAGATCTATTGTGCAGAATATATAAGGAGCTTTAAAAAATCAGAACAGCAAATGTGAAGAACCAATCCCAAGGGCCGGCCTAATAGCTCAGTGGACTAAAGCGCCTGCAGTCAGGTGCAGGAGCTGGGGATTTGATCCCGGGCCCTGCTCTGCCAGCCCCAACCCCGGGCGCACTGAGGTGGCAATTAAGACTGGGCTAGCAGGCACACACCTCTAATCCCAGCTCTTGGGAGGCTGTAAACAGGCGCATCACTATGAGTCCGATCTAGTAGTGAGACCCTGAACACCCTGTACACCCTTCCCTAAAATATACATATAAAAAAAGGACCAATCCCAAGTGGGCACCTGAAATGAATACATACTTCTCAGATAAACGAAAAACTAGAAATAGCAAATCAATATGTGAAAAACATTCGGGGTCAGTGGTCAGTCAAGAGACGGAAACTAAAACATCACGGGAGCCTGTCTCACCACAGAAATAAGGGATACTATCAAGAAATGAAGACAGAACAAAGGCTGGTGAATCTGTTTGGAAATAAACCTTCTTCACCATTGGGGGGAGTGTGAGCTAGTGCAACCAAAATTGAAATCAGTGAGGACAATCCTCAGAAAACTAGAGCAGCAGGACCCCTTCCACATAGCTGTTCCCCTTCTTCAGATCTTCCTGAAAGAACTAAAGGCATCATACCAGAGTGATATGTGCACGCTCATGTTTACACCAGCGGTTTGTAGTAGGCAAAGCTGGGAGACAACTCAAATGCCCACCACCTGATGACAGGGAAGAAGACATGGGGGTGTATATACAGTGAACTACTGCTCTGCCACAAAGAAGAATAAGATGCCCACATTTCCAGATAGATACTGGTACCATCGCCTTCAGTGAGATAAATTGGGTGCACAGTGCAGATACCACTTGTTCTCCGGTGAGAAGCTGAAAGACTAAATGAGGAACCGAAGGTGGGACAGATATTGTGAAATAGTGAGAAAATGGTCCTTTGTGAAAGGGAACGAGGTGGGGGGAGGGAAAGAATGGAAAAGAAGCAATGAGCATAGGATGAAAGTGGATGAAAAGCTTTGTGAGTAAGGGGGAATCACAAAGAGAGGATGGGGAATGGGAACGAAAGACTCCAGTTACATTACGTACATGTACAGATTCCCTACAAGTATTATGATCACTAGGTAGGCCGATAAATGTACCAATAAACTTCATTGATTTATAGAATTTGAATATTTCACTTTATATATGAAAATCACAAAAATAAATTACCTTTAAATACGCCAATGAGAAAATTGTGAAAATGAACTGACCACTCTCCCTCATTACCTTGGGACACACTGTGTCCCTGAGATGACCCAGAATCCACGCTAGTCACCACTGGAGACCAGGCCTCCACCTCCTGCAGGTCAAGTCAGAGCCTCCTACACAGTGCTGGAGGCATCTACAAGAGTTGGCCTGTGCTCACTTCCCACAGCTAGTGAAAAAAGCTCATTGTATGAGCCCACAGCTCTTTTCACCAACTTCTCCTATCTTCTCTACACATTTCTGATACTTCGGAGTCCTGTTCTGAGCCTGTTTAAATGAACTCAAACTTACTTTCTTTCATAATTCTTGCTGCTGTGACCTCAGGTTAGACAAACAAGAAACACAACCTTGGGAATCTAAGACTAAGGCGGAGGGGAAATAACAACAGTGGAGATGTGTTATGGACGTGTACTGCTGCCCATAATGAATGCCACCAGTATGTACTGCAAACACGTACTCATAAAAACATAAAATTGTTAAAAGAATATAAACAGGGCTGGAGTACAGCTCAGTCACTTAAGCACCAGCCCAGAAAGCACAAGGTCACTAGTTCAATTCTCTGGTACCACAAAAACAAAAAAGTTAAAAAAAAAAACCAGCAGAAAAGTATGAAAACGAGGTATAAAAAGTAAAGCCATATTAATATGCTGAGCTGTAAAAGGCCCAAGTCAACAACTTCTGACATTGCCAGTCTTATGGATAACCCACTATTATTATAGACTACTGGACTATATGGGATTATTTTGCCAAATTCACGCACCTACAATATTTAAATGGCAATGGAATACGCATTTCTAACAAAACTAAACAAAAAAGGGGATACAGAGGAAGGACCATTTTGTATTTGTATATACAAAATAATTAGAACAGATATACAGCTACTTTCTCTTAATTCAATGAGAAGAAAGATTTATACTAACAGTATCTGGACAGGATATCTTGTCTGCATCTTATCCTATGAATAACCACTAAGAAGATAACAATATGCAATGTATTAATTATTGAAACTATGCTATTAATTTCTTTTGAAACTGTCTCATTGCTATCTGTTTCTCAATAAAATTAATTTAAAAAGTTAAAAAGAAAAACAGGGCTGGTGAGATGGCTCAGTGGTCTAAAGCACCTACTTAGAACAAGCTAAGCTAAGCAAAAGCACAGACCGCGGTTCAATCCCCAGCACCACATGCCAGCCAGC
>NW_004524738.1:661105-662451 GCF_000260255.1 Octodon degus
CTTTAAGTGGCTGCTTCCACAAAGCTGTCAGCCTCAGGTTCCTGGAGTTCGAACCTCACAACTCTCCCGCTGGCCAAAAGTGCCCTGAAGGCATTTGAGGAAGAAAAAAATAAAAATAAAAAAACCCTTATTCCAATGTTGTGTCCCATAAGGTCACAGCTCTTCCTGGGCAGGGACAAGATTTCAAAGATTACTTTTTTATTTATTCTTTTTGTGTGTGTGTGACCAGCTCAGCCCTACCTGGGACAGGGCTGGCAAGACATGTGGTGCCAGGGATTGAAACACAGTCCCTGTGCTTGCCTAAGCTTGTTGGAGCAGTCGCTTTAGACTTCTGAGCTATTCGCTGTCCACACAAAGATTACATTTATAAGATGAGAACTTGCTGCTACATCTGTTCAGTCCTATGCAGAGCAAATTCCAAGAGAAATTGCTCTGAACATTCTGCTTTCAGGCTAGGGAGATAGCTCAGCAATAAGCACCTGCCTTGCGAGAGCACGGTCCCAAATTCAAGTCCTGGTACCGCATTCTGAGCTGGCCCTGAAACCCGCGGTGGTGGTACATGCCAGTAATCTCAGCGCTGGGGGTGCTGAGACAGGAGGATCACTAGGAGTCTGAACTGCATAGCAGGACCCTGTGTCAATTTTCTTTTAAAAAAAAGAAAGTCAGCTTTCAAAATCTTGAAATATCTTTTCTGCCATGCTTCAATCTCGTTTATTATCATTATATTATTTTGTAGGAGAATAAGAATAGAAAAAAACTATTAAAAGTAAAACAGAATTTCACTAAACAAAGTAATATCAATTTGACAATCATTGTTCCCTGTTAAATACTTATCATCTTGGTTTTCACTTTGAAATTGTGCATCTTTTCTTATGTCCTATTAATTTTGAATCCTCTTTAAAAGAAAAATTAAACAATGAAGTAATAGTTGTTATATGGCATACTGTCTTCAAATTAGCTGTTCCAATTATCGATATGAGCGTGAAAATTGGTCAGAAAAATGTAAAATAACAGCAAAGAATTAAGCATGAACTGTTCATTTCGACAGACCAATAGACATCAACAGTGCAATGATGCGAGCTGTCCTGAGTATATACGTATTTTACTTGGGAGTGTTCAAGCCAGGACAGTGAAACTAAACTTTAGAGAACAGATGTCAGTACTTTAGGTATCATCAGTTTATTATAAAAGAGACATGGAAACTATGTACATGATGAAAGACGGCTGGACCACAGTAGAACAGGCAGCCCTGTGACACCGCTTCAACAGTGATTTATTTCACTCTACATATTTTCCAAGAATGTCACCATCTCTAAACAAGAAATAACCCGGATCGTCTAGAACTA
>NW_004524738.1:662551-663531 GCF_000260255.1 Octodon degus
GACTAGTACAATGAAAACTACTTGCCACAAGGATCTTGTATGGTCACTGAAAAGGGGGATTATGAGCTTATACCTCATTCATGCTGTGCAGGACTTCAGGAGCACTTTTTACTTAAGAAATATGTTCATTAATCTGATATATATGTTTATATACAAATGTATACATTTATGTATGGATGCATACATTGATACACAAATACAGATGTTAAAATATATACTTCGTGTATATAGCTCATGAATGTATATTTTATGGAGACAAATAGGACAGGTTATTCATGAACTTTTAAACCCTACATCCCAAGAATTTTACACTCATTAAAAAGTTACTTATAATTGTTCCAACATTTTTACCTCACTTTCACAAGAGTATACAGTATTTATCCAAATGAAACACACTATTTCCTTCGACATGAGTGCTTTAATCAAGTTTAATCACCAAACTGAGGAAAAGGCATTGCTAACAGGCACCTAAAACTCAATACAGTTTACAAGGAAACAGTACTGGACAAATCTCCAGCAGCCCCACTCAACGCTCCTGGTGGTTGACATCTCTGAAGATCGCTATCTGTGGGTTGTTTTTATTCCTTCCCAGCTAGGAAGGAGGGCAAGCAGGGTGGGCATTCCCTCCCAGAGGCTGATACGAACATACACGCACAGGTCCCAGGGTCTGGAACAGCCTTGGGGACAGGATCATGGCCCTTGTGTTCCTGTGGCAGGTGCAGTGGGGTCCTTTCCCAGTGGGGTGCTCATGCCCACGGCTGCACACAGCGTGGACTTCATGTCCATGGCTTCCCTCCAAATGCAGGGGACATTTTCCCCCACCAGCTCCCAGAAGAGGCCTCCCCAGGCACCCATTTCTCTCCACACCACTGCACCCACCAGGCAATTTGCATTTGGCTCCTCAGAGAGGAACTGGGCCTGCAGGTCAGAGATAAAAGCTGGGCTCTGGCCTCACCCTGAGTGATCAGGATTCCTCAGCT
>NW_004524738.1:664041-665457 GCF_000260255.1 Octodon degus
GTGGTGCTGACCCAGACCCCGCTCTCTCTGTCCGTCAGCCCCGGCGAGACGGCCTCCATCTCCTGCAGGTCCAGTCAGAGCCTCGTGCACAACAATGGAAACACCTATTTGAACTGGGTTGTGCACAAGCCAGGAGAGTCTCCCTGGAACCTGCTTTATCAGGTTTCCAAAAAGTACTCAGGGGTCCCAGACAGGTTCAGCGGCAGTGAGTCAGGGACAGACTTCTCATTCACAATCAGCGGGGCGGAGGCTGAAGACGCTGGAGTGTATTACTGCTGGCAAGGTACACACTATCCTCACACAGTGCTACAGCCCCGAACACAAACCTCCTGCCCGGAGGCCCAGCTGTGCCTGCCCTGCTGCCTGGGGAGCAGCACAGCGCAGACCGCTCTGTGTGAGGGCAGAGGCTGGGGACTCTGAGCAACACCTCGCAGCTGAGGCCTCTGCCAGGGACAGAAAGAGAGGAAGAGGAAGAGGAAGAGCAGCACAGCCCTGCGCTGTGCTGAGGGTGCTGGCACAGGGAGAGGGGGACAGAGCCGATGTCCACAGGGACCTCTGAGCTCTGCAAGTGCTGTTCTTTTATGAAGCTGAATAAGAGCAAATCAAAATACAACAATAAATTTAGCCTAAATTGATTAACAAGACAGAAATGACACATACCCTTGTGCTTTATCTTGCAGTTCCCTCTTGTCAGGACCCAGTGGGACTCTGCTGACACAGCAATGACCTTTCCACCAACCTGCCATTCCTACAGAGGTTCTTGCATTTCAGAAGTGCAAAGGTGAAGCAATCTCATCCGAGTTTGCAAGGTTTGGCCTATTGGTTTCCACATACCGTCAGGAGCCTGTGCATCACACAGCGCTCCCCGGTCTTAGTGACCCCTTGATGACGTCAGATCCTGGCCATAAGAAACCGCAGTCTTTTCCTGTCCTTTGCGACTCTGCCTCTTCCTATGCTGGGGCTGAGCTGAGGGAGGGGGAAGGATCCTTGTCTGGTGACAGCCAGCAATACAGCTTGCATACAAAGGGGACAAAGAAATTCTTAGAAAGTTCCTCACAGTCATTAGCAGCAGGTGGACATGGGTTTCATGAGCCATGTTTGCCTCTGTTCTCCACAGCCACTCACAAAGTCACAGGAGGCCTTAGTCTCCACACGGATCTCTCTTCCCAGTTGTCTTTCAGGCAATCAAGTGACAAGACCACCATGGGGCAGCTCTGAGAAGGACTTAATTACCCACTTGGCTTTCCTGCTTACTTCTGGTCTGTGCAGGGCCGAGGCCCCTTGTCTGGAGATGGGCAGTGGACTCACAGGGAGGACTTTCTGTCACTGAGCCCTACGGGGGCCCCAAAGCATCAAACAAGGTCACAGCTAAAGACACTGGCTCCAACCTCAGCTGGAGAGACTGTAGCACAGGCA
>NW_004524738.1:666892-668179 GCF_000260255.1 Octodon degus
AAACAGACAGACAGACTGGCACAGGCACAGAAAGACACACAGAGAAAAGAAATGAAAAACCAATCCCAGATCCAAGACAATGGTTAAGAATCTCTTTTTCTCACACAAGTATAAACTTAAACTACTGAATGTACATAAAAATGCCTTTGGGGGCTGGTTATTATAAATGGCACAAACATTATGTCTCACACAGGGTCCCACCTCCTTCTGGTCAGGGCCAGATTAGAGATTACCTTTATAAAGAGATGGCACTTGCTGCCACCTGTGGTCATTCCTATAAAGGGTGAGTCCCAGGAAAAATTGTTCTTCAGAACGAGTTTTCAATTGTCTTGCAATGCTTTTTCTACCAAATAGGTCCAAAACCTATTTGTTTTGCTAGGGCAAATACACCAGAATGACACTCAGAATTTGGAGGCTGATTTATTTGTATCCATCTTGCCACGTTTCACAAAATTTCTTGTATATTTCAGGCTTTATTTACTCTTCCAGGGAACAATATGATGCTTACACATGGCTACCATTCCAAATGAAATGGACAGATTTCTTGAAACATGAGTTAACAATGCTGAGTCAAGAAGATACAGAGCGCATTCTGGGAACACCCAGACCCACTCCTAGCCCAGGCCCAATGAGTGTGTGGGAGAGCTTCTGGGTACCCTGCAACAGCGGGACCTACTGGTTCCAGCCCAGGCACAGCGTGAGTGAGACCCTCTTCCACCCTCTTGGGACCCCCCCATCACTCCAAAGTACCCACACACACCCCACACACAGAGTAGGAATTTCGGTCGCATTCTGGGAAACCCCAGATCCAGTCCTAGTCCAGGCCCGGTGAGTGTGTGGGAGAGCTGCCTCTTCCCCCTACTCCACCTTGTCCCTTCCAGACTCAGCTCAGGCCTGGCATGAGGCCTGGGGTGAAACCCTTCAGCTGCAATCCCTGCAGAGAGTGTAGGGGACAGAACCACCCAGCTAGTCCAGCAGAAGAACACCTTGCCAGAGGGGTACAACAGGTTCACCCCCAAGGGCAGCAACAGGAAGGAAGTGAGCACAGCAGCCAGAGCCAAGTCAGGCACAGCTGGATAAATCCAAACATTGTAGATCTACACCTGAACTTCAGTATGTGCTAAACCTATAACTGCAACAAAGATCTACAACAAAGGTCAGAAGACAGTGCTACACAAAATGACAATGAGAAGGAGCAAAATGCAATCTCAGAACCCAAGCCCACCCAAAAAAAGTGCAGAGGACACTAAAACAAAACAAATTGGGAATCACACAGCTGAAAGCAAT
>NW_004524738.1:668279-669627 GCF_000260255.1 Octodon degus
TTATTTAGCTCACAGTTACTGGAGGGTTCAGTCCATATTCCGCTGGCTCCAAGGCAAACGACAGCAGTTCGTGCGGCAGAAAACAATGAAGAGCAGAAGAGGAGCAGCAGCTGCGGAGTCCATCAAGCCTCTCTGTTCCTTCTACGCTGACTGCAAAGACCAGCGCTCCACAGTGAAGATCGGAGCTCCTCCAAAGTGGCGCGGCTGCCGAGATCAAGCTCCTCCTAAGACAGACTTCTCCAAGGAACCAGGGTGGGCAGCAGGAAACCAGGCAGGGCGGCTTCCTGCTTTCTCAATTCCTGGGCCCTGCCCACCTGCAGGGCTAGGCCCCCACCCTGAGAGCTGCCCGAGCTGATTCAGCCAAGTTGACACAATGTATCAACTAACACATTGGCCTTTATGGCAGTTTCCAAAATAAACCTTAAAATGTTCCTCTGGTAGGATTATCCATCTCATCATGTGCTTACTTTTCCTTTCTTTTCTTTTTTATTGTATTTAGGGTCTACGGGGGCTCACTACATAGATCGGATTCATAGTGATTCACCTGTTTTCAGCCTCCCAGGTGCTGGGATTACAGATGCGCACCACCACGCCCAGTCTCAATCACACTCTCAGGGCGCTCCGAGGTGGGCCTGCGCGGCACGCCAGGGATCAATCCCCAGCTGCTGTGCTCTGCCTAAGCAGGTACTTTAATCTGCTGAGCTATTTGGCCAGCCTTCCATGTACTTACTTTTCTAGACCAGGTAAGGCTGCTTTAGAAATGACCAGATATTGGTCATATTTGACAGTCAAAACAAATATGTTTGCTGACATACTGGACATGAGCTGAAACAGACATACAAAATGAAAGACTGCCGTATGTTTGGAAGTGAGCCCAGAGAATTCGCAGTGATGGCCCCTTAGTGGGAAGGCGGACAGAAGCAACACTGCGAAGAAGAGGACATAAGGCATTGTTGCCCTGGAACACATTTCAGATTTTGAAATGGCACCAGACCTCAGATCAGTAACTGTCCCTGAGGCACAGGCATAGGCAGGATTCTGGAGCTCCAGCAAGGATCAGAGCTGGGTGTGTAAACGTAGGGAGAGGTGAGGTCAGCAGGAAGTGAATGCAAGAGATGAGGGCAGACCGGTCCTGCTATTGCAGGCAGCCCAGTTAGATAAAAATATTATAGGCAGTCAGACAGAGCCGGCCTCGAAGGAGACAGCACAGAAGAGGAGATGCCTTACAACGGTGGGAGGGGCGGATGCTCCTGCTGTGAGCCAGACCTAAAGACCTAAAGGCCAGACAAATGCTAAACGAGTAGCACCTGGGATTGATATTCTAAATAGGTATCAATCACCTGGAAAG
>NW_004524738.1:698875-700026 GCF_000260255.1 Octodon degus
ATTGTTATCAAAAAAATAAAAATAAAAATAAAAGAAAAAAAAAGAATCGTAGGTCATTGCACTCTGATCAACCCAGCAGAGCTATGACCACCTTACGAAGTGTGGCTCTTCCATTATCATACAAAAAGATAACTAGAGAGAACTGAAGCCAGCTTGGCTTGCTGATATGAGTACTCCTCAGGCCAGTGCTATGAACATGGTGGACAGGGGCTAAGTGGATTCTCAGGAAAGACCCCGCAGCGATTACAAGTAATTAGACAAGGACTGCGGGCCAACTTCTTTCTTCTCCATTATTACTCATCAAGACCTAGTAGCTTTTTTGCTCCCTCAAAACCTTAGTTTCTAAGCTCCTGCATGCAAACAAGAGCTGAAACCTAACAGTTCTAGGGTCAAACATTGTGCTCCCCACCTGCCTGCCACCCTGATAACTGCTGGTAAGTTTCAAGAGGCTGTCTTTTTTCCTTTTTGTGAAAATTCTCTAAGACTGCCACATTTGCCAAAGGGAAATTTTGGAGGAAAGAAAATAAAGGCTTCAATTCCAGGAACAATTGCTAGTTGATATACTGTTGTTGGTTTGTGGAACAGCTCACACACACACACACACACACACACACACACACACAAATAGAAAATATTACAAAAATATTACCATAAGCCTGCTGTGAGACTTCGATCTGGTGAGCATGTGCTGACCCTCTCAGGGCTCTTGACCAGCTGGTGGCAGTGGTGACATGTGGGAAGGTTCTGGTCATGTCTTAAAATCAGAACAAAGCAGCTACCTGATTAATTGTGCACGAAATGAGTAAGACACATAAAATCTGATGTTCCCACACACTTGGGACTGGGCCGCCAAGAATTTGGGACGATGGATTCTTAGACAGGGAAGAGACAGAAGCAATGCCCAGTGGCAGATGGGAATGAGGACTAAGAGGGTAATACCCTGGAGTTCTGAGAAGGCCTCCTCTGTACAGTGTCCCTGAGGCAGATACAGGAGCAAGCCTGGGGATACAAGGTGAAGTCACTAGGTAACGCTGAAGGCCCCCACAGGTAGCCCCAAACTCTGAAGTCAGGATATGAGAAGAATGCAGCACTGAATGCTAAGAGAAGCAGCTGCCAGGGTGGGGGTGGGGGAGACTTCAGGGCTGAAACAA
>NW_004524738.1:700983-704524 GCF_000260255.1 Octodon degus
TTTTTTGTTGTTGTTGTTGTTGTTGCAGAACTGGGGATTGAACTCAGGCCCTTGCGCTTGCCAGGCAAGTGCTTATTCCACTGAGCTATCTCCCCAGCCCCGTATTTTTCATTATTCCATTAGAATATTCTGTACCTTACTAATGAGTATTCACACCCCTCCCCACGTTTTGCTCCCAAGGCTGGTGCCTCATTTGCCTTACCCTAGATGGTCCAAGTATTTTGAACACCAAGAGGAGGAATAGCTCTTACCTACCTTAGATTTCCATCTTTGCTCTGAATGGGAAACTGGCCTGAGTTCTCGACAAACCACATGGGAAGACACAGGACTCCAGCTACGCCAGTCGTGAGGACTCCTCACTGTGCAAGTCTCCCCCTTTGTGTCCAGCTTCTTTAGGAAAAGAGGACCCGTCTCTGACCAGAAGCCAGAGTCATCTGGGGACTAAATTCAAGCTTAACATGAGAGGAGCGGTGGCACCTGGGGGGTAGAGAGGGGAAGATGTGGAGGGGAAGAACAGAGCAGCACATGCAGAAGCCAAACAGGAGGCCCCAGCTAGTGGAGAGGAGGCTGGGTACGCAAGCCAGTTAGGCAGTATGCAACAGGAACGCAACAGAGCACGCTGTAGCCACTTGGGGAACTCAAGAAGATCCCAATTCAGAAATAAGGGGCAGCTCAGTGGTCCAGTACCTGCTCAGCACGTGTGGGCCCTCAACTGTATCCCCATCACAGCAAAATAAAACAAAAAAGTGGAAAAAAATTCCCACATGTAACCCACCTAGACAGGTGTCTTCTGAATCCTTAAATGCATCAGGAGTTTCCCAAGGTCTGCATGAGATTCCAAACTCAGTAGCCTGGGTGGGAACCACACTGGGGGTCGAGGGACCGTGGTGGTGAGCTTCCAAATGCACTAAGAGACCTTCGAACAGTGAGGAGATTAATTGCATTTGCTTTTTGATCTGGGTACTTTTTTTTAAGATCACTCTGCTTAAGTGGAAAATTCAATGTTCATCAACAAATCTACACTTCTAAGAATTTGTTGCAATATTAAATCATTCATAAATGCTATTTTACTTCTCATTTCAACTTGCTTATAGAGATATGATGATTTCCATGATATAGAGGAGAAATTTAGGCTCAAGGAAAATTCAGTGATTTCCCGAATGTCACACAACTGGTATGATGCAGAGTGAAGAGTCTGCTCCTCTTTCTGCGTTCTCTCCCCAGCAATCATAACAGTGGTTGGGTTGGGCCACTTTTTTGTTTTATTTTGCTGCGATGGGGATACAGTCAAGGGCCCACACGTGCTGAGCAGGTACTGGACCACTGAGCTGCCCCTTATTTCTGAATTGGGATCTTCTTGAGTTCCCCAAGTGGCTACAGTGTGATCTGTTGCGTTCCTGTTGCATACTGCCTAATTGGCTTGCTTACCCAAGGAGAACAGCTCCGTCACCCACCATGCAGGCTTGTTAGGCTTCCAGTTGTTAACTCAGACATCGTCTTGTGGTGACCTTAGCAGGACTCCATTCCCCTCAGAAACAGCATCGATATATTTATGAGCCTGCAAGTCTAAGGTGAGCCCTAAATGCTGGATCATGAGGATAGCATGGAGGTATGAAGTGCACTGTTTAATCCTCGAGGCAGTAGCTGCAACCTCTTGTTTGTAAACAAAAAGCTCAGAGAAAAAGATCCCTGTTCAAAATAAATCTCCTACATCTCAGTGAACAATGGTGAAAATAAAGGCGTAACTTGTGTATAAATCCCACATCCAATTGCTATCAAATGCTGTGAGAAATTTGCTGAGAATTCCCCCCATACCCACACGATAGCCGTGTTCCTGGAAATGACCCGAGGAGGATCCTGAGCCTTCTCCCAGCTCAGCCCAGGATGTGAGGATGCAGAATCGCATCTTGGATGCTCTCCTTTGCCTCGCTGCATTGATCAGAAAGGCGTGACAGGACCAAAGTTTCTTTAATCTGGGGTCTTTCCTAACCACAGAGTCCATGAAGACTGAGTCCTACATCCTGATCCGTGAGGTGGCAGTGGACCAGCCATGGGAGTCCAGATGTCATCTTTCTCCTCTGCCCTTCTAAGATGGGAGCTGCTCTGCAGGAGCGACAGGCAGGCTGAGAGGACAATTCATGGCTACTATCTCACCACTGGAGGGTGACAGGATGACAGGGAAATGCAAGATGAAATAAGAGTCTTAAGGTCATCGCATATTACTAATTTCTTTAGGATAAATTCATGTTGCTTTTTTTTTAATGGTTTTATTTATTTATTTATTGTGTGTGTGTGTGTGTGTGTGTGTGTGTGTGTGTGTGTGTGTGGCCTGCTCAGCCCACCAGGGGGCAGGCTGGCTGGCATGTGGTGCTGGGGGGTTGAACCGCGGTCCCTGTGCTTTGCCAAGCGTGTTCCAAGTAGGCGCTTTAGACCACTGAGCCATCTCTCCAGCCCCTCATGTTGCTTTTTTACTTGCTTTATCCCATTTCATAAAAAGCAGAATTTTCCACACTCATAGGAACCTGAGGAAGTCGGCTCCATCCTGTGTCTCTGTGTCACCGTTGCCCCCGGAGTGCAGGTCCTGCAGCGCTGTTGTCTTCCCCGCTCTTATCCTGGGCAAATGCTTCAGGTTGAACTTGCTGTTCCTCTCGCAGGACTGAGACCCCGCCACTGTGCAGAGCAGTGCAGGAGCGCAGCTGCGCCTCCTCCATGAGGGAGGTTTTTGTTCAGAGCTGTATCAACGTGGAGGAAGCTTTGTAGCTTGCCCACAGTAATACACTCCAGCGTCCTCAGCCTCCACCCTGCTGATTGTGAACATGAAGTCTGTCCCTGACCCACTGCCGCTGAACCTGTCTGGAGTCCCTGTGTACTTTTTGTTAACCTGATAAATCATGCCCCGCAGAGCCTGGCCTGGCTTGTGCACAATCCAGTTCAGATAGGTTTTCCCATCAGCATGCAGGAGGCTCTCACTGGACCTGCAGGAGATGGAGGCCGTCTCTCCGGGGCTGACGGACAGAGAGAGTGGGGTCTGGGTCATCACCACATCTCCCTGGGATCCTGAAAATGATGCAGAAGTGTGAGATCATGTGCAAACTCTAGGAGCCATTTCATAATTTTCTCTTTTGTACACATATCAGGCTATATTATTTTTATCATTTTCATTTGTGTACAAAACACTGAATTTTAGGGGCCGGGGAGATGGCTCAATGGAAAAAGCGCTTCCCTGGCAAGCGCAAGGGCCTGAGTTCAATCCCCGGTTCCGGAAAAAAAAAAACACTGAATTTTAAAAATGGCCCCAGATTAGCAGCCTCAAGGGAGCCCATCGGGCTCACCCACACCCTCTCCATCTGTGTGTAAAGTCATCACCAGAGAACATGGGTCCTGGTTCCCTCTGGAATCCTCCCACCCCTGCAGACCCACCCTCCCCTGTCATGCTGCAGGCCCAGCCTGCCCCTCCCTCTGTGCCCTGAGCTCACCTGGGCAGCAGGGCACCCAGAGCTCCCCTCTCCCAGCCCCCCACAGCTCCCTCTGCCCTCACCAG
>NW_004524738.1:704809-706646 GCF_000260255.1 Octodon degus
TGGGGAAAGCTCTCCTGGGAGCTGGTGGGGAAAATGTCCCCTGCATTTGGAGGGAAGCCATGGACATGGAATGCACGCTGTGTGCAGCCATGGGCACGAGGACCCTAGGGGCATGAGAGCCACGACCCTGTCCCCAAGGCAGCACCCAGGCCCTAGGACCTGCACTTGTGTGTTCAGATCTGTCTCTGGGAAGGAAAGCCCACCCTGCTCAGCCACCTCTGTCTGAGAAGGAAGAGAAACACCTTACAGATAGTGATCTTCAGAGATGTCAGCCACCACCCGCGTGGAGCGGGGCTGGTAAGGACTTGGCCTCTGCTGTTTCCATGTGAACTGTATGAGTATTAGAAGCATGTTAGAAATTGGTTTTTTTTCCTGAATTTGTTGATTAATCCACATTAAAGCTCTCATATTGAAAATAACTAGCAGAGATAAAATGTGTGTTTCAGATAAAGACTCTAAGACCTTGTGGAAATCAGGGGGGAAAGTTGCCAATGTTATGCTTCACGTAATGAATACAAAATTCATGATAAATATGTTTTTAAAATTTGTGAATAAGCTGTCATACTTATCTGCACCTAGGTTTGTGTATCAAATTATACATCTTTAAGTATAAATTCTAATAAATATACTTGGACATACATGTCTGTATTCATATGTAAATGCATAGATTTGCATGTACACCCTCATATACAGCACATTAATAAAAATATTTCTTAAAGGAAGAACTGTACAGAGTAAAGGGAAGAGTGGAAACCTTGCACAGAATGAAGGAGGTAGCCAGGTGGGGTGGGGCACACCTGTAAACCCAGCACTTGAGTGGCGAGGCAGCAGGATCATGGGGAGTTCAAGACCAACGTGGGCTACAATGTGAGATCAATTCCAGACTGAACTGTATAGTGAGACCCTGTTTCAAAAAGACAAAGAAAAAATTAAAATGAAAGAGGTGTGATTTTATACTGCTCTTTTCTGAATGATTATAAAAAATTCTTCATGTCCTAGGCAATATATATATATATCTATCCTAGGCATTATACAGCAGCAGCTTGTATTTTATGAATTAGTTAACTAGTTAATTAATTTTTTATTTTGAGACAGAATCTTGCTATTTAATTGAGACTGGCTTTGAAATCACCAGGTGCCTAGGCGGGCCTTGAACTCCCAGCGGTCCTCCTGCCTCAGCCACCAGAGCAAGAGAATCAGAGGTGCGCACCACCATGCCTGGCTCTCAGTCCATATTTTAGAGGGAGATTCCTTATGTAGAGCATCAGGAACGAGACTGGTCTTGCTCAGTGTTTCTGTGCAGTGTGAACGAGCGACCGGCTTCAGCCAAGACGATCCTAAGGAAGGGCGCGGGGTCCGATCTGCTCAGGGACGTCAGGGTCAGACTTCTTTCCTTCAAAGCCATGAGAGATAAATCACATTGTTAAAAGCATGAAGTTTATGATTTTTTTAAATGACAATTCAAGAACTGTAGCTCATCCATTCAAACTTGTGGACATTTTGCGGGAAAATGAATATTTTCTCATGTTTACTTCCATTATAAATAACACTGCAAACATTTCCCCATCTCTTCCCCTCCCCATCTCCTTCTTCATCTTTTTCCCTGATTACTTGGGCTTGAATCCACAGCCTTCACAGCAAATTATATTCCCAGCCCCTTTTATTATTATTCTCAAAACGTTGGGACAGGGTCTCTAGAAGTCACTAAGTTCATCAGTTTAGGCTGGCATTTGCCGTCCTCCTTCCTCGGCCTCCCAGGAGGCTGGGATGACAGGCGTGTGTCATCTGGCTGGGGAGGCTTTCTCTCCTGAGTGTTTGCCTTCTCTATGAACACTTT
>NW_004524738.1:707356-712951 GCF_000260255.1 Octodon degus
CATAGGCCAACAGAAATAATGGTGCTGGAAAAACTAGCTTTCCACATGCTGAAGGCTAAAACTGGACCCATGCCTAACACCATGCACAAAGCTACAGTCAAAATGGATCAAAGATTTAAATATTAAAACAGAAACACTGTCTGTGTGTGTGTGTGTGTGTGTGTGTGTGTGTGCGCGCGCACAGGGTCTCACTACGCAGCTGGCACTTCCAGTGAGCCTGCTGTCTTCAGCCTCACCAGCTTTGCAATTACAGGCGAGTGCCACCACAGCTGGACTCTGTCACCAGCTCAGCGCACCCGGGGGGAGGGGCAAGCACTGCATGAAGTTCCACAATTTTACGTTGTCTTCCAGAGTCATCTAAGAACTCTCCAGTCAATTTCTCATTAATTTTTTGTTGTTCCAAAGAGTAGCACTGGGTCATCCACTGCACCATTCTTGTCCTCGAGTTCTGATAAGCTCTCTTCCGATTGGTCAGATCTGCTGCCAAGGCTTTAGTTGGGTTTTTCATTTCCAGGGGTTGTGCTTTAGTGTGCTTTTTTTATTCTTTATCATGACCATAAATTCTTTACTAGGGTGTGCATCTGTACCTTGAATTATTGTATTCAACTCAGTCAGCTGTTTGAGGCTTCTTTAAGCTTATTGAACCTCTTACTGATTAAAACTTTCATCTGCTTATTTATATCATCTTTGAGTTCTTTGAACATTGAAATTGGCTTCTTTTCTGATCTCCTCAAACATTTAACCGTTTGTTTTATGAGTTCTTTCCTGGACACTTTCTCCACTTTACTACCTATCAGATAGCATTAGGGGAGTTAAAAACTTGGAGGCATTTAATTGTCTCATTTTTCATTGTTAAATGCCAGAGAATGATGTTGAGCTGGGGTAGAAAAACCTGCTGGTAGAGATTCCTACCACTGAATTGTGAACAGAGGACAGTCACTGGTAATATCCACCTGAAAAGAACCAATCCTAGATGTGTCTGATGCAGAGCTCGTTTATCAAGTTTTGAACTCTTACAATAATACAAGAGTACAAAAGATTACAAATGGTTGAGAAAAGGCTCTAAGATACAAGGTAAAAAGGATTTAAAAATAAATCAAAGGGGGCCGGGGAGATGGCTCAGTAGAATAAGCGCTTGCCTGGCAAGCTCAGGGGCCTGAGTTCAATCCCCAGTTCCACAATAAAGAAAGAAAGAAAGAAATAAAGAAAGAAAGAAAGAAAGAAAGAAAGAAAGAAAGAAAGAAAGATTGAGAAAAATAGGTGACTAAAAAGAAAGTCTGACAGAAGGAAGAAATCAGTGCTTACTGACATTTTTACATGCATAAAGGGGGAGGAGTGGGTGTTTGACAGGATACAAATGAGAGTAGAAAGAAAAGAGGAAAGGGAGAGATTTATCAGTGGAAAACTAGTGCAGTCTGTATGAAGACTCTATTCAATTTATGTGTAGGAGAAAACCTAACTAAAAGACCTAAGCAACACATTTTGGCGAAGGAGAACTTAGCAGGTCAATGTGAGACATTGGAGAAAACTCATCCACACTTGCTTATAGACACACTGTTCTCAATAGACTGTAAACTAGCAAAAAACAGAAAGATTAAGTTTTAATAACAGCTTCTATATAAAAAGAAGGGGAGAGGAGGGGAGGGCACTGTGACAGCGCCAGGGGAGGGGAAGGGAGGTAAGAGAGTGGCAGGGGAGATCTAGGTGGACTGTGAGGGCCGGGGAGACAGCTCACTAGAATAAGTGCCTGCCTGGCAAGCACACAATCCTGAGTTCAATCCCCAGTAACACACACACACACACACACACACACACACACACACACACACACACCATACCGTTAGGTGGATCGTGAGAGAGGAAACAGAACTGGAGCACAATCCGTGACCCCACTAATGCTGTATGAGCAGCACCATACAGCAACTCTTGGCGGGCAGGAACGTTAACGCAATGTGCTAAAACACTGCAGATCTTAGATTACTCTGAGCAGTTTATGTATAAAAGAGAGGAAGAGGTAGAAAGACAGAGGCAAAAAATAAGTGCAAACTGTAAGATGGAAGAGCTGATAGATAAGAGAAGGTATAAGGAGAAAATAATTAAAATTGATAAATCCCTAGCCAATCTTATCAAAATAAAAAAAAGAAAGAAAAACTTCAAATTCATGCTTAGTAAGGAAAAAAAGGGTAAAATCACTACAGATCCTGTGGAAATTCAGAAGATCATCAATACCTCCTTTGAAAAGCTTTACACTCATAGGATGGAAAACACAGAAGAAGGAGCCAGCCAAATAGCTCAGCGGATTAAAGTACCTGCAAGCAGGTGCAGGAACCCGGGATTCGATCCCTGGGCCTGCTGTGCCAGCCCCGCGCCCAGGGCACCCTGAGACAGCAATTGAGACTGGGCGTGGTGGTGCACGCCTGTAGTCCCAGCTCTTGGGAGACTATAAACAGATGGATCACTACGAGTCAAATCTAGTAGTGAGACCCTGAACACCCTGTAGACCCTTCCCTAAGATACAAAAGAAAGAAAGAAAGAAGAAAAGAAAAAGAAAACACAGAAGATATGGGCAAGTTTCTAGATATGTATGAGTTAGCAAAGCTGAATAAAGAAGATATAAAAATCCTACATAACTCAGTACCAATGAAATTGAAAATGTAATTAGAAACTTACCAACAAAGAAAAGCTCAGTTCCTGATAGGTTTGCAGCTGAATTTTACAAGAAATTTAGAGAAGATTTAACACCAGTTCTTCTCAAAGTCTTTAACGAAATTGAAAGAGAAACCATTCTCCCTAACTCACCCCTAGAGGAAAATATTACCCTGATACCAAAACCAAAGAAAGACTCAACCAAACCATGAACAACAGGCCAATCTCCCTAACGAACATAGATGCAAAAACTCTCTAATAATTAAACACCAGCAAACAGAATTCAGCAAATCACTGAGAAGGTTAAATATCAGGAGCAAGTCAAATTCATCCAGGAATGTAGGAATGGTTCAGTGTACACGAAGCAATCAATGTACCGCCATCTAGTGGTTTTGCGATATTAAAGCTTCTAAATTGAGCTCTTGCGTTCTTTGTGGTCATCCAAACATGATGGTATTTTTGACTGGGAATTTAGCCAGATACTTGCACAGCTCCCGCCCCTTGCTACCTTATCTGCTGGTTCCTGTGCATAGGCCACGCCCACCAGCCCTGTTGATTCTATTAAAGCCTCTACAGTGCCATCTGACCTGCATCACACCAAAGGGGGCAGCAAGATGGTGTCCCAGACCCCAGTCCTCCTGGCTCTGTTGCTCTGCTGCGTCTCTGGTGAGAAATTGCAACGTTCCATCAACATCTCAGAGTGATATCTTTGTAGAGTTGAAAATAACTTTAAAAAGAAGTGGGGAAGAACGCCATTACTAATGTGAATTCAAATATGGGCTATCTCAGAATAGCACTAGAAAGTGTATTTTAAATGTTTAATTGCAGTATTTATATGAGGAAAATCTCATATGTATATGCATGTGCAACTGTTATTCATTCCTTTTTGCAGGTGTCTGCAGTGACATCGTGCTGACCCAGTCTCCAACCTCCCTGGCAGTGTCTCCTGGAGAGAGCGCCACCATCCACTGCAAGGCCAGCCAGAGCCTTCTATACAGCAGTGACAAGAAGAACTACTTAGCCTGGTACCAGCAGAAACCAGGACAGTCTCCCAGACTGCTCATCTACTACGCGTCCACCAGGGCATCTGGGGTCCCAGACCGGTTCAGTGGCAGTGGGTCTGGGAAGGATTTCACTCTCACCATCAGCAGCCTGCAGGCTGATGATGTGGCTGATTATTACTGTCTGCAGAGTTATAGCTCCCCTCCCACAGTGATTCAGACTCGAACATAAACTTCCTCTCAGGGTCTCCCCAGCTGCCTCAGGGTCACCTGAGACACTGTGCCCTGCTCTATGCATGAAAGGTTCTGCAGACCTTAGTAGAAAATAAGGAATCCCTGTATCTCTTTATCCTTTTGTTATGGGAAGTGTATATGAGAAATGTAGTAAAGACTTCTGTGTTAGTTTCCATCTTTTATGTATCAGTTTACTGTAAGCTCTGTGGCTTTAACATAAGAATTCATCATTTTAACTCTTTTGGAAGATCTCTAAAAGGGAAATAATTGGGTCAATTGGAACACCTCGTCCTACCTTTCTGAGGCATCCCCGTCCTGATTTCCACAGTGGCTGCACCAATTTGCTCTCCCACCAACAGCGGAGCAGGGTGCCTACTTCCCCATGGCCTCAGCAGCATTTGTTATTGGTTGCCTTCTTGATGTTAGCCATTCTTTCTAGAGTGAGATGGAATCTCAGTGTTGCTTTAATTTGCATTTCTTGAATGACCAGTGGTGTTGATCATTCTTTCATGAATTTATTTGCTGTTTGGATTTCCTTAATCTAAGAAGTGTCTATTTCAGATGCTCACATTTGAACTGGGTCACAGCAATAAATGCACACCCGGGTAAGTGGCACACTGCACGATACCTAAATCTTGGCACCAGCCCATCTGCTCCTTACTAGATTAACAGCTAAGGAAAATGCGGTTCGTAAGCACAGTGGAATACTACTCTGCCATGAAGGAGGATAAACCTGAGACAGTTTTAGGTAGGTGGATACATCTTGAGAACACAATTTTAAGTGAACTACAAGCCACACTCTAAATTTTGCATTGTAACCCTCTGTGAGAAACCAAAGGATAAATAAGGATGAGAATGGAGGGTAGATGTTGGGCAGGAGGAAGAAAATGTCCCAGTGGGAAGGTGAACAGGGAGGGGGCATGGGGATGGGAGAGAAGGGGATGGGATACAAATGAAAAAGAATGGCAGGAAGACAATATAAACAATGTTCTGTAAATGGAGAGAGAAAGGATTGAAAGGAAGAGAATGGGAGTAGAATAACTACGGAGTGTTACGTATAGGTGCAGATTCCAAATGATAAGTATGTAGGTCAAAAGCTACCAATAAAATTCATTTAAAAAAAAAAAAGGAATCTCATCATTTTATAGCTCAAACTCGGTGGGCTGAAGCCCAGTCGCTCTCAGGCTCAGCCCCCTGTACAGCCTCCAGGTGGGCATCTGTCCCTGGCTGTCTCGCTGCTCCAGGGCTCGCGCATACCCTGGCCAGTAGCCCTGCTCCTGCACGTTCAGAGCCGCACAGTCCAGCTCTCCGACGCTGGCTCCAGCACCTCATCTTCCTCCGCAGCTTCCTACCTGACTTCACACTGACAATGAGTGTAGTCTCTGTAGCCTGGAGTATGGCTTGTGTGCTGCACTTGGTTCAGAAGGGCTGGGTGTAAGGGTGGATTCTAACGACTACAAGGGCACTGGGGCCCCTTAGGTGGGTGACAGAAACAATGTTGCACAAAAATGTTCTGTATGAGCCTGTTTTCAATATGTGGAGACAATAATGGACAGATGACGTGCTTAGAGCTTCATGACATGCATCGAGCTTCCCAGATTTAAAACTCTGAGATTGGGGCTGGTGAGATGGCTCAGTGGTCTAAAGCACCTACTTAGAACAAGCTTAGCAAAGCACAGGGACCGCGGTTCAGGCCCCCAGCACCACATGCCAG